>NC_136410.1:109008233-109608233 GCF_051521515.1 Lactuca serriola
CCGTAGCTAATCCGTAGCTAATTAGCTACGGAGTAGCTACGGATTTTTCTTATTTTTGATTTTCCGGGCATTAAACATTGTTCTTTTCTCTTCGTTTTTTTCCCACCTCTATTATACACGGTTATCTTTATTTTCAACAACTTATAGTTATTAATAGTGTTCATACAGTCGTTTGCACCTTCGAGATCCTTTACTCATTTAATGGTTTAATATTATATCCATAGCCATTATGTAGCTAATTAGCTACGGAATAGCTACGGGTTAACATCCGTAACTATTCCATAGCTAATTAGCTACAGAATGGCTACGAAATAGCAT
This sequence comes from Lactuca serriola, assembly GCF_051521515.1. Classification (NCBI taxonomy): domain Eukaryota; kingdom Viridiplantae; phylum Streptophyta; class Magnoliopsida; order Asterales; family Asteraceae; genus Lactuca; species Lactuca serriola. Next base: position 109,008,552 of record NC_136410.1, read on the forward strand.
CCGTAGTTATTCCGTAGCTATTCCGTAGCTAATTAGCTAAGCATCCGTAGTTATTCCGTAGCTATTCCGTTACTAAATTAGGGCGTCCTATTCTGTAGCTAATCCGTAGCCATTCCGTAGCTAATTAGCTACAAAAATTTTCCATAGCTATTATCCGTACGAAAACACCCTTTTTTCTAATAGTGTTCTGACATCTATAGTGCAAGCTCCGACATTCATAGTTCAATATTCGACCTCAATTAAAATTACCTTACCTCATGTATGTTTGATTTGTTAGATGGCAGGTAAGCTCATTGTGGGTCCCTAACCGAGTTCACCAAGCTAAAAGATTTGATAATATCCATTTTTGTTCGAGCTTAAAGAGCTAAGCTTCACTTTGTAAAAACATAATTACCACTTTTAGAATCCCTTTTGATTGATTAGATTAGGTTAAATCGATTTTTATGAGGCTGAATATCAAACCGTGTAGAAAAAATATAACATAATATGATCCATCTGTGTTATGTTCAATATTAATTATACATATGCGCATCCTTTATGTGTAACAACGTAAATTTCAAAACAAAAATTTCATTTTTGTCACAACTATTTTAACATAAAATATTTTATAAAATATCCAATAATAGTTATCAAAACATATCGTATCCCAAGATCATAAAAATCAAATCCTCCCTCTAGTGTGTACGAGTCCCGTCGGCGCCTTTTTACGGTCCTCGCTAGTACCTGAAACACATAACACAACAACTGTAAGCCTAATGCTTAGTGGGTTCCCTAAAATACCCTTACACACATACGCCTTTCCAGGCCATACTCGACACGACCTTCCGGTCTATGTGTCTCAGGGGACTTCCGTCCCAGTCCCAGTAGACCTTCCGGTCCTACTCGTATCGACCTTCCGGTCCATGACTCCCTGACCTTCCGGTCCACGTCATAATGCCTTCTGGCCCATCTCATACAAAGCATATATATCACATACATAACGCATACAGAGCGTGCAATGCATAGCATACAAAACATGCAACTCATAGCATACAAGACCTTCCGGTCACACATAGGTACCTTTCCAGGTACAGTATAGTGAGAAGACTCACCTCAGATATCTCGGTAAGTCTCTGTCTCGGTAGAAATGTGATCTAGCCTCCGCCTAATCACATAAAGCAAATACTCCCATAAATACAACTGTACTCAACCCTAAAAGTCAACAAGGTCAACGGTCAAACTTTGACCCGACTCGGTGAGTGCACTAGGGCGACTCGGCGAGTCTACACGTGTCCACTGACTCTCTCTTAGATCCTCTCTTAGCACGTCGAGTACTCCCCTGACTCGACGAGTTCCACCTGGCAAGAATCGCGGGGCCACCCCGACTCAATTCGCCGAGTCCCAAGAACAACTGGGCGAGTTCCAACTCGAACTCAGACCCCTGACTCTCTCTGACTCACCGAGTCATTCCCCCAACTCGACAAGTCCACTCACTGAGTGATTAACGGGCAACCTTCAAACTACTCGCCGAGTCTGTTCTTCGGACTCGGCGAGTTCATGCCATGCACAAACTCAAAACGACTTCTGAGGTTAGATCGGTTCCATACAATCATAGATCTAGCCTCCTCAAGCATGATAATCACGTAAAGTTCGGACCTTGACACACATATAACATAGAAATGGTCCAAAATGGTGATTTAGCCCCAAAAATGACATTCTAAGCTCATGACTTCCAAAATGACTCATAAAGCTCTAAGGGTTAAGGTCTCTAGACCTCTTTGAGTCCAGATCCAAAGCACAAACTCGAGAGGGGACTAAATACTCTACATACTCTTCTTCTAAAGGGTTTAAAAACCCTAACTCTATGAATCAACACCCAAAACTGGAGAAGGTCCGAAGGAATACCTTAATATGAAGCCTTTGATCTCTGAAGACACTAGATTTGCACTTCCTTTAGCCTTCTTTTGCCTTGGTCACCTTCTCCTTCAAATTTCACCAACAAATGATCAACAATGGCCTCTCTTCTCCTCACAAGCGATCTAGGACTCTCTCTGGGGTGTGGTAGCCGCAATGGACGGCCATAAGGGCCTTTAAATAGGTCTCAAACCCTGAAAATTAGGGTTTCATTAAACAGCGTGGACTCGCCGAGTCCACTCATGAACTCGCCGAGTTCAGCTGTGAACTCTCATACGAATCCGCGACCATACTCGGCGAGTCTAGACGCCAACTCGCCGAGTTCCCCCACAAAACCCAAAAATAAAGGAACAAAATCTCATACCTAGGAATCCGGGTGTTACATTATGCGTAGGTTTATACTTTATATGTTGAAGGTTGAAGTAATTTCATTTTGAGTTTTGCCTGATACTTAACAACTTAAGAATACAATGGAGGTTTTTTCTTTTTCCAGGCAATCAAAAACCAGTATACATTGACATACCTTGTATCATAGCATATTTAAAAAACAGTTCTTTACCCACAATAACAACATACTTTGAAGCAATTGTAGTTCATGTCTATTATACTTCCAACATACATTTATTGTGGTGATTAATTAAGAGTAATTCTTGATTGATTATAGTAGACAACTTCTGGTACCAAGGATAGGTTTAATGGAGTCCCTATTTCTAGGTATGAGAATTTACTTCTTGGATATAATCTAATGAGTTATCTTTCTATTTCAATACAAGCAACATGCTTTATATTTTACTCATGATAGTAATGTATTTATATTTATCTACATCTTATAAAATGATTTACATGTATTAGATTGCATATTTCCATTATTGGAAAGCATAAGTAAACTTATATATGATTATTTTGTTTCTTTGCACAGTCGGACCTCCTGGTTCTAAAGAAGAAAAACAAACGTTATTGCCCTCTATATTTTTGAAAGGTTTGTGTTTGACCTTTCTAATATCTCGGAAATGGCAATGTACTTTAATCAACTTGCGTATATGTGTTCAAAAATTTCTTACGTTTTGATACTTTTTTTTTTTTTTTTTTTACTTTTTTTTTAATTTTTACTTAATGGACCTAATGGGGATGAATCTATTTATGATTCTCTTAGAGTTAATGTCTAAGTAAAATATTAAATGACAAATCCTAGAAATGAGGCTTTCCCATTAAGTCCTAACCTAATACAAATTTACCCTCATTTACTTTTTGTTATTGGTGATTTTTTTTTTTTTTTTTATTTTATTTTTTTTTTATTTTTAAGTTTTGATCATGAAAACATTCAGTGACATGTTACTCTTAATGTAGACATGTACACAAAGGAAAACAAAAAGATTAAGAAGCTACAGGTTTGTATAAATTTTTTAACAATTTTTTTATTGAATTCATATCAAAGAAGTAGTCCTAAATCTTGTTTTTTATTCGGTTTGACCAGAAATGAGATGGTTTGACCATGACCAGTGGTAGTTATAAATCAAGTGGAGCCATATCTACAGCAATCACACCTACACCTACTTCAAAATACTAATATTCTTGCTACTGTTGAGTCCAGAAGACTTTCATACTCTTCACCATCAGAATCTAAATCAGATCCCTTGCAACAGGCATGTAGTTTCTTCATGACCATAAATTTAAAAACACCTCCAACAAAATATTGTTGACTTTTTTATATAACTTACAGTTGCAAACTAATATATTATATATTGTAATTGAGTAAATTGAAAGATGTTTGTTCTACTATCAGGTTGAAGTACTCACAAATAGTAAGCAATCTAAGAGCAACTAAATGAAAAGGTTAAAGTAAAGCATGTACTTGGACTTGAATTATTATCACTATTATTTTCTTTACTTAAATAATTATATGTTTCCTCTATGGTAATAATGAATGTCAAACACTTCATAATAATGAATGTAAAGCACTTGAAGAAACAATCACATCCTCAAAACAACTTCCTTCAGAAAATACCACAATTAAAGCAAATGTTTCTTTTCATATGGCCAATTCTCCCGCATCATATTTTCTCTTGAACCAAATGTAAAAAAAATCATAAACTAGTATGTGTTTTAGCAATGTTAGAAAAGAGTATTTTTACATGATGATATGCAATTCATTAATTCTCTGATTTTCACTTATGGGGTATTATGGATTTAATGTATGTTGAATATATAAACTTTTTTACTTTTATATTTGTTGATTTTAAAATATAGATTTTATATTTGTTGATTTTAAAATATAGATTTGACGTACGTTTTAAGATTTTTCGGTGGTGAATATGTAATTATTTTGATTTTTTTCATGAATTTATAATTTTTTTTAAAATACCAAAATCCTCGCTAATCTGTAACAAATATATGTCGATAATCCTTTAGGGAGTAATTACGAGATTCCATTAGTAAGTTATTCAAGATTCATTCGGTAATCTGTTAGTGAGTTACTCCGTCAGTAATGTATTGCAAACACATTCCCTCAATAATCCGTTGCAAAAAGTTTTTCCGTCAGTGATCTGTTACTAATTACCAATGGAAAATTTTGTCGCTAAATTTTTCATCGCCGTCAGTATAATGCGTTACTAACAATTAGCGACAATAATATACCGATAGAGTTTGATCTGTTACAATTCCGTCAGTAAAGAATATTAGCGATGAATTATCGACGGTTTTGGTCGTCGGTAATGCTCTATTTTGTAGTAGTGATTATTACGTTTTCTGAACCTCTTTTATCTTTTATTTCCAAATTGAACTTTTGTAGTAGCAAAATTCAACAAAAAAATCTTGTACCTCCCCAACCCCCCCCCCCCCCCCCACCCCACCCCGCACGAAACATAAGATCTAAATCAATGAAAGAAGAAGACATATAGGGGTATAACTCAATCAAGCATATGAAAAAAGGTTTTACTACAAAATGAAACCAATTTTTTATTCAATCGTTGCCCCGTAACGACACCAATCATATAATCACTCAGATCAGACATGATTTCAAAATGATGTAACCAATCGCCTGATTTTAACACTGGTGTTGAGAAAGTTGAGCTTTAAAATTTTGAAGTCTTTTATATATAGTTTGTAACATCGAAAAAATCATAATTAAAAAATATCCATACCAATCATCCAGAAATATGTCAAAGTAAAATAGTTATCACAGTACAATCCGAAAATCATGAAAGTGTGGAAACATGGGTGGATGCAATGCCATCAAGCCGGGCCCTTCCACTTCGAACCGAATCTACTAGAAACAAAACTTAAACCGTAAGCACAAAGCTTAGTGATTTCTCCTTAAATAACCTCATACCATACATACAATGGGCCTTACCCGACATCCATCGGGCCTCACCTGACATTGAGCCCCACCCAGTACAAATCTATCAATAACATGCGTTGGGCCCCTCCCAACACACTCATCAGGCCCTGCTAGGTATAAAAGCAAAACAATACAATACACGCAAGAGTCATGCAGACAACTAGCATTCTAATAATAATAATCAATGGGCCGACATTGGTGCGTTCGACCCGCCAAAACACCATGAGAAGACTCACCTCAATCAAATGATGCACAGACACACACTCACAGGCTGCTGCTACAATGGCTCCTCAACTGAACATATTCAAACTAACTCTAATAAATAATCATGGTAATAATCACAACTACAAGCCCATATCACAATCCCTCTTATAAAGGGTAAATACCCTTTTACCCTTCCAAGCCTAGGCCCAACAAACCATGGCCCAAGCCTAAAAGTTCTAATGTCTAATAAATGGCCCAATAAGGCTTCTGGTGAGTACCCACCGCGTACCACCAGTTACGCTCCATGTACAAGCTTCATAGCGAAAGGGAATCGTGGCTTAAACGTGCTACGCTGAGCGTAAACCTTTGTACGCCCCACGTACTCCTCAGAATGCCAAAACTCTTATTAAGAACTTAATACTTATGTCCAAACGTCCAAAACATAGATCTTGCTCAAGGGAAATGTCTTCAACAATAAATTCATCAACTTTATGCCTTTGCATGGCTCAAAGAGGCTCAACATGCATTTCTAACACTCTAACTTCATATTAAGACCATTATTTCATGCATGGTTGAGCTTAACCCATCAAGATGCCATTTTTATGATTCTACAACTCCAAAAATGCCAAGAAATGACCAATAAAAGTTCTAGAATAACTTCTACTCACAAGAACCAAACCAAGGGACCAAAACGTACAAAATAAAATCCCAAATCTAGATCTAAGCTAAGGAGTCATAACGTTTGAAGCTTTATATCTCCAGAAGCTTGCCAAGGTGAAGTGAGTGATAGATCTACAAGCTCCAAGAAAACTAATCCTCCTCCAATGAGTTCTTCTTCTTCAAGATGCACCAACACACACCAAAAACACCCACAAGGCTCAAATTCTATAAAAAGGATTAGGATTTCGAGATAATGATTTGGGGATAATGGAGGCTGGTAATGAGAGAAACCTCGGGGCATATGGTGCTTAAATAGGTCTAAACACTAAAAATTAGGGTTTGCCTTTGGCTCAGGTACGCCAAGCGTACCATATGTATGCCCATCATACTAGAAGGAAAGCCCAGTGTCCAAGTTTTGCCATGGTACGCCAAACGTACCATTATTACACCCGATGTACTAGGCCAACTCACAAAATCAATAGACACTTTATCTTTAAGAAATTTACTTGATAACCGGGTGTTACAGTTCTTCTCTACTTGAATCAGACTTCGTCCTTGAAGTCTGCCTCCGCAAACAACTCTAGGTAGTACTTTCTCACCTCCTGCTTAGGGTACCAGGTCCATTTTAATCCCTTTCGGTTCTGCCATTGCACCTTCACTAGACCCACAACCTTGTTCCGCAAGGTCTTCGTCTTCTTGGATCGCAACTTGACTCTCTATGTAATTCAGGTACTCATCCACCTGAATATTATCCAAAGGAACCACTGTAGAATCATCAACCATACACTTCCTCAACTGAGAGACATGGAAATTGCTGTGAATATGACCGAGCTCCTTGGGTAGCTCCAAACGATAAGCAACCCTGCCCACCCGGGCAATAACCCTATAAGGACCAATATACCTGGGCCCAACTTGCCTCGCTTCCTGAACCGGATGACACCCTTCCAAGATGACACCTTCATGAGTACCATATCCCCAACCTAAAATTCCAGATATGACCGACTTCTATCCGCATAACTCTTCTGATGGCTCTGTGCAGTTTGTAATCTCCTGCGTACCTGCTTAATCAATTCAGAATTCTGAAGCACTACCTCCGTGCTACCCATAACTCGCTGACTGAAATCACCTCAACAAATCGGGGTCTGACACTTTCTCCTATAAATCATCTTAAAAATTGGTCGATCGGTATTGGCGTGGTAGTTGTTGTTGTAAGAAAACTCATCCATTGGAAGATTCATATCCCAACTACCATCAAAATCTAGCACACATGCCCGGAGCATGTCCTCCAAGGAATGGATAGTCCGGTCGCCCTGACCATCGTTTTGCGGATGAAAAGCTATACTAAAATGCAACCGAGTACCCAACTCCTTATGGAACCTCTACCAAAACTTGGAAGTGAATCGAACATGCCAATCAAAAACCACCGAGATGAGAACCCCATGCCATGCTACAACCTCCCGGATATAAACATCCGTTAACTTCTCAGCAAAAATGCTCTCCTGAATAAGAATGAAATGCGCATGCACTATTGGTCAATCGATCCACGATGATGCAAATCGAATCCACCCCTTGCATTGTCCGCAATAGCTTCGTGATAAAATCCATCGTAATCTCTTCCCATTTCCAAATGGGAATAACCAACGCCTCTATTTTTCTGTGAGGTTGCTAGTGATCGACCTTGAATTCCCTACAAGTCAAACAACTCTCCACATACTAAGCCACATCCCGCTTCATGCATTTCCACCAATAATCGGGTTGGAGATCTCTGTACATCATTGTCGCTCCCAGATGAATAGAAAATCTCGACTTATGTGCCTCTTTCATCAAAATATACCGCACACCCCATAGTAAGGAACCCAGACTCTTCGATGAAGGGTCAACAATCCCCGGCTACCGTAATCAAAAGAGTACACCTGACCCACTATACTTGCACTCTTCCGGTGCTCCTCCTTAATAGCCTTGACCTGAGCCTCTCGAAACTACTCTAAGGGTGGGGTAATCACCGTCATCCTCAAACAAACATCTATGATTGCTGTGATAGCCGACTTGCGGCTAAGAGCATTGACCACCACGTTGGCCTTCTCCGGATGATAAAGGATCTCGCAATCATAAAGGCGTCTAGCCACCCGCATTGCCTCATATTAAGATTTGGCTGATCCATTAAATACTTCAAACTCTTGTTGTCCATGTAAATGATATAACGAACCCATAAAAGTAATGACACCAAATCTTGAGAGCGAACACAACCGCCCCCAACTCCAAATCATGAGTGCGATAATTTTCCTCTTGAGGCTTCAACTTCCTTAAAGCATAACCTATCACACGACCCTTCTACATCAATACTGTACCCAATCCCGAGATCGATGCATCATAATATTGTTGGATTAGTGTCTAAGTCTATAACTATAATTGGTATGTACTTAACCCGAGAGTAGCATGGTCAATTTGGGTTGTATATCATCATGACAATTTGATAGGATGGACTTTTGAGAAGAGGTTATTTATGGTTTATTAATATGTTATAAGTTCTAGTATATTAATATGAAATCATATTATTTAATTAGTATTTATTTTTATGATCAAAAGAGACTAATTAAATATAAGGGGTTGAGTTGGTAAATCATTCATTCTTATAAAGTGGGCTTATGATCCATAGTTCTTCATGTTGGGCTAAACCAATGTGGTAACCCATGGATACTCCATGGAGGTTTTAACCCATGGAGCATAAGGGATATGGAAAATCATTAGGGTTTACATGGTGTAACCCTAGTTAGCCACACTATATAAGAACCCCTCTAGCTCATGAAATTGGCACTAACGTGGAATACTAGAGGGCTAGCCGATTTGTGTGTGCAAGGAATCTCTTTTCAAGTTATCCTTTGTTCTAGGTTTGTTGTGATTCCATTTGATGCATTCATACTATTAGTGCTAAGCTCTTGAAAATCCAAGCAACAAGCTACAAAGAAAAGATATGTTATCTAACTTGTTTTATTACCCAAGTATCAAAGTTTTGTATGCTAGTTACGATAACACCTTGGAAAGTTCAAGTTTGCATGTATAAAATAGAGAAAACACAGATCCAAGGTATTTAAGGTTGCATGTACACCTTAGGAGTGTTAGACTGCTCAAATACCGTCAAATATACCACATAATCATCCACACCCTCTGGCAGGGTCAAGATCGGAGCCTCGCATAACTTCTGCCTCAAGATCTCAAATAACGCATACTTCTCAGGCCTGAAAATAGTAGGCTTCTTCGTTAATCTGGTCAACAGGAATGCGAGCCTGTAGAAATTCTTGATAAACCTTTGATAATAAGCAAGTAAACCAAGGAAACTCTAAATATCTGATGGAGACCTTGAAACCTCCCACTGCATCACAACCTCGATCGTGGTCGGATCGACCAATATACCCTTCTGGTTAACAAGGTGCCCCAAAAACTGCACCTCGCGCAACCGGAACTCGCATTTGGAGAACTTGACATATAATCTCTCCCTCCTCAGAGTCTCGAAAACCTCCCACATGTGATCCTGATGCTGATCCTTGGTCTTAGAATAGACCAAAATGTCATCAACAAACACGATGACTAATCGATCCAACATCATTCTACAAACCCGATTCATGAGATCCATGAATGCTGCTGGTGCATTGGTGAACCCAAAAGGAATCACCACAAACTCGTAATGACCATAATGAGTCATGAATGTCATCTTATGAATATACTCATATCGAACCCTCATCTGATGATAGCTTGATCGCAAATCAATCTTGGAGAACTAAGACGCACCCTGAAGTTGGTCAAACAAATCGTCAATCCTCGGAAGCGGATAACGGTTCTCCACCGTCAACTTGTTCAGCTCCCAATAATCAATTCATATCATGTAGGTGCCATCCTTCTTCTTCAAAAATAATATTGGTGCTCCTTAAGGTGAACTAATTGGCTTGTTAAATCCCTTGTCTAACAGCTCCTATAGTTGTGTAGATAAATCATGCATCTTTGGTGGTGCCTTGGGTATCAGAGCCGCATCAGGAACTAAATCAATACAAAACTCCACTGGCCTCTCTGGAGGAACTTTGGGCAGGTCCTTTGGGAAAGCATCCACATACTCCTGAACAACCGACACATGATCAATCATCATCTTTTTCTTCTCTTTTCTATCCAACACATAAACCACATAACCAAAACATCCTTGTTGTAAATATCTCCTAGTTCTCGCAGCTGAACAAAGAGTTGGTCCCCGCTGAGCACCCTCACAATGACTAACCACTTCTCCCCTACTTGGGGTTTGAACCCTAACTAATTGGTGCTCACAATCAATCATTGCGCCATTAGGGCTCAACCAATCCATTCCAACAATCACTTTGCTCTCGCGCAAAGGAATAGGAACCAAATTAATCAGATATTGCTCACTGAATAACTCCAGAACACAACCTCGATACTCGCACTGGGCGATCATTGGCAATCTCTACCTTTAGTGGATAATCAAGCTCTCGGGGAGCGTCATTGAACCTCATGCTAAGCGCAAGAGACACAAACGATCGGGTGGCACCTAAATCAAACAGAACTAAGGCTGGAACACCGTTTAATAGGAATGTCCATATATAGCAGCAATCATATAATAATACGCATAAAAATCAAAGAAAATAATGAAATTAGGAGAAAATACATACCCGTAACCACATCTGGTGCTGCGCGAGCCTCCTCGACTTTCAGCTAGAAAGCTCGACTTCTCACCATTGGCGCCTCCTCCTTGCCCTAGCGGCTATCGATAATCCTCAATGTCGCTGGAGTGGGTGCTACCACCGCTCCCCCTACTGTCAAACTCGAGCAATCGATCTTCTTGTGGTCCCTCTGATTGCAATGAAAGTAAATCAATACTGATCACTGGGTGGTGGTGGTGGCAGTACGATCCCTACTGAAATAACCAGCCTTGCCGCATTTGAAGAACCCATAACCACCTGCCCTACAAGCCCCTTCGTGTGTCCAACCACACCGACTGTACCGACCCCGAACTTACTGGCCCCTTGATCTTAAATCCGTAGCTTTGGGCTTCTTCCACGAGCCCTATGATACTTGTGCCTAAACCGACTTCCTTTTCCTCATAGTCTCCGGATCAATCTCCTGCTCGTGAGACCAAGCGATCATATTATCCATTGTATTGCAGCTAGACATACTCACAAATTCCCGAATCTCAACTATCAGCATATCATGGTATCTAGCCTTCTTTATTGCCTCGTCTGCCACATACCGTGGAATTAAAAAATCCCTCTCACGGAACAGGACGGTGATCTCCGCTACGGGCTCAATACTCTGGCGAAGGTCCTGGAACTCCCTCGCGAACTCCTTAACCTCAATTATGGGCGCAAACTCAGCCATGAACATAGTAACAAAATCATCCCAAAACATCAACTCAACTACCTCACATCCTAAGGCATGGTCCACTCCTCCCACCAATCTCGAGCTCTGTCCTTTAGAAGACAGGATGCAAATCCAACCTTCGACCCCTTGGGGCAGAAGCTAGGCCGAAAGGCATTCTCGATATCCACCAACCACCGTCTGCTCACAATGGGGTCCTTCATTCTAAAGAACTCAAGAGCCCCACATGAATGAAAGTCTCAGAATGTTAGAGAGCGTGCACCCACCATAGCTATCATCTCGGTGTGAAATGTGCCCAAACGCTCATCCAAAATCTCCGTGATACCCTCCTTGACTGTACCAAAGATCATTGGATTCTTCTCCAAAATGTTGTGGGTAGCCTCAAACAAAATGAACTGCCTCATCTGATCATCCAAGGGTTCGGATACAGAGCCCAAAACCAATCCCTCACCATGATTTGAACCTCCTCGAGTGACCACCATACTGAAAATAAACCACACAAATCATCAGAAAACACTCGAAGAATCTCACACCAAACGGGTGCCTTAGTATCATCGTGACTCCCTTGACTCAAGTACGGATCTTATGATTTCAGTAGTACGGATCCAATACCACCTATCCATACTTTCCTCAAGAGTCGTCTCGATTTCTGCAAGTAACCCCCAACATTTCATATTCTGCTAACCTATACATCCGTTAATGCTAACATGCTTCCTAGGTTCTCACATGATTCCCTCCCTACTACTCTTCGCCATCATCTACATAAGAAACTCCCACCAACACCTGCTAGCTACCTTACGAATATAATTACATGCCACAAATACTAGATAATTCTTTGACTGCAAGGTCTCACACTATAATGGTTCGACTCAAACAAGAGTTGCGTAATGGAGTTAAACCTAACCTTCTAAAATGATCTAATTTTCATAACATGAAACCTAACATATTTTCTTGATAGTTAACTAGCATTAGCTGTGGTTCCTAAAAGCACAAAGCAAGCAACATTCGAGCATCGCGTTCTAAGCAGAGTACTTCCTAACAAACCATCCTAACATATCATTTGTAATCCATACTCGCATGTAGTTCTAAGGGCTCATACAATAAACATACAAGGAATCTCTCCTATCAAACAATCCTGAGCAGATCCTTAGCCCTAATCTAGCATACTATTCATATATTCACATATTGAATCAAACAAACATGTATATGTATTTTGGGAATACTTACTTGAGTTCGAATGATTGCATCCATCACACCCATTCTTTTTAGTAGTTACCCTTTTTTTAAAAAAAATTATTCCTTTATTAAAAACTTACCAAATCCTCAGCATGAGTTTAGACACAACCGAGAGTATGTTGAATCCCTCAAACCAAGGCTCTGTCTGAATCCCTCAAACCAATGCTCTTATACCAACTTGTAACATCGTAAAAATCATATGTAAAATTTTCATTTTTAATTCAACCCAAAACCATAAAATATCCATATCAATCATCCAGAAATATGTCAAAGTAAAATAGTTATCAGAGTACCATCCCAAAATCATGAAAGTTCGAAAGCATGGGTGAATGCGCTGTGCTTAAGCCGGGCCCTACCCCTTCAAACTGGAAGTACCTGAAACAAAAAATAAACCGTAAGCACAAAGGTTAGTGAGTTCTCCCCAAAATACCACATACCATATATACAATGGGCCTCTCCTAACATCTATTGGGCCTCACCCGACATTGGGTCTCACTTAATACAAATCTCTTAACAACATGCGATGGGCCCCGCCCAACACACTCATCAGGCCCCGCCTGATATACATGCAAACACATACAATACATTCAAGAGTCACATAGACAGCTAGAATTCTAATAACAATAAACAATGGGTCGACATTGGTGCCTTCGACCTGCCAAAACACTATGAGAAGACCTACCTCAATCAAATGATGCACATGCATGCATTCACAGGTTGCTGCTACAATGGCTCCTTAACTGAACACATTCAAACTACCTCTAATAATAATCAGGGTAATAGCACAACTACAAGCCCAAGTCACAATCCCTCTTATAAAGGGTAAATTACTTTTTCAACTTTCCTACCCTAGGCCCAACAAACCATGGCACAAGCCTAAAAGTCCTAAAGTCCAAGAAACAACCCAATATTATAACGCCTGCAGATTCGGGCTAGTCAATTTAGAGATAATAAGCGTCAAAAAATGACATTTTGATAGAAGATTATTTAGAGTAAATAATCTTAACCAAGTTATAGTATATTTTACAAGGATTCCGTACATATAAAGAACACTGAAATCTGACTTATAACAAAGAAGTTATGACCCGTCGATGTTTTGCGACATAACCGACACGATGTTGTATATCGTAAAAAGTGAGTTTGTGATAACATATATAGTTTTTAGCCTTAGCGATCTAAATGAAAGTCATAATATACTATAAACCGAGAGTGTGCATATAGAGAATGTCCAAATCTGACTTCGTTAAAGGAAGTTATGATTTTTCTAAGATTTGGCATAACAATATGCACCCGGAAATCGAATTTTGGATCGATCGATTTTTAGCCAACACAACCTAAACCAGAATCGAAGTTCTTCTTAACAGGAGCTCAACGGTATAAAAACAGACGAAAGCGGACGTCGTATAACAAAGTTATCAATTTTTAACGGACTTTAACTGTCTAAGCCTATTAAAATATAACTTTAAAAATAAATCAAAATTAACCAATAGAGTCTTAACGAAAGTTATAGATCACATCGCTACCTACGCGTGGATATAGAGTACTTCAAAAATGGAGCACGTATGCGAAAGTTATGAAATTTAGAAGATAATTAATGTTTGGGATTAAGCAACAAGTGACACATGGCATGATCTGGGCCACACCTTCTTCCCCAAGGCTTTGCACGAGATCATGACATGTGGCATGAGTACACCTAACGTAGCTTGATGTACACCCAGTGTACCCATTATGTACGCCTTGCGTACGTAGATTTCTCAGCCTATAAATAGATGGCATTTTTCCTCATTTTTCAACAACAATTCACTCCAATTCTCTCCCAAAGACCCCCAAACCCTCTTCCCTTTTCCCTAGTACTTCTTAAGTGTTAGAAGTGAGTACTGGAGCGCTAGAATGCTCCGAGAAAAAGAGCTTTTGGCTCAGAAGTTCTGCCATGCAGAGCCCAACTCTTAGCTAAACCCCTTTGTAAGTGAGTTACGCTTACCCTACTTTAAGTATAACTTATCTTTAAGTTCATTATTGTTATTATCAACCTATAAACAAGATTTATCAATGATTCCAAGTTATTATATTTATTGATCTACTTACGGGGATGATTTGTAGGCCGTGATTTAGTGAGGTGTTTAAAGTGGGATTTTCAAACAATATACTATGTATACCAAACGGACCCTACCTCCAATATGAACCTACCTGGTTGTTTCGTACTTGATAGATCATGACGTGGAATTTCAGGTAATGATGAATCTAGACTAATAATTAGTCGCAATAAATATTAGACTAAAATCTAGTAATAATGATACTAGGTTTCGTCAAAGGAAAAGACAATTGTTAGAAGCAAAGTACTACCCGGATTTAGGGTCATCACTTTAACAAGTGAGTGCATAATTACTTTCATCTTACACATAGATATAAAGTATTTAATATTAATACATGATATATGTGTTTATTATCTGTGATTCTAATATCTATGATGGATGAACGGTTTTTATACATATTTTACCTGATTTAAACTGTATATATATTTTTATACCTATAAATATATTGGGTAAAGATAGGTATACGAAAGATGATATGGATGATGAGAGATGAAAGATGATATATACATTGAGAGGTGAAAACATGATGAGAAGCCTTGACTTAAACGGTGATCCAATCATCTAGTAGAGTATAGATGATGACCATAGACTATTCTAGATAGTCCAGTGGAATGCTAGTAGGCTCACAACCTGTAGGTGTTTTTGTACTACGTGTTCACTAGATGTACTCTAAAAACCCTGGCAGCTATGGACTTAGTTCCTTATAAATGAACGTTGGCAACTATGGATTTAGTGCCATATAGATGAACATTGACAGCTATGGACTTAGTACCTAACAGATAACTTCGACAGTTATGGACTTAGTGTTTGTTGGATAAACCATAACATCGATGGACTTTGTGCCTATTGCTTAGGACAATCCTTAGGAATGAATGAATAGAGAATAGATGATTCTTAGGGAAGATCCTTAAGAATAAAGAAGATAATAGGGATGGGAAGTTGGGTTAATTGTTTGATGATTAAACATAATAATTATTTTATTGTGGGTTGAAAACACTATGTACTCACCAGGTTTCCCAACCTGATCCACTCAGTTTATTTGTATCACCGGTGTCTATATGAAGATACATTACACTGAGAGATTAAAGGAGATGTAAATCATTAGTGTAAATGAATGTAATGTTTGTTTATGCTTGTGTTTCTGTATTGACGATAACATCCTAATATTTTAATATAAACAAAACACATTTTTTCGGAAATGCTTTGATAATATCTTTATCATGTTTTTTGAGAACAAATTTCGTAATATTATTCTTTAAAAAGGATACTCTGATTTTTCAATAAGCATAAATAAATTTTTTAAAATGACCGTGAATTTGGGGATGTCACAAATAAGGGTTCTGGTGAGTACCACCAGTTACGCCCCATGTGCAAGCTTCACAGCGAAAGGGAATCGGGGCTTAAACGTGCTATGCGGAGCGTACACCTTTGTACGCCCCACTTACTCCTCAGAATGCCAAAACTCTTATTAAGAACTTAATGCTTAAGTCCAAACGTCCAAAACATGGATCTTGCTCAAGGGAAACGTCTTCAACGATAAAGTCATCAACTTGATGCCTTTGCATGGCTCATAGAGGCCTAACATGCATTTCTAACACTTTAACTTCATATTAAGACCATTATTTCAAGCATGGTCGAGCTTAACCCATCAAGAGGCCATTTTTATGATTCAACAATTCCAGAAATGTCAAGATATGACTAATACAAGAGTAACTTCTACTCACAAGAACCAACCCAAGGGACCAAAATATACCAAATATAATCCTAAATCTAGATCTAAGCTAGGGAGCCATATAGTTTGAAACTTTATACCTCCAAAAGCTTGCCAAGGTGAAGAAAGTGTTGGATCTACAAGCTCTAAGAAAACTAATCCTCCTCCAATGAGTTCTTCTTCTTTAAGTGCACCAACACACACTAAAACACACACAGGGCTCAAATTCTCTAAAAAGGGAATAGGGTTTCGAGATAATGCTTTGGGGACAATGAAGGCTGGTAATGCGAGAAACCTTGGTGCATAAGGCGCTTAAATAGGGTCTAAACCTTGAAATTTAGAGTTTGCTTCTAGTTCAGGTACGCCCAACGTGCCATATGTGTGCTCTAAGTACTAGGAGGAAAGCCCCGTGTCCAAGTTTCGCCATGGTACGCCCAACACACCATGATTACGCCAACGTACTAGGTCAACTCACAAAATCAATAAACACTGTAGATTTAAGAACTTTACCTTAAAACCGGGCGTTACACAGTCAACTTCAATCCTTATGTCGGACGGTACAACTTCGTATCTGACCATAAAATAGTTTTTCCTCCAAAAGAAGCAACTTTGTCCCCGTGCATGGTTTCGATTTTTTTAATTATTTAAGAAAAGTATAAAAATTTCGAAAAAAATATAGAAATAAATGTGTATTGACTCATATATTTGTAATTGCATTTTGGATCACTTCGCTTACAATCCTAGTTATTAATATGGCTAGAGCCGACCTAGGATGTGTGGGGTGAGTGACCGAACATGACATGCTTCTTGAAAAGGATCTGAAATTGTTTTTACGTATTAGAAACATAGGGATCGGCGGCATAAAATTTTATCGGAAATATGTCGCTAAGGCCAACAACAACAGATTGGCGATGGAACGAACAAAAGACTTAATGACGTATTAGCTTGACACAGAAAACTTTGGAATTAATGGCTTTTTTCGTTAATTTGTTGCTCATTATTTGTAAATGAACAAATTTTCTGCTTTAATCATAGTCACTAATATAACTAGGAGTGGTCTATTAAGTATCGAATCTTATCGTAGTATTAATGAATATTATTTATATCAAAAAAATTATATTTATGAGTCCATATTTTTCTATTCACATAAGATTTTCAAAATCAACGGACCGACTATCCATAATTTTTACAAAACAACGTAAATTTCATTAAAAGATAGCAAAAGTACAAGGATCAGTTACCAGCGCAGCATTTGGTGTTAGATTGTTGCATTATAATATATATATATATATATATATATATATATATATATATATATATATATATATATATATATATATATATATATATATATATATATATATATATATATATATATTGATTAGCTAATTAACTAGTTTGTTAAGACTGTATATAGATTACTAATGACCTATTAAATCAGCTACGCCACCAACATCCCATCCAACCTAAATCTCAAGGAAGGCGATGATCATGAGGATCGTAACCGGAGCCATTGGAAATGGAAATATTGTTGTTGGGGTGCGCACAAAAGCTGTAGAGATTTGATACGCCATCTGAATATGCAACAGCAGACTCATAGCATCCCTCGTTCTCCACCATGCCATATTTTTTATCTAGTTGATGTATAGTGTCCTGAAATTTTCAAATGTACAAAAACAAGTCCATTAATCAATCAGATCTGTTGCAAATTAAAGAACCAATGCTATGTTTCAAGTTTTGATCGTTGCATACTTCAGTTCATTCTGATGTTTTAATTTATGTCACCCTAAAAAGGAAGTATATGATTTATGGCTAATGGATGCTTACGTAGTGTAGTCGAAGATTACCATTTCTTTGCTCCAAGTTTTTCACCTGCAAATGAAAGAAAACTTGAGGAGTTTTCGAAAATAGACTACAAGGATTTATTTAGTCTAATTTCATTTCATTACATATTGCTAATCTTTTTTATGGATGTTTTTTCATACTAAGATATCCATGAAAATAAATTGGAAAGGATATAAACCAGAAAATTTTGAAAACTACAAGGGAGGTTACTCACCCTCTTCCGGCAAGTATCGGTTTGAGTTTTGATCACGTGATACTGTCAACAAGCAAAGAAAATGTATAAGTCCCACTTAATTAGAAGCATCGGTAATTTTCTAGAATAAATCTTGAAATTCAGTGGTTCAAAGTATCCGAATCAAAGCTTACGGGGTACTATATATACAGCCAAAGAATTTATTAATTAATTTATCCTTTATAAAATTAAGCTAGCTTATACAATAAAAATAATTTATCATAGTTTATAAAGTAGGTTATAAAGGCATGTTCAATTGTAGTTTAATGAGAAGTTTAATCTCATTAAACTCAAAATCCTAATTGTAGGACAATGACAAGGATCAATAGAATGGCAATCTATATCTCCTCTCTCTCTCTCTCACACATATATATATATATATATATATATATATATATATATATATATATATATATATATATATATATATATATATAACTGAGGCAATCTATTAAATTGTATAGATATTATTCTGTAAATTTGTATAGTAAGTTGAATATAGATGTGTCAATCTATTGAATTGATATGAATTCAATGCATTAAAGATCTAAATTAGATAACAACTGCTTATAAATTTATTTGTCAAACATAATCTTAAGTCTATTATAATTTATATTTAAGCTCGTCTGTTATAATCTTGATTTTTAGTAATATATGCCCGATTGAAATAAATAATTTTTATTTTGGTTAATAAAGTTACTTATTACTTATACTTACTGAAGTTTTCTATAAAATATTTCTACATGAATGAGTATAGAATAATGAAACCTTTCGTTCTCGCACAATGGTAAGTGAATCCTGCATCTGTTGCTCGAGAATGGTGAGATCATTCATGTCCAAACCATCTAAATCTTCACCTAGAACTCTTTGCCTGACAAACAATATTTCCAAACTACTTTCTTTAACCTTTAATTAGTTTATTTAATCCTGATAAAAGCCTAATGGTTTAAGAATAAAATTCCACATAAATTCCATGTACAGGTTCAAACCATAATACACCCAAAATATTGTTACTAATAGCCTAATGGTTTAAGAATAAAACTCCACATAGATTCCACATCAGGTTCAAACCAAGATACACCAAAAATATTGTTACATTCGTTGATTGACTTCTCACTTGGACTTTGGGACGGATTAACTTATAAAAAAAAAAAAAAAAAAAAATTTAGACGAGATACATAACCCTTTAATGCATTAGACTCACCTGATCTCCCTCCTAAGGTTCGTGTTGGTGTCTTTAAGCTTTTTCATAGTCTCCTTCATTCTCTACATGCATATATACACACCACCATATTACACAAGAATCAGCTTTCAAAACATACCCAACAAAAGCCAGGTGATCATCATCATCTGGGTAAAACCCAGCAACCCGGAGGTTGTGACTTTTGGTTGCGTGTTTTGCTGGTTGAAAAACATTAAAACACACACAGAAGAGAGGGTGGAGAGAAAATAGCGAACCTCATAGTGGGAGCTCCAGAGATCAAAACCTAGAGTTGTCTGATACAGATCATACATCTTCTTAGTCCTGTGTAAATTTAATTAAGATCAAGATTATATGAAGAGATAAAATTAAGTTCTTTAAAGCAAGCAAAAGGTGGTAGAAGAGATATAGCTAGATACAGAAGGTGGTGTATGTATACGTATATATGTATTATATATCGTACGTTGTGGAAGGGCTGATATACTCATGGAACTTGCCGGTGTTGGAGAACATAATAAGAGAAACCTTGGCATCACAAAGAACAGTAAGCTCATGAGCTTTCTTGAATATCCCATTTCTTCTCTTTGAGTATGTCACCTGTCTGTTTGTGTTATTCTCAATCTTTTTTATCTCTATCTTCCCCCTACCCATCTCTCTCTCTCTCTCTCTCTCTCTCTCTCTCTCTCTCTCACACACACACACACACACAATACTGATCTTTTAAATCAACTGTATACGTAACTCACAACTAACATGATGATGAAAGAAATGAAAAGAAAGACAGCTATCGGGTAAATAGTAATCTCAACTCCTTTTATATCGTAAAATCGATGCTATATGTGTACAAATCGTTGAAAACGAGTTAGGATATGTAGTACATAAAGAACGGAGGAGTACATACATAAGGTTACTAAATATGGGAAGGTAGGGAAAGTGGGAAGAGGTTGAGTAAGTAGAAGTGCTTTTGCTATTTTGGTGAAAGTGCTTTATCGTAGATGGGCTTCAATCTTTTAAGTAACATGAAGTGTCCATTCTACACTTCCCTTTTAGCATTTCACTTAATAAATACTATACGGTGCAATGTATCCATTCGATTTACTGAAGATAGTGAACTAATCATATATTTCGAGGTGGCTGATCTTGTTTCCTTTCCAAGATAACATTCATGTGCTCTTTTTTTCATATCGACCTTAATTCACAATTATTCACTTTCTAGACTCGATTAAAAATGTACACTAACCGAGTTAAAGACTACTGATGCGAGATACCATTCACATATCCTATCAACATCACTCTTGCATGATGGCATGCCATGATGATTGAACTATTTGCCTCTTCGTATATTTCGGTATATATCTTGGAAATATTGAGGTTGACACTCAATCTCTTTGGGTAGGCACCAAATCTAAATTTGTTGCATCACTTCTCAAATGAAATTACTTCATACCAACCGAATCTTGTAATATATAGAGAATTCCAGAGAGTCAAGAGTACTTAACACAAACTATTTACTTTGTAGAGTAAGTGTATGCATATATTCATGTATCAGTCCGCCTATGTTTGGCACAATTAATTTTGTCTAGGCTCATAGTCCCTTGTAATCTTATATGTATATTTTCTCTAATGAGATCAACAATTCATCAAAAAACATTATTCTACAAGGTATTAGCACAACTTTTCTAACCCTAATCTCTATCTCATGTATCGTACCCATAACACTACTCATGCAATTTGATGGTCGAAGGCACTTCACCCTCTCCTTCTCTTCCACACCTTCAATCAAGAAACCATATGGCATCACCGAAATCAAAGCCTACATACCCCTCATGCATGATCTCGAACGCCTAAAT
Source organism: Lactuca serriola (assembly GCF_051521515.1). NCBI lineage: Eukaryota > Viridiplantae > Streptophyta > Magnoliopsida > Asterales > Asteraceae > Lactuca > Lactuca serriola. Next base: position 109,030,190 of record NC_136410.1, read on the forward strand.
TGCGGTGCCTAATTTGAACAGTTTGAGACAAATTATGTCGGTTACAATGTTTCTTACCATATTGATCTATGATGGACGATATCGTCTTTTACAAAGGAAAGGTAAGAACTTTATTCAAAGGGTAATCACAAAGAACAAGAAGGGCATGTGCAGTTGGGCCAAAATCTAGTCACTTTACTGCAGGATTGAAAAGAACAGAGTGGGGCAAATTTTCTGATTTTTCATATGAATGCTTGACTAGGAAACCGACTACATATAAAAAGGAAAATAAGGAAAATGCTTCCTAAACTAATGGGGCAACTAACCCACTTCTTGATTACGCCTAAAGAAAAGGAAATATGGCCATCATGGCCTTTTGAAAGTGTAAAGCTACTAAATAAACTTAAATTTCCCAATATACCCTCTGGATTAAACCATCATATTCCCCCTTAATCCAGAGTCTTCATTCCAAGCTTTTCTCTCATGTCCTTGAACATGATTCTTGCCAACGATTTGGTAAGGATATCAGCTCTCTGTTCATGACTTACAACATGCCTTACAACAACATCCCCCCTTTCAATGCATTCTCTGATAAAGTGAAACCGGGTGTCTATGTGCTTACTTCTCCCATGGAAGACGGGATGTTTTACTAGTTCAATAGCTGACTTATTGTCAATGTGGATTGTTACTGGGCCTAACTTTTCCCTTGTTACCTCCTGGATGAAACGACGAAGCCAGACTCCTTGACATGTTGCCATAGTTGCTGCTACAAACTCTGCTTCACACGATGACAGTGCAACACATCTCTGTTTCTGGGAACTCCATGTCATTGGACTTCGGTTCAACTAGAACACCATTCCACTTGTACTTCTTCTGTCAACCAAGTCTCGGGCATGAATGTTATCCGAGAATGCAATCACTTCATTCTTTCTAGAGCTTTAAGGGTAAAACAGTCCAAGATTGAGAGTTCCCTGTACATATCTTAGAATTTTCTTCACAGCTTGATGGTGAAGTTTAGTGGGCCTTTCCAGGAAACGACTTACAATTCCTACTGAATATGCTATGTCAGGTCTTGTGTGACATAAGTATCTCAGACCACAAACAATACTTCTATATTCAGTAGCATTTATGGGTTCACCATCTTCATTCTTTGTCAATTCTAGCTTGTGCTCCATGGGTACCTCTGCCCCATTGCATTCTTCCATGCCTATTTTTTTCAACAAACTCTTAGCATACCATGTTTGTTTTAAGCTGATTACGTTCTTTTCTTGAGTCACTTCGATACCCAAGTAGTATGATAACAGCCCCAAGTCGCTCATTTCAAATTCCATGTTCATTTGTTCCTTGAATGTGTTTACTTCATCCTCATTTCCTCCGGTGACAATGAGGTCATCAACGTAGACCCCTACTATCAACACGCTTTCTTTTGACTTGCTTATGTACACTGCATACTCATGAACACATCTTTTGAAACCAATCTGCTTCAGGTACTTATCAAGGCGTGCATTCCAAGCCCAAGGAGCTTGTCGAAGGCCATGCAATGCCTTGGATAGTTTGTACACGATTTATGTTGTGTTTTTCTTCACAACACCCTCCGACTGTGATACATACACTTCCTCCTGCAGCTTACCGTGTAAGAATGCTAATGTCACATCTAGATGATGGACTCACCATCCATTCTTTCCTGCAAGAGCTAGAAGTACTCTCACTGTTTCGAGACGGGCCACTGGAGCGGAGACTTCTTCAAAAGCGATCCCTTGTTTTTGAGCATACCCCTTCACCACTAACCTGGCATTATGCTTCAAGATATTTCCTTTTGGGTCCCGTTTCAGTTTAAAAACCCACTTCAGACCAATTGATTTCCGACCCTGTGGCAACTTTACCAATTCCCATGTCTTGTTCTTCTCAATGGCACTCAATTCGCTCTTCATGGCTTTTGCCCACTCTACATTACTCTTTGCTGCTTCAAAAGAGGTTGGTTCTTCGTGATCCAGAGTAAGCAGGAGTTCATCTTCTTGTTTGTAGATATCCGACATCTGACGGTATCTCTTTGGTGCACCACCACCTGTTGATTCTGAGGTGGTGGTATTTGATCGTGTTCAACTTGTGGGTGTACTAGGGTTAGATGGTGAAGACGAAAGAATGTTTATCAGTGAGTTGTGGGTCTGTTTAGTTGGGCTCTGTTCATTTTCGGAGTGGGCATGTTGACTTATATTGAGGAAGTCCATTGGAGTATCACCTTCACTAAAGCCCCAAGCTTCTGAAGGTGCATCATATTGTACCTGTTCACCGGCCTCCTCTTTGTATCCTTCCACAACCAATGGAAAACCTAAATGTTCTTTAAACCGTTCAAAGTTCTCCCATATCCACCCTTTGTCTTCCTCAAAGCACACATCTTTACTCACACATATATTTCCAGTGTTGGGATCAAGAAATATGTATGCTTTGCTTCCGATTTTTGTTCCAAGACACACATATTTCTTGCTCCTATCCTCAAGTTTCTTGAGATGGCCTTTCATGAATTTTGCAAGAGCGATGTAGCCAAACACCCACAGGTGTTCAACATTTGGTTTTCTTCCGGTCTAACACTCGTATGGGGTTGTGTTTTCTAACGCCTTTGTTGACACACGATTAAGAACACACACTGCATGTCTTGATGCTTCTCCCCATAATGTCTTTGGCACCCTTTTGAACTCCAGAATTGCTCTAACCATCTCTACTACTATTCTATTCCTCCTTTCCACGACCCCGTTTTCTTGGGGGTGTAGGGTGTCGTGTAGTGTCGATTCAGACATGTTTCTTCACAATAGTTACTGAAATCTTTGGATACAAACTCTCCACACTGTCTGTTCTAAAATTCTTGATCTTGTCAGTTGTTTCATTTTCTACAAGTACCTGGAATCTCTTGAATACACCCAAAGTCTCATCTTTCATGTTCACGTGATGAATCTACATAACATGAGTGAAGTCGTCTACTAGAAGTAAGAAATACCTTTTCCTGATGGTGTGACTGGTGTGATTGGGCCACACAAGTCCCCATACACTAACTCGAGTCTTCTTGTTGCTCTGAAGTTGGCTTCTGTTGGCTGTGAGGTTCGTGTTTGTTTCCCGACTAAGCATCCTTCACATGGACTCAAGGGGGCTTGAATACATGGCATCCCACGAAGCATGTTAGTCTCTGACATATGTCTAAGTGAAGTGAAGTTCACGTTCCCTAGACAGTTATGCCAAAACCAACTTCTTTCATTTTCTTCACTACCGAGTAAGCATTTGCCTTCAATCTCATTCAAGGCTATCTTGTACAAACAGTTTGTTGATCTTGTGACTTTCATTAGCAGCCTCCCGGTTCTATCATGAATCCACAAAAATGCACCATGCATGAGTATCTTGTCACCCCCTTCAGCTAATTGTCCCAGGCTTATTATGTTGATGCATAAGCTTGGGATATAATACACCTCCTGAAGCAGTCTTTATTCACCAATTTTACACAAAAATAGTATTGCTCCTTTGCCTTCTATTCGAACTTTGGAGCCATCCCCAAACCTAACATATCCTTTTATGGTCTTATCAATTTCACGAAACTTTTCTTCTTCTCCTGTCATATGATTGCTAGCTACATTGTGTAAGTACCACACCTTAGATTTGCTTGTTTCATCCCCTTCTGATCTTAGCTTTGGCATGACTTTTTCCTCATGAAGAAACACCTCATGGAATACCATTTCAGAGTTGTATACAGACAACAACAAGGCTGGTTCATCATCATCTGGTAATTGTGTTAAGTTGGCCTCTTGATTCCTTTCATGGCGTGGATTTTTGCATTGGAAAGCGTAGTGCCCAAAGTCTTGACAATTGTAATACTGTATCTTCTCTTTGTCATTATATTTTGATGATCTGTACCCTCCTTCTCTATTGTGATGAGCGTCACGACCGTGCCACCCACCACGGCCAGACCAGGTACCACTCCTCCCACGACCTCTCCCTCGGCCACGAGAACTGCTATTGGGTCGGTTGTCTCGCTGGGATAACTTTTGATCCTCATCTCTCTTCTTTTTTGTTCTATCAGACCACTCTTGATGGGTCAAGATAAGTTTTCCTTCTGTGTTTTCTGTGTGCCCGTTGTGCCCCTTTACCCATTCTTCATGAGCCTCTAATCTTTAGATTACTTCTTCAAGTGACATACTGTCTAAATCAGCGAATTGTTCAATAGTAGAGGCTATTTGAACAAACTTGGACGGTACCGCACAGAATAATTTCTTTACCACATAATCTTCTTATACAATATCACACAAATCTCTTATATTACTTACTACATTGTTCACTCTTACATAAAACTCGTCAATCGTCTCCTTTTCTTTCATGTTTAACAGTTCGAACTCTGCGTTGAGGGTTTAGACTCTCGCAGTCTTAACCCTATCTACTCCCATGAACATAGTCTTGAGTGTTGTCCATGCCTCCTTATTCGTTGTCTTCTTTTGCCAATGACAATAAGAAATCTTCCGGTATGTCTTGATAAATGGCCACCAAGGCCATCTTATCCTTCTTCACTTCGACAACCGTATTGGGGGTGCGGGGTTCAACAACGTCCTAGGCACCTTGAGCCTGCATGAAAACACGCATCTTTATTACCCACACATCATAATTGCTTCTTGAGAGCACAGGGTAGTGCAACGTGATAGGTCCGTCTTTGTCATTCCTTTCATTTCTGTCTCCCATGTTGAGTGTATGAGGTTGGTATTTGGGCATATACCAGGTTACGCTCTGATACCAAAATATTTTCTTTTACACAGGAAAGGTAAGAGCTTTATTCAAAGGGTAATCACAGAGAACAAGAAGGTCATGTGCAGGTGGGGCAAAATCTACTCACTTTACTGCAGGATTGAAAAGAACAGAGTGGGACAAATTTTCTGATTTTTCATACGAATGCTTGACTAGGAAATCGACTACATATAAAAAGGAAAATAAGGAAAATGCTTCCTAAACTAATGGGGCAACTAACCCACTTCTTGATTATGCCTAAAGAAAAGGCAATATGGCCAACATGTCCTTTTGAAAGCGTCAAGCTACTAAATAAACTTAAATTTCCCAATATACCTTGTGGATTAAACCAATAGACGATTCTTGAAACATGCACTTTTTCAATATACCATAGGTGGAAAAGCTATCGAGCTTGACACCAAACTAAGGAACATCATAAGGAATGATTCCTCAATCATAAATTATTGCATGAAAATCAAAACTATCAGTGATATTCTTGACAACATCTACTTTTTAGTTCTCAAATAAAATTTGGTTATCTACATGATTAATGGTTTTTCCTCAAAGTTTGATTATATACTGTGAGTCTCCTATGTCATCAATCTCCCCTTCCAACCTTCTTTGAAACCCACTCTATGTTTTTGACAAAAAATATTGTTTTACTCCGATAATTCCTCATCTATAATGCTTTATCTTAAACACAAAGCCTCAAATCGAATAGTTGACAACAACATTGTAATGAAATTCACATAAATAGATGACTAAATCTTGTCTTATCCCTAGTAGGATGTATCATCATCCATATGTGGTTGTGAGCATCATAGCTTACGACATAAAGCTACTCTGTCACACCCCTGAACCAGGACGGCAGAAACGTCCGGGGGTGGATGACGTCCATGTGTAGTATCATAACAATTGAATATGAATGAAACATAGCAACCAAATATCATACATTATATAGTGTGAGTCTCATCTGTCATCAATATCCCCTTCCAACCTTCTTCGAAACCCACTCTATGTTTTTGACAATAAACATTGTTTCACTCTGATAATTCCTCATCTATAATGGTCTATCTTAAACGCAAAGCCTCAAATCGAATAGTTAACAACAACATTGTAATGAAATTCACATAAATAGACGACTAAATCTAGTCTTATCCCTAGTAGGATGTATCACCATCCATATGTGGTTGTGAGTCGTCATAGCTTAAGACATAAAGCTACTCTATCACACCCCCGAACTAGGACGACAGAAACATCCAGGGGCGAATGACGTCCTTGTGTAGTATCAAAACAATTGAATATGAACGAAACATAGCAACAAAACATCATACATTAAAAGATACCAGCATACATTGTTTACATGTTTTATTTGTTTATCAATCACACAAAAGTGACATAATAGTAATTAAATCCAAAATGTAGCAAATATCCGAGATCCATTATCCAAATACCTGCTCACTGAGTTCTTAAAAATACAAGTCGTTTTGAAAAGCGTCAACATAGAATGTTGGTGAGTTCATAGGCATATTTGTATGAAAAACTTTGATACATCTTTGTTTGTAATAATTTGTAAAACGCTAGAAAATCCGATATTTTCTATTGAAAAGTGGTTTGTAAGTCTCATTCCAAAACTGTGGATAATTAAGTACATGTCCTTTGTTTTTATTAGTAATTGTAAAGTGTAGGTTCCCAGAAAATCCAATACTTTCTGTTGAATGAAAAATCGTAGTCTTAAACCCTAAGACTAGAGTGGTGATAATAGTGTACAAAAAAAATGAAGCGTAGTTTTGTATTTTATAAAACCAGTGAAGTGTATACTTTCCGTAAATCCAAAATAATATTGTTAATCCCTATGTGAGTCGTTACAACCATGCTTGATGTGACTGATATGCCTATCATGACGTTCTTCAGGCGTTGGTTTCCGTAAGATATTTGTCACCCTAGACTGGCCCCGTCTAGCTGTAGTGAACATCTCAGGTGTGGGGGTGTCAATCCCGTATAGATCTATACACAATTACCTCAATCTCCCTCCAGGAGACTCTGGTTATAACTATAGGACTTACGGTATACGCTAGGTAGGTACGGTGAAGGAAAGTCTCACAAAAGCCTTAACAGATTTACGCGAACTTTGACTCCCATTATTGGATAATGAATATGACATTACTAGTGTACATTTATGACTGAATTTTTATGACACGCATTTTACAGCTTTATGACATACAACTTATTACTCATGCTTTAACAACTTTATGATAGACAGGTCATGACACGCGAATCTTTCTATCACGAATTCTATTTTGTATACAATTTTGGTTAAATTATTTATAGTACTCTTTATAAATAATCATTAGTAAACATATATAATGGTAACATAAGTTGTGAAAATAGTATAATATTCCCGATTTTAAGCAATCAAAAATAGTGTCAACTTAGTTAAGAATATTTTACTAACAAAATCAATTTTAGCAAAATATCAAGTTTTATAGTTTGTTTAATACACCAAAAATTAGTTTGAGAGTTTGTAACACAAAATTTTCTAATTTTTTGTGACTCTAGGAAGCCACGATTTCTACAAAATACATACATGACCATGAAATTTATTATATGTAAATACTTGTGTAAGTATAAGTGTTAAAAATGTATATGTCCAAAAGTTAAGCATGTTTGAGCACAACACTTTTTTTTGCAATTTTTGGATCGAGTGTGAAACCCATATCCATAAGATTTCATGAACATATATGCTAACAAACACATTTTTCATGATTTTTATGAAGATGCATAAGATAAAATCCATGTTCATGCAATTACCCAAAGGTTAAACACATAACATATGTCCATGCAATTACCCAACGGATAAACAAAACTTGACTTGTATCCTCCCCCCCACCCCCCCACCCCCCCCCCCCAAAAAAAAAGTATGAAAAACACGAAAATAGTGGATTATGAAGCTCACCTTGAAGATTTCGAGTGGTAGGAGAAGAAGAAAGAAGTTGTGTAGTTTGAGGAGATTCTCAAAAATGGATAATGTTCAAGAAGCTACACATGGAAATAAGCGTGTAAATGGAATGATCTTAGCATAAACATGGATGGTGTTCAAGAAGCTATACACCTAAAAAAATACTACATGTAAGTAGGATCGACTGATCCATAACGAATCCAAGGTACACATGTTCTTTACGTTAAATTTTTTATTATTAGTGATTTTCTCATCGAATACATTACTAACTTAAGCATCGGAGGGGCGTTGGCTAGACTAATGCCAACCCTTAGCTAACATTTGCTATGCAGAACGACGTATGGTTAAGGATCCTCACAATCGAAGATCCTGAAACATCAGGATCCTCACAATTGAAGATCCTAGAGCATCTTGATCCTCGAGTTTAATCACCCTGAAACACAAGGATCTTGACACATGAAAATCTCAATACCTGGTGAACTCCATTATATTTAACAATATAATCTCTAAACTATCATGTACAAAAGCTAGATATCTAACTGTGGTGAACTCCATTATATTTAAAGAGCTAACTACCTCTTTCACATGAACTAAGGTTTATACACCTCACTTGGACGCATGATATCTAACTGTGGGAAATGGGTAAGGGGATCATTTCATGATTCAGTGGCTTGGCAACCCTCTTATCTTTGAACACAAGTTGAGATCCTTAAGGTTTATAACATTTTCATGTTATCCAGAAGTCGGGATCCTACCCCAGTGATTACTTAAGGTTTATAACATTTTCAAGTTCTCCAGAAATCTGGATCCTACCCCAGTAACTACTTAAAGCTTATTACATTTTCATGTTATCAAAGATTGGGATTTCGCCCCAGTAACTACCCCATTGTGTCACTTTCTTTTACAATTTGCTATTACACAATCTGAACATCACAACCTCTCATCCAATTTGGTTGATTAGTACTTGTGTAATTTTTGACCAAAACAATGTCTTCCCATTTCCACACAGGAATCTCTAACGGTTGCATCTTGCCGTGAGGTCGCTGGTGCTTGGCCTTGACTTTCCTACAAGTCAAGCATCTCTTCACATACCAAGCTATGTCCCGCTTCATGTAGGGCCACCAATAATCATGGCGAAGATCCCGATACATATTCGTCGCCCCGAGATGGATGAAGAATCTCAACTTCTGAGCCTCCTCCATCAGAACCTGGCGTATACCACCCCAGTAAAGAACCCATACTCTCCGATGCAGGGTTAACAACCCACAGATGACATAATCAAATGAAGCCACCTGACCTATGATCCGCTCACACTTCTGATCCTCCTCCTTCATACCCTCGGCCTGAATCTCCCAAATCCGCTCCAGCAGTGGAGTGATCACTGTCATCCTCAGGCATATATCCCGAATCGGAATCGCGACTACCTTGCAGCTGAGAGCATCGGCAGTACCCTGGCCTTCCCCAGGTAATAAAGGATCTTGCAGTTATAATCCTTCACCACATCCAACCAACGATGTTGCCTCATATTTAGATTCAGCTGATCCATCAGGTATCTTAAGCTCTTGTGGTCTATGTAAATGATACAACGAACCCCATAGAGGTAGTGTCACCAAATCTTGAGGGAGAAAACCACAGCCCCAACTCCAAATCGTGTGTCAGGTAATTTGCCTCATGTGGCTTCAACTGCCTCGAAGCGTACACTATCACGCGACCCCGCTGCATCAGCAATACACCCATACCCGTGATCGAAGCATCACAATTAACCACGAAATTGGTGCACCATCCGACATGGTCAAAATCAGTGCCTCGCTCAACCGTTGTCTGAGAGTCTTAAAAGCTGCATGCTGCTCAGGCCCCCCGCAGAATGTCACCAACTTCTTGGTCAGTCGGGTCAACGAAACAACAATCTTGGAAAAATATTGGATGAATCTCTGATAATAACCCGCCAAACCAAGAAAACTCCGAATCTCAAATGCAGGCCTCAGAACCTCCCACTGCATCATGGCCTATACCTACACTGGATTGAGCAGAACACCCTTCCGGTTGACAAGGTGCCCTAGAAACTACACCTCGTGCAACTAGAACTCGCACTTGGAGAACTTTGCGAAAAGTCTCTCCATCCTCAGTGTCTCCAACACCTCGCTCAGGTTCTCCTTGTGCTGCTGTTCAGTCTTGGAGTAAACCAAGAAATCATCGATAAAAACTATCACAAACCGGTCCAACATCAGTCTGTGCACATGGTTCATGAGATCCATGAACACGGCAGGAGCATTGGTGAGGCCAAATGGCATCACCATGAACTCGTAATGACCATAGCGAGTTTGAACGGTTGTCTTCTTTACATCGTCGTCCCTGACTCGCATATGGTGATAACCTGATTGCAGATCAATCTTAGAGAACTAAGATGCACCCTAAAGGTTGTCAAATAAGTCATCAATCCTCGATAATGGATAACGGTTCTTCACCGTTACCTTATTCAACTCTCGGTAATCTATACACATCCGATGTGACCTATCCTTCTTCCTTACAAACTGAGTCGGGGCTCCCCGTGATGAATTGGTCGTCCTGATAAATCCCTTGTCTAACAGCACCTGCAGCTGTGTAGACAACTCTTGCATCTCGGGAGGAGCCAACCGATATGGTGCCTTGGCTATCGGAGTCACACCAGGAACTAGGAATGACAATGGGGGCAGGTTCGGGGCTGGGCATGGTTTCCCAAACTCACCCCGATATCTTTCGGGTATATTATTGGGGCGCCCCGTTAGGTTCAGGTGTTCCCGTCGGGTTTCGAGTATCTTATCGGGTTTCCAACAATTCATAACTAAATCTTTATTCCGTTTTAGGGTACCCCGATGTCTTATAAAAAATACGTGTTCTATCCTCCCTTTTAATTTAAAAATATAATGAATCACTTTAATAAAATTAACTCGGGGTTATATTAAAAATTATTTGATTTAATTTTAGTAATACGTCAAAACATAAAACAGATCATTCACACCGGATTGTTAATAACTAGAAAGATTGTCCACAGTAAGTATTTTATCTTTGAATGTTTGCAATTAACATATATATATACACAATCGAGGCGGGGCGGGTCGGGGCAAGGATAACCCACTCCCTGCCCTGAACCCGATAAAAAACATGATAATGACCCGTTACCCGACCCAAAATAATCAGGTTTCGGGTTTCCCCGTTGGGTTCCGGTTTTTTTTGCCATCCCTACCAGGAACTAGGTCAATCCTGAACTCTACCTGCCACTCCGAAGGTACCCCAGGAAAATCCTCTGGAAACACTTCCGGGTACTCTCGTATGATCGGTACATCATCTACAATCACCTTACCCTTATCATGGGTATCCATGATATAGGCGACATAACCTGGACAACCCTACTATAGGTAGCGTCTCGACCTCGCTGCTGAACACAAATTATGTCCACACTGTGGCATCTCGCCCTGAATCACCAAGCCTCCCAAGTGGGGGGAGGGGGGTCCAAACTCATACAAGCTGCTGCTCGTAGTCGATCACTGCCCCATTGGGGCTCAACCAGTCCATACCCATGATAAACTTATTCCCTCGTATGGGAATAGGTACTAAATCCACAGAATACTGATCATCGAACAACTACTATGTACATCCCCGATCAACCCTCGCGACTCGAACGGTCCTATCATCTGCAATCTCTACATCAAGGGGACTGTCCAGCTACCCCGAAGCTCCAACAAATCGCTTGCTAAGCGCGAGCGACACAAAAGATCGGGTAGCCCCCGAATCGAATATTACCAGAGTAGATATGTCGGTCACTAAGAACGATCCTATAACGAAACACATAAACATAAGCAACAAATTAGTATAAATAAAGAGATAAGGAGAAGATACATACCCGTCACAACATCAGGAGCTGCACGTGCCTCCTCTGCTGTCAGCTGAAAGGCTCTAGTCTTCACCACAGGTGTGACAACCCGAAGTTCGTCCCGTCGTCGTAACCCGATCCGTCGTTAAAAATTCGTTGACTTAAATTATTTTCGTTTTGTTTTCAAAAATTAAGTCATTTAATTGAGTTTGTTATTATGACTTAATTGTCCAAACGCATTAGAAACTCGTGGAAACGTCCCAAAATTCTATTTGGAAAAATCTTAGTTCTATTCCGTCAAGTTCTAAAATAATTAAATCGGGTACGACCAAAAGCCCTGCTTATAAGCAGTATCGGGTAGAATTCCACCGTGTCCCAAACCTGAACTATATATAAAGTGGTTTAAGCCTCATTTGAAGCTTTTGCACTCTCTCTCTAACCTCACTCCTCAAACCAAAGTATTAGGTCCAAAAACATTAAATTAAGGCTTCAAATCATCAAGGTAACTCCCCTAACTCATAGATTAACATCCTTAGCCTTCAAATTCGTGATTTATCTAAGATTTAGGACCATGTTCATGTGTTTACGGCCCTGGAACATGCTTGGGCCGTAAACACACATAAAGTGGGTTTTTGTGCCTTAAAACCCTTCCAAACCAACTTTGAGGCTTAGATATGCCATAAAGTGGACTTAGAACACCTTGAATGTCATTTTAGAGGAGTAAACATGAGTTTACTGCCCAAGAACATGCTTGGGCCGTAAACACCCATTCATGGAGAGTAAACTCATTTCCAAGTGTTTAAATGCCACTTAAACACGCCAATAGCCTTGGACTAAAATCTAGAAGCAACCACAAACGAATTAGAAGCCTAAAACTTGATGAAAACAACTCCCTAAGGAGTTCTAGGCCATAAACCCTCCAAAGATGGGTTCCTGGGCAGTAAACTCCCAAAACATAGTCAAATGATGCCTAAACTTCACCCCTTGGCTTGTAAAATGGCTTGGAATCACATGTGATTGACTAAGGACCACCAAAACACATTTTGAATATGTATACTAGAGCTTACGGCCGTAAACACATAGTTTACTACCGTAAACTTCTCAAATAGTCCCTAAGATGCCCAAACTACTTTCCCATGCCTTGAAACCAAACCTAGAATTACCATTCAATTGATTCAAGGCCATTTAGCACTCTAGAACACCCCAACATGAATTTACGTCCATATACTCATGGGGAGTGGGTCTTTAGGGCCGAAAACTCTTGTGTGATTTTACTCTTGAAGAGTAAACTCCATATCCAAGCTATATGTGTTCATAGATGTCACCCGGGTCCCTCCAAACACTTGTAATGAAGTGTTTTAGCATCTAGAAGTGTATGTCCTCAACAAATTAGTGGTTAAAGTCCTAATTAGATACAAATGTGTATCTTTTCATATTACATAGGAATCTTGTGCATTTGCAAACCCAGAACCGACGTTTAGGATCCAAACCGACGCGTTCCTCAACCGGTGAGTTCATACCCCTATCCTTTTTCCGTGTTTTTCAAATGTTTTCATGGGGGAATACAAGAAAAAGTACAAGGAAATCTTGTACTTAAACTTATTTTCAGCTCAAATGTTTCATTTTATGTATGCTTTTAATATCGAAATCGTATTAACCTATGGTTTGAATTACAGAGTAAACTGTTAGTCTAAATGCAGATTTCTTTAAAAAGTGTTATAAACTATGTTACATTTTGCAAAAGAAATCATACTAATCATAAAATAAGGTTAATACTAAATGAATAGGAACAGGAATACGAATACGAATAAGAATAGGAATAGGAATACGAATACGAATAGCAACAGGAATACTAATACGAATACGAATACGAATGCGAATAGGAATAGGTATACGAATACGAATACGAAAGCACGCCTTTGGATGATGCCAAGACTACGAATATACAGCTAGTGTACGCCTTGAGTGTCACCAAACTTTCAAAATTAATTCGAAAGTACGCCTCTGGACATCGACAGAGTTTCGAAAACATACGCCTTTGGATGTCACCAGAGTTTGAAGATACGTCTAATGTACTCTTTTGGAAATCACCAGAACTTCGAAAATACTGTTAATGTATGTTTCTGAGTCTATCCAAATATTCGAAAATACAACTAAGTATAGTAGATAACCGACATTCGAATGTAGGGTAACTAAGATATCAGAATACCTAACTAATACTAAAAGTATGGTAGATACTAGTACATTGAAATCAGAACTAAGAACTAACCGCAACATTAGGAAAATATGGGATTTTCCTGGGATAACATAACAACTCGTAAACGAATGGTGTAACGAATGGAAAACTAAACTAATAAGAAAATATGGGATTTTCTTAGGATAACATAACAACTCGTAAACGAATGGTGTAACGAATGGAAAACTAAACTAATAAGAAAATATGGGATTTTCTTGGGTAACAACTTTTTCAGAAAACCAAAAGGGAACTCATTCTTTTCAAAACTAAACCGCTTATGAACTCACCAGCTTTATGCTGATTTTCAAACTGCTAGTATTCTCAGGTCAACATTAGACAGGTACACCGCCATCTTTTGGAGAAGATGGAGCGTATAGAAGACTCGTCTTTGCTTTTGTTCATATGCTATATATGTATAACACTTGTATAACTTTATTTTCAAACAAATGTAAATGATTCTATGTAATGTAATGTTTTGTGTTTGCTGAGCTTACTATGTACATTGGTTATGATATTCAACATGAAGTCACCTCCGCCCTGGAACGTTTCCGCCCTGGGTTTCGGGGTGTGACAGATTGGTATCAGAGCCCTTGTTTATAGTGAACTAGTATACCAAAGCTTACATGGTATAAGACTATAAACACTAAGGGGCCTAAGTGCTCTGAACTAAAAGTATACCTTAAAGTATAAGTATTTCAAAAAGTATACAAGTATACTTAACCATCGAAACTCATAACTACAAGTAGAACAAAACATAAGTAAATAGGTGTTGTACGCTGCGGTTACTCCTGAGCAGTTATGTAGTTGTGTCTAGGATTAATGTAGCCTGGACAACTATATTCATTCGAGACACGGCCAACATGTGCTTGGGAGTGACTGTGGTATGCAGCATGCCTAATACTTACCTAAACACCACAAACATCGAGCCAATGTCGTAGAGAACCATGAAATACTATGGGAGTATTTCTCGAGCTAATCCTTTGTGGAAATATTCATTCGCGCGTTGTTCCTTGATCATTCCTTTAGCTATAATTTATCTGCTTTGATAACCCTTTCTGCTTTATCGCTTATTCGGAATATATACCTGTGATATCTCTTGATTTAATTCAGAGGACTCACCATCCTCTCTTTCCTGATCTTAGTAGATCAAGATGCCTCCAAGAAAGAGACCCAACTCAAAGACCAACAACCCTCTGCCACCACCTCCTCCTCAATTTGATCCTGTCGTATTCGAGGCAGTTGTTGTTGCCGCAGTGGCAGCCGCCTCGTCTCACATAAACCCCGGTGGTTCAGGAGGTGGTCCCCAGCCCCAAAATCAGGAAGGTAACCAGGGACACCGGAAGGAGTGTTCCTATAAGGACTTTATGAACGCAAAACCCACATTCTTCGATGTCACAGGGGGTGTCATTGCTCTAACTCGGTGGTTAGAGAAAATTGAATCTATCTTCGAGATCTGTGCTTGTTCAGAATCCGACAAGGTGAAATTCGCCGCCTGCACATTCACCGATAAATCTCTGACTTGGTGGAACGGCCGAGTCAAATCCTTAACTTTACCTATAGCAAACGCTATGGGTTGGGAGAGGAACTTCTATTCGCAAAATACTGCCCTCGGGGTGAAATACAGAAGCTGGAGAATGAACTGTGGAACCTAAAGATGAAGGGTTCCAATATCGCCGCCTACACATCCAGATTTGATGATTTGGCACTTCTCTGTCCGGGATTGGTTACCCCGGAGAGTAAAAAGATTAAGAGGTTCATGTGGGGATTGAACCAGCCGACCAAAGGGAACGTTTTGGCTGCGAAGCCGGATACCTATGACAGCGCCAAATGCCTAGCGCAAACCTTGATCGACCATAGCGATGACCCAGAGGAAGCGGACACCACTCCTGAGTCGACAGAGAAGAGTGGTGAGAAAAGAAAGATTTTGAAGAAGAAGAAGAAGAGTCAGTCTTCCCCGGAGTCCTCAAAGAAACAACAGAGAGTGGCAATCCACGCTGCCACTACCCCTGCTGATGTTTCTGTTGTCAGTTCCTCAGCCCAAGCACCTATCACCGAATATGCCGGTATCCTCCCGTGGTATAACCAATGCAGACCACCATCGTATCCCTAGACCTTGTCGTGCAAAGTTTTGTAAGATCTGTGTCCAAGAAGGTCACCTCGCGCAAAGCTGTAGAGCACCAACCTAATCAACTAGTCAAGCTTCCGGAACAAGTGTCGGCCAGACCTGTTATAGCTGTGGAGAAGTCGGACATTACAAGCGAAACTGCCCTAAGGCAGTAACATCTGGCCACACCGGGAGAGTCCTAGCTATTGGACAAGGAGGGGCAGTCGCCGACCCCACCGTTGCCACAGGTATATTCCTCCTCGATGAATTTTATGCCTGCAAT
The DNA here is from genome assembly GCF_051521515.1 of Lactuca serriola. Taxonomy (NCBI): domain Eukaryota; kingdom Viridiplantae; phylum Streptophyta; class Magnoliopsida; order Asterales; family Asteraceae; genus Lactuca; species Lactuca serriola. Next base: position 109,046,356 of record NC_136410.1, read on the forward strand.
GTTTTTCGATTCTAGTACTAAAAGAAATTTGCTAACTATCCATTCAAACACCTTTCTAAACTTAATCCTTCAATAGTAACCAAAAAGTGTACTTACAAGATGGTTACCAAGTGAGAAAGAGAACGCTAACGTCATACCCACAGGTTGTATCCTTAATCCGGACGATTATTCTTTTCCATTCGATCAAATGGCAAACTTTTCATGAAATGCCTTGATGCTATCGTTGGCATGTAATGACCGGGTCTTATTCATGCTGTTATTCTTGGTTTCGAAAAGGTCGTCCATCTAAATCTTTCCTTTGATCCAATTCTCACGATCTTCGGCAACAAACCTAAATCCAACCCTCGCATCACTTCGTACATCAAAGCTTAAAAAGTTTCCCTGAAGGGAGTGCCATGCATTCCTCTTCCGTGTGATTATCGGGAAACGGGGAGTCTGCAACTCTTTCCCTGATGTTTTTCCTGAAGATTTCCCGAAAATTCCTTCCAAACGTCTAGTCGAGTATCGCATCGACCTAATCCCTGGAACTATCTCGTAGCCAAATCTCCGTGAAGATGATGTGTCCAAGACAGCGGTCAGGACTCAATGAGGTCACTACGAGTTAGTAGTGGTGCCCTTCGGTCAAACCACTTTCCCTGGTCATGTAGTAAGAAAAGAAGTTATACCCGTAGTCCCTTCCAAAAATCAAGGCGATAGAGACTTAGTCGGCACCAAAGATACCCATAGAAAACCCGTCAATTCTTGGGTCCCGCCGGCTATTATTGCAGAACCACCCAGAAATTTCTTTTAGAACCATCAGATCTTTAGCTACTCTGCCACATGAAGATGTACCTTCTTTTTGGAGCTTGTGTCCTGTTGAAGGCCTTATCCCAGAAAGGGCATGATATACTTCGGGAAGCACGAAATACTTCACCCGTGGTACATTGGATTTTTTGAAATCCCTGCCAGAATCGAAACCGTGAACTACAAACCTTGACTATCTCAAGGACTTAATGGTATCCATTCTGTCGTCCACGTCTTAAATCTTTAGAAACGCCTGCCCAACGAAACCCTAGTAATCCCTTGATGAGACCGAAATCAACGAAAGACTGAGCCCCCATAGAAGAACAAATTGAGATCATGGATCGAGAGATCAAACGTACGAAACAAAGTCGTATCCCGATAGTGAGGATTCGCTGGAATGTCAAGCGGAGACCTGATTTCCACTTGGAAGCGTGAAGATCCGAAGCAGTAGATTCATCAATATCTCTTTTCAATTCATGATCTGTATCTTAATCTTTGAATTTCGGGACGAAATTCCCTCTAACGGGGGGATAATGTGACAACCCGAAGTTCGTCCCGTCGTCGTAACCCGATCCGTCGTTAAGAATTTGTCGACATAAATTATTTCCGTTTCGTTTTAAAAAATTAAGTCATTTAATTGAGTTTGTTATTATGACTTAATTGTCCAAACGCATTAGAAACTCGTGGAAACGTCCCAAAATTTTATTTGGAAAAATCTTAGTTCTATTCCGTCAAGTTCTAAAATAATTAAATCAGGTACGACCAAAAGCCCTGCTTATCAGCAGTATCGTGTAGAATTCCACCGTGTCCCAAACCCGAACAATATATAAAGTGGTTTAAGCCTCATTTGAAGCTTTTGCACTCTCTCTCTAACCTCTCTCCTCAAACCAAAGTATTAGGTCCAAAAACATCAAATTAAGGCTTCAAATCATCAAGGTAACTCCCCTAACTCATAGATTAACATCCTTAGCCTTCAAATTCGTGATTTATCTAAGATTTAGGACCATGTTCATGTGTTTACGGCCCTGGAACATGCTTGGGCCGTAAACACACATAAAGTGGGTTTTTATGCCTTAAAACCCTTCCAAACCAACTTTGAGGCTTAGATATGACTTAATGGCTTATCAAATCGGACATAGAACACCTTGAACATCATTTTAGAGGAGTAAACATGAGTTTACTACCCAATAACATGCTTGGGCCGTAAACACCCATTCATGGAGAGTAAACTCATTTCCATGTGTTTAAATGCCACTTAAACACGCCAATAGCCTTGGACTAAAATCTAGTAGCAACCACAAACGAATTAGAAGCCTAAAACTTGATGAAAACAACTCCCTAAGGAGTTCACGGCCGTAAACCCTCCAAAGATGGGTTCTTGGTCCGTAAACTCCCAAAACATAGTCAAATGATGCCTAAACTTCACCCCTTGGCTTGTAAAATGGCTTGAAATCACATGTGATTGACTAAGGACCACCAAAACACATTTTGAATATGTATACTAGAGCTTACGGCTGTAAACACATAGTTTACTACCGTAAACTTCTCAAATAGTCCCTAAGATGCCCAAACTACTTTCCCATGCCTTGAAACCAAACCTAGAATTACCACTCAATTGATTCAAGGCCATTTAGCACTCTAGAACACCCCAACATGAGTTTACGTCCGTAAACTCATGGGGAGTGGGTCTTTAGGGCCGAAAACTCTTGTGTGATTTTACTCTTGAAGAGTAAACTCCATATCCAAGCTATATGTGTTCGTAGATGTCACCCGGGTCCATCCAAACACTTGTAATGAAGTGTTTTAGCATCTAGAAGTGTATGTCCTCAACAAATTAGTGGTTAAAGTCCTAATTAGATACAAATGTCTATCTTTTCATATTACATAGGAATCTTGTGCATTTGCAAACCCAGAACCGACGTTTAGGATCCAAACCGATGCGTTCCTCAACCGGTGAGTTCATACCCCTATCCTTTTCCGTGTTTTTCAAATGTTTTTCAGGGGGGAATACAAGCAAAAGTACAAGGAAATCTTGTACTTAAACTTATTTTCAGCTCAAATGTTTCATTTTATGTATGCTTTTAATATCGAAAATCGTATTAACCTATGGTTTGAATTACAGAGTAAACTGTTAGTCTAAATGCAGATTTCTTTAAAAAGTGTTATAAACTATGTTACATTTTGCAAAAGAAGTCATATTAATCTTAAACTAAGGTTAATACTAAAGGAATACGAATACGAATACGAATACGAATACGAATACGAATACGAATACGAATACGAATACGAATACGAATACGAATACGAATACGAATACTAATACTAATACGAATACGAATAACAATAGGAATACTAATACGATTACGAATACAAATACGAATACGAATACGAGTACGAATATGAATAGGAATACTAATACGAATACGAATACGAATAGGAATAGGTATACGGATACGAATACGAAAGCACGCCTTTGGATGACGCCAAGACTTCGAATATACAGCTAGTGTATGCCTTAAGTGTCACCAAACTTTCGAAATTAATTCGAAAGTACGCCTCTGGACATTGACAGAGTTTCGAAAACATACGCCTTTGGATGTCGACAGAGTTTCGAAGATACGTCTAATGTACTCTTTTGGAAATCACCAGAAGTTCGAAAATACTATTAATGTATGTTTCTGAGTGTATCCAAATATTCAAAAATACAACTAAGTATAGTAGATAACCGACATTCGAATGTAGGGTAACTAAGATATCAGAATACCTAACTAATACTAAAAGTATGGTAGATACTAGCACATCGAAATTAGAACTAAGAACTAACCGCAACATTAGGAAAATATGGGATTTTCCTGTGATAACATAACAACTCGTAAACGAATGGTGTAACGATTGGAAAACTAAACTAATAAGAAAATATGGGATTTTCCTGGGATAACATAACAACTCGTAAACGAATGGAAAACTAAACTAATAAGAAAATATGGGATTTTCTTGGGTAACAACTTTTTCAGAAAACCAAAAGGGAACTCATTCTTTTCAAAACTAAACCGCTTATGAACTCACCAGCTTTATGCTGATTTTCAAACTGCTTGTATTCTCAGGTCAGCATTAGACAGGTACACTGCCATCTTTTGGAGAAGACGGAGCGTATAGAAGACTCTTCTTTGCTTTTGTTCATATGCTATATATGTATAACACTTGTATAACTTTATTTTCAAACAAATGTAAATGATTCTATGTAATGTAATGTTTTGTGTTTGCTGAGCTTACTATGTACATTGGTTATGATATTCAACATGAGGTCACCTCCGCCCCAGAACGTTTCCGCCCTGGGTTTCGAGGTGTGACAACAGGTGCCTCTGTCCGGCCTTGACGGCCATTGGTAATCCTCAATGTAGTAAGAGCGGGTGTCGCCAACTGTCTTGCTGCTGCTAAAATCGGGCACTGGGACCTCTTGTGGCCCTGTGATTGCACTGGAAGAAAATCAGATTAGATACTGTGGTGGTGGTGGTGGTGGTGGTAGTAGTATAATCCCTACTGACATGACCACCTAAAAGCATCCCGAACTACCCACCCTGAACCCCCCCTTGTTCATCTTGCCGCACTTGCGACAGCGGCCGCGGCACTGCTGGCTCCTCGATCTATGATCTGATAACTTGGAATTTTTTCCCGAACTCCTTGTCTAAACCCCCTTTGGTTTCCTCTTCCTGTCCATCTCCAAATCCAGCTCCCTCTCCCGAGCCCTCGCTATTATATCCCCCGGTGTCTTGCAGCTGGATCGGCTAACAAACTATTGGATGTCGCTCCACATCATCTCACGGTACTGGGCCTTTTTCATCTCCTCGCCTGTCACATATTGTGGAATAAGAAGGTGTTGGGTTTTATGTACCCTAACATCCCTATGGTGCACATGCAACCCTAATGCTTTGGATCTAAGTTTTCTCTAGTTATACATGCAATAAATATTATCCAAAGCATGAAGCCTGTAACTAGCATACATTTGATAGTTGAATCATAAAAACTAGTTACAATAATACCTCTTGTTGTAACTTGTTGAATTTGGCCTTTCAAGAGCTTAGCACCTCAAGTGTGATGCCTCAAATGGTTCACAACACACCATGCATGAACAATTGGATGAATATGAGGGAGATATTTTAAGACACAAAATCAGCTTGGTCTTCCTCTTAACTCATAGGTCCGATTTTAGGCTTAGGGAAATATAGTGTAGAATTCCAAGAGTCATATGAAAACCCTAATTCTTACACTTAGGCTTATGATCCAATAACTCATATGGACTAACTCTTCATGGAAACTTACATAAACTTAGTCCATCATGGATCAATAGCCCAAACCATATGTATCACTAATTTACATAATTAGTCTCTGTTAATGTAATTAGTCTCTTTTGATCACTAAATTAATTCCAAATTAATTCTTGATCAATACTAATTAAATAATATGATTTCTTAATTTAATATATTATACTTATAATACATTAATAAATCACACATAACCTCTTTCTCAACTATCCATCCTCTCAACTTGCCCTGGTGAATGCAACCCAAAATGGACCATGCTACGTTCGGGTCAAGTATATACCAATTATAGTTATGGGCTTAGACACCTAATCCAATAGTCTCCCACTTGGATAAGCCTAATAACTATAACTGCAAGTACGACTTAAAACCGACTAGCAATCGTAGCTCTTAAAAGTCGTTGTCGAACTCTAACACGTACATTAGATAAGCGATCATATATTCCTCCCTTCAAGATATCGTATGGACTGAGACATGGGTTATAATCATTCTCTCTGTCCATATGATGTTTACCGATTTCTGATTTTTTACGACTGACTAATTGAACAAATGAAATCAGTCCAGGCTTGGCCAAGCGCTTAGGGTGTCATCACTAAATCATCGAGGGGTCCACATATATCGTTTTTATCCCACATTGGATGAAAGGAACGAGTGAACTTTGACTCATATGCTTTCTCTATTACTCATCAAATCACATATAATGATACGTTTTATAACACCAAGTTATTAGTGTGCTTACATATAATCACCGACTTGTAAACTGCAACTATATGTCTCCTTTTGAAGAATAGAAGGCATTATCGTTTCAAAATCACTCGTGATGAAATCCATGAAGTGATTCAGATAAGTGTGGGTTTAATCCAATACTCAAATCTTATTTCAGGAGTACTCATGAAGATTGCAGCAAACTTGTGCTATGTCTAAAACACTTAGACAATCTACAGTCAGATTCATGACAGTCATGCCTCAATACCTACTTCCAAAGTATGATCGATTGTGGATAGTTTGAATAATCTTATTATTCAGGAATTCAAAACAGGCAAAGTGAAACACAAGCATAATCGAATCCAATATGGTCTCAAAACTTTTAAATATAAATAAAACATCTTTTATTTAATCTCCATATTGATTACACACTATTCATTGTATAATGTTTCGATTAATCAACTTAATACTTGAATTAAAACAATAGTTATCCCAATCTCCAAGCATGCACACTATGTTTATATATGTTGAGAGAAAAACTTTGAGACACACTTAAACCAACGTTAGAACAAGTATATTGCGGAATAGTTAATCTCGAAGGATCTAAAAGCTCGACAATAATATTTAGAGTTAGATGGTTAGAGAGTTAGTTGCAGAAAAGTAAAGAAAAGGAAATGACAACAATTTTTATATCAAGTATACACATAAGTTGATTCATAACGAGGAATGCATTCAAGCCAAGTTAATAAGTGAGATCAAACTTAGTGATTAAGTCATAAAAGACTTGCTCCGAAGAGAGATTGTAATTAGTTATGTGAGAGTAAGAAGTGTGAGTAAGAGAGATAGAAAAGATAACTTCAAAGATGTGTATTCAGAATAATGGATGCGTTGGTATCTTATTGAATACAAGAGAATGAGCTCTATTTATAGAGACTCACGAAGTACACTAGATTACATCTCTAAGAGCAGCAATGCAAGGCATACTGGACAATAGAGAGTATTACAATAAAAGACAAGTAAAGTAATCTAGTAAATGATTGCGGTAGATAGAGACTCCGGATGCAGTTGCTGATGAAGGAGCTTGGCTGCGGGTGCTTGAAGACTGCGGTAGCTGAAGTTCAAGAGGGTCACTTTTGTGATTCAACAATTTCCCCGTAAGTGACCTCTTTAACTTTTGATCAGCTATCAAGTTTATGAAACTTGATCAGGATCCACCAAAACTTCCTGATGTTTTCCAACCAGATGATTCTCCTTAAAATCTCGAACTTGACTTCTTCAGTAGCGTGCTTCGATTTTTCAACTGCGTTTCAGCAGATATCAAGTTGCTTCCTGGTGAGGCGATGCATGGCAGTGATAGGAATGAAGTATTTGACATTATCGATCTTCCTTTTGAAAATGAATCTGAGTTTAGGGTAGATGGTTGCACCTAAGGATCTTTCTTCATAGCCTTCGGTAGGCATTGGTGCATGGTCGAGTGGTGGCATATCAAATTTCTTGGCAATGGTGGGGTAGATGTTTGTGTTGATTTTAGCAAAATCACAGATCGTTTCCTTCAAAAAGGTATTACCCCTTTCAAGCGTAATCCTCATCTTCGGGTGCTTCTCCGAATTTTTTTGGAACACCTTTGCAATTAGAAAGACTTGTTCCGGATTCATACAGGGGAAGTCAGCTTGGGTGCGGACATAGTCGTGTTCCCTTATAGTGAGAGTTTACTGGATGAAGTCAGCCTTCTTGAACTTCCAAATCTTGTAGTTCTTCACTATGGATGGTCTATCGTTAGACCATATTTTCTCAATAGGAGAGGCATGCTTAGCATAAAAAGACTAAGTCTCTCAAATTCCATTGGCAGTCTTCTGAGATCTGGAAAAATGCGGTTGAATTGCTTAAATATTGTGAAGTATTTTGCATTCGGAGAGATTAGGACATCCCAGTAGCCATCCGAAAGGGGTTCAACATAGGTGAGGTGTATAATCGTCATCCAAAAGTTTGTTGTGAGGATTGATCCAAGAGTTTATTAGGGATTTATCCATCACAGTGTCAAAACCGCTTTCTCTCCAAATGAGCTCTGCAAGCTTAACTGCTTTCCATTCAACTTTCTTTTGCTTCGTTACAGGAGAGTCATTTGAACATGGAGAGGACATGTGCTCCGCAAGATTTTTGAAGTGAGGGGGAGTCTCAGGTCTTTCATGAGAGATTTCTTCTTGCAGTGGAGTGTTATGAGGTGGGGTATGATGAAATGGTTGCGGTGAAGGAATTTTTTCTATAGTGATGGGGGGACTTTAATGTTGTGAGATGGAGTGATTGGAGTGATGGACTTCTTCTTCACTTCCCCCTCTTGAGGAGTTTAGGCCCGAAGTCTCCTCAAGCCATTGTCGAAGGCCATCAACTTTGGCAAAAACTTCTTGAAATTGAGCTTTGAGGGCATCTGGCAATTATTGATTGTTGGGGATAGTGGAGTTGAAGAGCAGCCAGTGAATTTCCTTGGTGAGTTGAAGGATTCCGTGGCCATGGAAATTTGTGGACAAAGATCGCTGCAGGTGGTGGATTGTAGCTTGAAGGACTGAGATCATGGACTCATAGGAAGTATGAGTCTCAGTGATCAGCTTTTGACATTGGGAGGCTTGATCTGCAATGGCTGCTTGAAGGTCTTTCTTGATTGCGGTTACCTCAGAGATGAGGCGTTCCGCAGCAGCCATGAAGTCTTGGTGATCTGCTTGTCAATTGTTGTCAAGGTACCGGATTCCCATTTCTACTTTGAGGGAGATACGCTCAGCAGCCAATCTCTCACGAGTTTCCAAGCACTCTATCCGTTGAATCAATGACTGTGGTCCTGGGGTGTCTTCTGGTTGCGGATGAGTTGGCTTGACCGCAGCAAGGATTTGATCAACCTTTGCTTGTAGACTCAAAATTTTTTTCCTAGTGACAACATTCTTCTTCTTTTTCTTCTTCTCTTTGGGCTTTGAAGTTGAATGGTGAGAGCCACTGGATTCTTCTTCTTCATCAAACATCATAAGATCATCATCAGAGGGAGAGGATTTGTTTACCACTTGTAGATCAGCATCATCAAAACCGAAGGTGGGAGCAGAGCTCACTTCTATTGCGGTTCCTTCGTCTTGTGATTCTTGGACAGTGGGAGTGAGAGGAACTTTGGAAGCATTTTGATCAGTAGTTGCTTCCTAAGCCTTATGGAGAGTTTCGACCATCTCATACATCTAGTCTTGAACTTTTAATATGGTGGCTATAGTATTGGCATTGTTAATGGCATATGCCCAATACTTAGCCACAACTTGGATTTCTTGTTCCTTCTGCTGTTGTTGCTTGATTTGTTGATCATTGCGTGCTTGGAATGCCCTACAAAAAGCGGCATATTTCTGAATCTCGGCTTCAGATACTGGATTGTAGTTCACCCAAGAGTCATTTGATTCTTCACCGTCAAATCCTTTGTATCGCACTGAAGTGTCCTTCGGGTCCACGGAACCTTGCACATTTGTGCTCACCGTGCCTAAACCACCTGTTACAGATGTAAGCAGAGTAGGATTTCCTGAGCTTCCTCGGTCTCCTTGACCCGTAGTCAAGTTTGGCCTCGGCTCAGTTCTGGCATGGGCGGAAGAAGTGTCGTGCGGTTGGGAAGGTGTTTCAAGTGTATGGGTTACGTTCAAGAGGATGGAGTTCAACTCCTCAGGTGAAAAGAAATGCAGTCGGGAAGCCCTGGAGACCGTAGGGAGAGAACCAGTATTATCCTCTTGGGATTGAACTGGGGGGAGTCTCCATGATGTGGTGAATCAGACTCACTTTTTGAGCTTGAGTGGTATTCGATGGTGGTGTTGAATGGGTGTGCGGCCACCCTAAGGACTACCGGAGCCTGTTGAGAGGCTGAGGTATCAGTCCGGTCATGCATTTGGCTAGTGGGATCGGTTTTGCGTATCTTGAGCATTGAAATTGGTTGATCATCCTCATCAGAGTCATTGTCATGTATGGTGACAGTTGTTTTGGTTTTACGTTTCTTGGACGGTGCAGTTGATTTGGGAGCATCCTTCTTGGGAGTTCTTTGTTTCTTCTCGGAGGCTAATTTCTTTCTTCTTTGAGAATGATCAGAGAGAGTATTGGAAGAAGGGACTGCGGCGCCTTCAAAGTTAATGATTGCGGATGGATTTTGAAGAGGCGGGGTAGGAAGGTGTGGGTCAATGCCTTTCGTAGCCTCAATATGATCTGAGACATCAGCAGTCTCAAGAGCAAGAGTTGAAAGAATGTGGATAGGAAGTCTTCGAGTTGGTCCACAAATAGATTGATCAGATGAAGGATTGTACCTTTTGAGATCCTTGTGACAAGGAAATTGATGTCATTGCCCATGTTAATCCCAGCATCCGCATGAAGGTCTGAAATGCAGAGTGACCAGAACCTTGCAAAAGTGAGTTCGGTTGGGTTCTCCCTTGGGCTCTCCTTAGGAATGTATTGAAGAAAGTCGTCCCAAAGGATCTACCCGTAGTTCACGTTATGACCTGTAAAGATACTCCACACTAGCTCTAGCAGTTTGAGTCCTATATTATTCGTTCCTCCGGTTCTGCCGGATAGACTGCGGATGACGAAATGGAAAACGAATTGCCAGACCGCAGACAGTTGGTTTTTCTTGAATTCACCAATTCCTTTAATCTTCTTCTGATATCCCATTTGGTAAAATGCAGAAGTAACGTCTGCCATGGATGGGGTGAAAATATTGATAGAGGTATGAACAAGGAGGTTAATGGCAGAAAGAAACTTTTCTTTGAACAAAATGACCAAGGAATCATTAACTATGTTAAGATGAACTTTTTGTGGGTTTTCGAGTGGGTGATAGGCCGAGAAGGCACATTTGAAAAGGGTTGAGATTGGGACAACATCTGTGAAAGCATCAAAGGGGCCAAACAGGGGGTGATTCTTCAGAAACTTGATCATTAGCTTGATCGGGGCATTGTAGGATGCATGATCTTCAAACACTGCTCGGAAGTTGCTAGAAGAAATCGTGAGAGAGTCTGAACCAGTATGGTTCACTGATCCACATGCCTTGGATTGTTTCTTGGATACACTGGATTTCACCATTGTAGGAGCTTGAGAGAAGGAGTAGAAACCAGAGTTCTTGAAGGAAAATTCAATGTTCAGAGAGCGTAAAGTGTTTTAGGGAAGAAGAAGGGTTTTTATAGGGACGAATTGGAATAGTAATTGGTTGTTACACTAGGTAAAAGGAAAGGATAAGGTAAAGGTCATTTGGGGGGAATCTTTTGAATTGGAAAATAAATCTCTGCCACATAATATGAAACAGATTAAAAAGTTTTTGAGATTTACCAAAAAAGGATTTGCATTTAATGAAAAATCAGACGTACATCGATACGTCAAGTGATCGTATGGTGAGGATAAAAGAAGTTGTAACGGATGGGACGTGTTGTGTATGAGGAAAAGACAGATTAAGGATGTGTTTATGGAAAACGTTCTTTTTGTCATCACACCTAAAATAGGTTTGACACAAGGTTTATAAGAAAGAGAATGAGACAGTTTCTCAAGGAATGTTTTTATTTAATGTTTTATTTAATGAAGGATGATTAAATAGCACACCATGATTCAAGAATTAATGAATCAGTTGAGAAATTATAAATGTGATTGCGGATGGAAACTTCATTGCGGATGGATCCTTTGCCATTGTGGATGGGTAGATGTATGATTGCAATAAAAAAAACTGAGGAGAGCACGTGTAAAATAAGTTAGTAATAACAAACAAGAAGGACCAGTGAAAGAAAAATACAATATACGGTTGCGGTACATAGACTGTGGTACACAGGATATACCAAAACCATTTATGATAAGTACTTCCAGTTTGGACCGCAATAGAGACCAAGGATGGTCTGCGGTACCTAGCAATTCAAGAAGAATTGAGGGTCCAGATTCACCATTCCTAACATTTGTAAGAAAGTGTTGAGCTTTGTAGAGTCAAGTGCCTTTATGAAGACATCAACAATCTCTTCATGAGTATGAACAAAGATGAGCTCAATGTTACCTTTCAGAATGTGGTCTTTGATGAAGTGATACCGTAGTTCAATATGCTTGGTCTTGGAGTGCTAAATAGGATTGTGAGAAATCGCTATAGCACTTTCAGAGTCATAGTAAATTGGTATCCGCAACATTCTGTATCCATAGTCCATAAGTTGTGTCTTCATCCATAGAACTTGTGAACAACAGCTGGCTACGGCCACATATTCGGCTTCTGCGGTAGACAATGATACACAACTTTGTTTCCTTGAGGACCAGCTGATGAGTCTTCCACCCAGAAATTGACATCCACCGGAGGTAATTTTTCGATCTAGTCGGCATCCGGCATGATCCGCATCTGTGAATTCTTGAAGGCTGATGTCATTGCCTGCGGGGTACCATAATCTAAGAGACTTGCTTCCTTTCAGGTACTGTAGTATTTGTTTGGCTGCGGTCATATGTGACACTTTTGGGTCAGCCTGATACCTTGCACATACACCAGTTGCAAAGACAATGTCCGGTCGTCTTGCGGTGAGGTACATCAAAGAGCCAATGATGCCTCTATAAGTCTTGTGATCCACATATTCGCCTGAGGGATCAGCAGAGATCTTATATCCGAAGACCATGGGGACCTTAACCGAAGAACAGTTGTCCATAGAATATTTCTTCAACAGTCCAGTGGTGTATTTCGCTTGATGAATGAATATCCCTTGCGGAACTTGTTTCACTTGAAGTCCTAGAAAGAAGTTAATCTCTCTATTCATGCTCATTTGGAACTTGTTGGTCATGAGCTTAGCAAATTCATCCACCATTCCTTGATCATTCAATCTGAAGATAATATCATCCGCGTATATTTGTACAAGCATAAGGTGGTCATAATTTGTTTTTCTAAATAGAGTGGGATCAATTACTCCTCTTTTGTATCCGGATGAGACGATAAATTCAGATAGACTCTCGTACCACGCTCTTGGGGCTTGCTTCAGAGTGTAGACTGCTTTTTCAAGTTTGTAGCAGTGGTCAGGGAATTCAATACTTTTAAAGCCTGGAGGTTACTGAAAATAAACCTCTTCTTTTAATTCCCCATTGAGAAATGAACTTTTAACGTCCATTTGGTGTACCTTAATGTTTTTGTGGGCTGCGTATGCTAAGAAGATTCGGATGGCTTCCATTCGTGCCATCGGAGCATACGTTTCATCATAGTCAACACCTTCAAATTGACTGTAGTCCTTTGCAACTAGCCTTGCCTTGTTTCTGACTACCGCACTAGATTCATCCAGCTTGTTTTTGAATACCCATCTAGTACCAACAATGGTGTGACCGTGTGGCTTCGGGATGAGCTTCCACACTTTGCTTCTTTTGACTTCTTTTAGCTCTTCTTGCATTGCAGATATCCAATCAGGTTCTAGTAATGCTTCTTTGATCGTTCGGGGCTCAACTGAGGACATAAATGTTGCGTAGTGACAATAATCAGATAAGTCCTTGGCAGATTGAGTCTGGATAACTGCGGATGGGTTGCCAATGATTTCACCTGGTGGGTGGTCCTTCGTCCATACGTGAAGACGGGGTTGTAAATGATCAACAACTGAGTTAGAGGGAATATCTTCAATATCAGAAGAATCTGAGGTTGGAGATGGCAATTCCCCCTAGATTTGAGAGCATCCTGCAGAATCATCTTGGTTTGTTGGAACGAGAATGGAATTTTCTTGATCAGTTTGAAGAGGTTCCCCCTGGATTGCTGATGGGAGTTCCTCTGGAACCTGAGAAGGTTCCCCCTGGATTGCGGATGGGAGAGTGATAACCCTTGAATCGATTCTTGTATCAATGTTCTCTATGAGTTCATCATCCGAATCGGAAGATACATTTGATGGTAATGATTCTCTGCGAATAGGAACTTGAGCAACATCAAGTACTGGAACCTCGATGGTTGTTGCTTGATCCGAAGTAGAGCTTTCCCCCTCAACCAGAGAGGCGAAAGTATCGAGAGATGCTACTTCGGATAGATATGGACCAGAAACATCAGCGTGTTGTTGCTGAGCGGTTGGTGACACAAGAACTTCGGATAGTTTTTCCGTTTCAGCAGGGTCGAAAAGATCGTCATAATTGACTTCAACTAGATTCAACGGACCGGAAGAGGCAGGAATATCGCTTCCCATGATTGCGGTGGTTTCAGTGGATGGAGGGGCGTTACGGATGTGAGAATCATCAAATTTCACATTGAAGCTTTCAATGATTAACCTTGTACGTCTGATGAGGACTCGATAAGAAACCTTGTTGGTGGAGTAGCCAAGAAAGATGCCTTCATCAGACTTCAGTGCAAATTTGTTAAGTTGATCTCTGTTGTTGATCACAAAACATCTACACCCAAATATATGAAAGAAGCGAACATTTGGTTTGCGGTTGTTAAGGCCCTCATATGGTGTTTTGTTGAGGCATTTGCACACAATGCTTCGGTTTTGTACAAAGCAAGCGGTTGCTACCGCTTCAGCCCAGAAGTAAAAAGGAAGGTGTACGAAGTTGAGCATGGATCTGGCTGCTTCTACTAGAGTGTGGTTTCTTCTCTCTACTGTTGAGAGGATGATTAGAGGATGATTAGTAAATCCGGTTTTGTGGTGTATAAGGCGTTGAAAAGTTGTGAGTGATGCCTTTGGACACCAAGAAACTGTTGAGAGGATGATTAGTAAATTCGGTTCCATTATCACTGCGGATACATCTTACTGGCAGCATGATCTGAAGTTTTATTTCCTTGATGAAGTTGATGAGAATTTGCGGTGTTTCTGACTTGATTCTAAGGAAGAAAACCCATGTGAAGCGTGTGACGTCATCTACTATAACCAGTATCTACTTTTTGTGACGGAGACTGGCTACGATTGAGGGCCTGCATAGATCAATGTGCATGAGCTCAAGTGGTTTAGAAATTGAAGAGTCAATCACCATGGGGTGACTTGCTTTGGATTGCTTACCACATTCACATGCAGGACAGAGAGTATCATTGCTGAACTTGAGAATAGGGAGTCCTCGGACTAGTTCTCTAGTAACCAAAGTGTTGATGTATCTGAAGTTGAGATGAGCTAGCTTGCGGTGCCATAGCTAGCTGAATTCGGATACAGCTTTAGAAAGGAAACATAACTGCGGTATGCCTATGATCAGAGAGGTATCCAGAGGATACATAGAACCCTTGGATTGAGACTTGATCAAACATGTGCTCCTGTCACTTGTCATTATATAACAAAATTGATCATCAAATTCAACTCGATGGCCTGCCTTACCTAGTTGGCCAACACTGATGAGATTGTGTTTAAGGCTTTCTACATAAGTAACCTTTTGAATAGAGAAGTTCCCCGTAGTGGGAACACCGTAACCTCGGATGAATCCATTCGCATTGTTTCCGAATGTAACATTTCCACCGTTGCAAATTGGCCTGAAATCCCGAAGGTATTAATACCTTCCGGTCATGTGCAAGGAGCAGGCACTGTCGATTAATGTAACACCCAAATTTTCAAATAAAATTTTACATTTTAAAAACACCTTTTCATTCATAATTTTTATAAAACATCACTGTATCACATAGTTAAATCATAACATCACACCCCAAGATCATAATAGAAAAACTCCTCGTGTGTGTACTGATCAAGCCGGCGCCTTCCCGTGATCCTCACTGGTACCTGAAACACATAACACAACACTGTAGTCATAAATGCTTAGTGAGTTCCCCCAAAATACCACACACAACACTTATTAGCCACTCGAGGCTATAACTCTGTTTGACCCTCTAGTCAATGTGTCTCAGTGGGACCCTCCAGTCCCATAACTCTGTGGGCCCTCTGGCCCTAACTCTGTGGACCTTCCGGTCCTAACTCTGAAAACTCTGGTACATACATGGCATAATCACATAGAAATCACATCATGCAAAAGCATACAAAATACTCTGTCACATAACTCTAATTACCGCTTTAGGTAAAGTATAGTGAGAAGACTCACCTCGGGTAACTCAGTAAAATCTCGAACTCGGTAAAATCCAATCTAGCCTCTGCCTAATCATATGAATTAAACACTCTAAATCAACACATCCCTTAAAGCTAGGCTATTCCCTCTCTTAGTACTCTCAGAAGGGTAAAAGACCATTTTACCCCTCTCATGGCTCAAAGACCCTAAAGTTGAGCAAATCCTAAAAGTCAACAAAAGTCAACTCCCCGGGTTACGGTGCGCATACCACACATGTATGCTGGGCGTACCGGGTGTCTTCACAGAAAACGGGGTGCACGACCCCTTACATCGTGCGTACTGGCCTTACGCCCAGCGTAACTCCCAGTTTCAGACTCTAAGCATTTGGGGTCTTAATCAGTTAAGACCCACGTCCAACTTCTAGATCTGGCCATTTACAACCCTCTTAATCCATAAAGTTGATGACTTTAAGCCTTTGCATGGCTGGAAAAGTTACTAACACCCATAATACTCCACTTCCTAACACTAAAAAGCTTAATACTCAAGCATGACCTCATATCCACGACCAAGATGGAAACTTTATGGATTTATAACACAAATACCACTGAAATGGGACAGATCTAGGTCCATGGAGCACATTACACTCATAAAGTCTCCACCTTTGGGACTTTTTACCCTAAAATGGTCCATGCAATCATCTAATCAAATAAGGAGGAAAGTTTTGAACTTTATACCTCCAAATCCAGCTCCTTCCTCTGTAGATCTCAGATCCAAACTTGCACTTCAAGCTCTAGCCTCCACAAGCCCCTCTCCTTCTTGTTCACTAACACACCAAGGCACTTTTAGCTCCAGAACACTCACTCTCAAGCTAAGGACGATTGGGAGGCTCTCTTAGGGTTTCACTCACTGATATGGAGGCGGAGAAATGAGCCTTAGCATCCATTATATAGTGCATAAGTCCAGTATTAGGGTTTGCATCTGGACCCATTACGCCCAGCGTAACCCTGGGTACACCCAGCATACCCAGGCGAGTCCACGTCCAAATTAAGCACATGAGTATGCGCAGTGTACTCCCCAGTACGCCCAGCATAGTCATTTGCTACAAGAACTCTTTCAAAGGACCACTTTTGACAACTTGACAAAATGGAAGGATATAATAGCTTTACCTGGATTTCGGGATGTTACAATTCTCCCCCACTAGAACCAGACTTCGCCCTCGAAGTCTCATGTCGAAAACAACTCCGGATGCTGATCCCACATCTCTGACTCCGGCTCCCAAGTCAGCTCGGACCCCTTTCGATGTTGCCACTGGACCTGAACCAGTGGCACCTCCTTGTTCCTCAGAACCTTGACCTTCCGGTCCAAGATCACGATCGGTCTCTCAACATAATTCAGACCTGCATTCACCAGGATATCCTCCAATGGTACCACTGTCGACTCGTCGGCTATACACTTCCTCGGCTGAGACACGTGGAAGGTATCATGAATCTGACTCAACTCCGCAGGTAGCTCCAATCGATATGCTGCCCTGCCCACCCTCGCAATAACCCTGAACGGTCCAATGTACCGGGGCCCCAACTTGCCTCTTTTCCTGAATCGAATCACTCCTTTCCAAGGAGACACTTTCAGGGGTACAAAATCTCCAACCTGGAACTCGAGCTCGGATCGACGCCTATCCGCGTAACTCTTCTGGCGACTCTGGGCCGTCAGCAATCTATGTCTAACCTGCTGTATCTGCTCTATGGTCTGAAGAATTATCTCAGTGCTGCCCATCACTCGCTGCCCTACCTCTCCGCAACAAATGGGAGTCCGACACCTCCTCCCATACAATAACTCGAAGGGAGGCATACCAATGCTCGAATGGTGGCTGTTGTTATAAGAAAACTCAGCCAAAGGCAGATACGTGTCCCAACTCCCTCCGAAGTCCAACACACATGCTCGAAGCATGTCCTCGAGCGTGTGAATCGTCCGCTCACTCTGTCCGTCCGTTTGCGGGTGGTAAGCGGTACTGAAATGCAGCCTAGTACCCAACTCCTCATGGAACTTCTTCCAGAACGTGGAAGTGAAATGTACATCTTGATCTGACACAATCGAGATCGGCACACCATGAAACGATACCACCTCTCTCGCATACACTTCTACCAGCCTCTCCGCGGAAGAGCTCTCACTGATAGTAAGAAAATGAGCGCTCTTCGTCAGCCGGTCGACGCTCACCCATATTGCATTGACACCTCTCGCAGTCCTCGACAATTTGGTGATAAAATCCATGGAAATATGTTCCCACTTCCACTGGGGAACCTCAAACGGCTGCAACTTGCCATGCGGACACTGGTGCTCAGCCTTAACCCTGCGACAGGTCAAACACCTCTCTACAAACCAAGCCACATCCCTCTTCATATAGGGCCACCAATAATCTCTTTTCAGGTCCAAATACATCTTAGTGGCCCAGGGATGGATCGAAAACCTCGACTTGTGCGCCTCCTCCATCAAAATAGCACGTGCCCCACCCTCAAATGGAACCCAAATCCGGCCCTGGAAGGTCATAAGCCCCGGCTATCGGCAATGAACTCTGATATCTGCCCAATCACCCACTCTCGCTTGCGTTTCTCCGGTCCCATGGCCTCCACCTAGGTCTCCCGAATGGTGTCCAACACCGGAGTCATCACTGTCAACCTCATACAAACATTTCGCAAAGGGGCACTCTTTGCCCTGCGACTCAAGGCATCGGCTACCACGTTAGCTTTGCCCGGGTGGTACAAGATCTCACACTCATAATCCTTTATCACGTCCAACCATCTCCTCTGACGCATGTTCAGGTTGGGCTGATCCATCAGATACTTCAAGCTCTTATGGTCCGTGTATATGGTACACCGAACCCCATACAAATAGTGACGCCAAATCTTGAGGGTGAACAGCACAGCCCCCAACTCCAGATCGTGCGTAGGATACCTCGTCTAATGAGGCTTCAGCTGCCTCGATGCGTATGCTATCACATGCCCTCTTTGCATCAGCACCGCACCCAGTCCCGATATCGATGCGTCACAATATACCACAAAGTCCTCCATTCCCTACGGAAGCACCAACACTGGGGCTTCGCACAATCTCTGGTGAAGTGTCTCGAATGAGGCCTGCTGCTCCAGAACCCAACAAAAAGCCACGCCCTTACGGGTCAGCCTGGTGAGAGGAACCGCAATCCTGGAGAAATCCTGAATGAATCTCCGATAATATCCGGCCAACCCCAAGAAACTCCTGATCTCCTAAGGGGATCTCGGCACCTCCCAACTCATCACCGCCTCAATTTTGGCCGGATCGACCAATATCCCATTCTAGTTGACGAGGTGCCCTAGAAACTGGACCTCCCGTAACCATAAATCATGCTTGGAGAATTTGGCGTAAAGCCTCTCCGATCTCATAACTCCTAGGATCTCCCTCACATGCTCCTCATGCTGCTCTCTAGACCTCGAATACACCAATATATCATCAATGAATACGATCACCGAACGATCCAACATCAGCCTGCACACCCTGTTCATGAGATCCATGAACGCTATCGCTGCATTGGTGAGCCTGAAAGGCGTCACCACGAACTCGTAATGCCCGTAATGAGTCTTGAACGTTGTATTCTGGATATCCTCATCACACACCCTCATCTCATGATATCCATACCTCAAATCAATCTTGGAAAACCAAGACGCTCCCTGCAACTGATCGAACAAATCGTCGATCCTCGGTAAGGGGTAACGGTTCTTGACCGTTAGCTTGTTCAACTCCCGGTAATCAATGCACATCCGGTGTGGACCATCCTTTTTCTTGACAAAAAGGATCGGCGCTCCCCACGGCGAGCTACTCGGCCGAATAAACCCCTTCCCCAACAGTTCCTGAAGCTGCGAGGATAACTCCTGCATCTCTGGAGGTGTAAGGCAATAGGGCGCCTTGGAGATAGGCACTGCCCCCAGAACCAAATCGATACGGAACTCCACCTGCCTCTCGGGAGGCACACCCGACAACTCCTCAGGAAAAACATCTGGGAACTCACGCACTATCGGGACCTCATCAACCGACCTCGGTCTCTCTGCACCTACCCTTGTATCCACCACATAAGCCATAAACCCACTACAGCCCTGCTGTAGACTCTGCCTTGCTCTCGCAGCTGAACAAAATGCCGACCCAGAACGGGTACCCTCTCCATAAACCGTAAGAAATCCCCCACTAGGGCCTCGTATGGTCACCAGTTGTTGCTTGCAGTCGATAACCATTCCAAATCTGCTCAACCAGTCCATGCCCACGATGACACGGACATCTCCGATACCAATCGGGACCAAATCAATCGGAAAATCAATGTTGAATATCTCGAGTACACATCCTCGAATCACATCAGTGCCATACACTGCTCTCTCGTCAGCTATCAAAACTCGCAAAGGTCGACTCAAAGCCTCACGACGAATACTGATGTGCTGACTAAAGGCTAACGACACAAAAGACCGACTCACACCTAAGTCAAATAACACCAAAGCAGGCACAGAACATACAAGAAATGTACCTATGCATATCTCAATATAAGCATAACACCACAAACTCAGAATAAACATATGAAAGAATACATACCAGCCACAACATCGGGTGATGTGCGGACCTCCTCCGCTGTCAACTGGAAGGTTCTCCCGCGAGCCATCAGCGCCTCGGCCTTTACCGACTGACTCTCTGTAGCTCGAACAACAGCAGTGACAAACCCCTGAGAAGCTCCCTGAGTTGACCCTCATAACTGCGGACACTTGGCCTTCCGGTGTCCAGTCTGGTTGCAGTGAAAACAAGCTGCAAACCCCTTGGGGCAATCCTTGGCCATATGCCCCTCCTTGCCAAACTTGTAGCAAGACCCTTCTCTGCACACCCCCTCATGACTCTTTCCGCACTTGCCACAAGTGTGGCCCTTCTGGTTCCCAGATCTCGAATCAGCGGGCTTAGCCTGCTTGGCAGTGGCTGGGACTGTTCCGGTCGCCGATCCCTCCCTTGAGGCTCCGCCTCCTCCCTGGCCTGAGTCTCTAGCTCAATCTCCCACTTCCGGGCATTTTCCTGAAGCTCGGAAAATGTCCGGTACGTCGAGTTCGCCACGAACTCGCGGATATCTCTCCTCAAAATGCTCAAATACCGGCTCATACGTGCCTGCTCAGAAGACACATGCTTAGGGGCAGAACATCACCCTCTCATGAAGCATCCTGGTGATCACAGTAACAAACTTGGTACCCTGCTTGAGGGTCAAGAACTCATGGGCCAAACGCTCCCTTTCCACCGGGGGAACGTACTCATCAGGAAACATAGCGGTGAACCTCTGCCAGGTCACCGCAACAAGCTCTGCAGAAGAATAGTGCGCTGTCACAAACTTCCACCAATCCATCGCCCCCAAGCGAAGCTGGTTCAGCGCGAACCGAACTCTCAAATGCTCCGGACATGCACTTGTGTAGAAACACCCCTCAATGTCAGAGATCCACCTCATCGCAGCTATCGGATCCTGAGTCCCATCAAACTCTGGTGGCTTCGTGTTGCTGAACTCCTGGTACAGCAACGCGTCACCCCCTTGCGGCCTGGCAGCAGCAACGGCCGCAGTGGCTGCAGCAACAGCAGCATCAGTAAGAGCAGCATAACGCTCATCAAAAGTCTCGATTAGGGTGGTCTTGATAGACCCGAACATCTCTGGAATCTCAGCAGGGATGGCAGCAGCCAGCTCATCATGAATCATCTGGCGGAGCTCCTCATCGCTCACACCCCCCTCACTAGTCCCTGTCCTGTGGCGTGTCCCCACCATGACGTCTCTCTGAAATACAACACAAGATATCAAAGACTCGCTCGAGTCTACACACACTCGATATCCCAATCATACTTGATCCCTGGTACCCTAAGAATTCTTACTTGGGTTGCGCACTGATCTGGTGCCTTCGGTAGTATGGGCCCAATACTGTCGCCCACACCGCATCAATATTCACCCCAAGTCCTCCTCCTAGGATCCCAAATCCCAAGTACTCTACTTTCTCTCTACGCATAGTCTACTCTCAAGCAGATCTCTCATAAGCTCCTCGCTGCTATCTATTTACTCTCAAGCATCTCCTAGCAGCAAAATCCCTAGGATAAGGCGTCACAAATTAGGCCACTCTAGTCCTAATAAGAATACCTAGCCTACTCTAGCATGCATATCACATCATAACATATATCATAACTCATAACGTAAGGGTATTGGGTGTTGGTTGATCGTACACACCGCTCTGCTCTGCTCTTTCAAAAACTTTTTACTATTGAGAAAATTTTGTAAATTTTATTTTGAAAATCCCTCAAATCCTCAGCTTGAGTTCAGATACGCCCGAAGGTGCATCCGAATCCCTCAAACCAAGGCTCTGATACCAACTTGTAACACCCAAATTTTCAAATAAAATTTTACATTTTAAAAACACCTTTTCACTCATAATTGTTATAAAACATCACTGTATCACATAGTTAAATCATAACATCACATCCCAAGATCATAATATAAAAACTCCTCGTGTGTGTACTGATCAAGCCGACGCTTTCCAGTGATCCTTACTGGTACCTGAAACACATAACACAACACTGTAAGCATAAATGCTTAGTGAGTTCCCCAAAATACCACACACAACACATATTAGCCACTCGAGGCTATAACTATGTTTGACCCTCTGGTCAATGTATCTCAGTGGGACCCTCCAGTCCCATAACTATGTGGGCCCTCTGGCCCTAACTCTGTGGACCTTCCGGTCCTAACTCTGAAAACTCTGGTACATACATGGCATAAATCACATAGAAATCACATCATGCAAAAGCATACAAAATACTCTATCACATAACTCTAATTTCCACTCTAGGTAAAGTATAGTGAGAAGTCTCACCTCGGGTAACTCGGTAAAATCTTGAACTCTGTAAAATCCGATCTACCCTCCGCCTAATCATATGAATTAAACACTCTAAATCAATTCATCCCTTAAGGCTAGGCTATTCCCTCTCTTAGTACTCTCAGAAGGGTAAAAGACCATTTTACCCCTCTTATGGCTCAAAGACCCTAAAGTTGACCAAACCCTAAAAGTCAACAAAAGTCAACTCCACAGGTTACGCTGCGCGTACCACACATGTACGTTGGGCGTACCCGGTGTCTTCACAGAAAACGGGGTGCACGACCCCTTACATCGTGCGTACTGGCCTTACGCCCAGCGTAACTCCTAGTTTCAGACTCTAAGCATTTGGGGTCTTAATCAGTTAAGACCCACATCCAACTTCTAGATCTGGCCATTTATAACCCTCTTAATCCATAAACTCGGTGACTTTAAGCCTTTTCATGGCTGGACAAGTCACTAACACCCATAATACTCCACTTCCTAACACTAGAAAGCTTAATACTCAAGCATGACCTCATATCCACGACCAAGATGGAAACTTTATGGATTTATAACACAATACCACTGAAATGGGACAGATATAGGTCCATGGAGCACAATACACTCACAAAGTGTCCACTTTTGGGAATTTTAACCCTAAAATGGTCCATGAAATCATCTAATCAAATAAGGAGGAAAGTTTTGAACTTTATATCTCCAAATGAAGCTCCTTCTTTTGTAGATCTCAGATCCAAACTTGCATTTCAAGCTCTAGCCTCCACAAGCTCCTCTCCTTCTTCTTCACTAGCACAGCAAGGCACTTTTAGGTCCAAAACACTCACTCTCAAGCTAAGGACGATTGGGAGGCTCTCTTAGGGTTTCACTCACTGATATGGAGGCTGAGAAATGAGCCTTAGCATCCATTATATAGTGCACAAGTCCAATATTAGGGTTTGCGTCTGGACCCATTACGCCCAGCGTAACCCTGGGTACGCCCAGAGTACCTAGGCGAGTCCGCGTCCAAATTTAGCGCATGACTACGCGCAACATACTCCCCAGTTCGCCCAACATACTCATTTGCTACAAGAACTCTTTAAAAGGACCACTTTTGACAACTTGACAAAATGGAAGGATATAATAGCTTTACCTGGATTTTGGGATGTTACAATTAACCATTCATCTTCTTGTTCCTCCTTGCACAAATCCTGAGAATTACACGGTTAGTTTAGGCATCCAAACTAGTTTGGAGCCTGGAATAACAGATGAGTTTCTGAATGATACATGGACCGAGGTTGCAGGTACTGGTTTCGTGTCGAGTTTTAATCCTAGTCCTGGGTGTTTGTGTAGTTTTGGAGTGTTGTGTGTTTTTGAAAAGTTACGAGGTTTCTGATTCCAACTAGATTTGACATATGATGAATCTTTTTGGCAACTATACTGACATTCACAGGTTGAGATTTTGTATTTTGTTCTGACACCACATTTGGTCAGCGGTCTAAAGGATGAGTTGTTGGGCTTGTGACCAGTCCGATGTTGAAAAGATCTAACATGAGTGTTGTTCGTTTTCTGAAAAATTTGTTTTGAAAAAGGTTTAGCACGTGTAGATCTTTGTGGCCTTTTTGTTGGATTTGGTAGAATGCCCTTCCACTTGTTAAAATTTTGATGTGACTTTAAATGTGTTGGAGTGGGTAAAATACCTTTCCATTTCGGATCATCTGAGGAATAGATTTGAAAACCATTGTTTCGAAAAGACTTTACACTTTTTTGGGTTGTGTCAGATGAATTAGGAATGACTGTTGAAATTGTACATTCCTTTTTGTATGTTTTCTTCATGATAGTGTTTTTTGAAAAATAGTGAGAGAAAACAAATTTTTTCTGGACTTTTGGATTTTTGAAATCTGACATGCGTTTTTATTTTTTGAAAAAATTTGTCCATTTATGCCTCGGGAGCGAATTTCCTCTTTTAAAGCCGTTTTAGCTAAGGATTTTGGTGAACCGCAGTCTCTGTTGTTCAACTGCGGTTTCCTAGAACCCTTTGAAATTTTGTGAAAACGTGGGCTTGAGTCATCCGAACTTCAAGATTCAGGGATTTGAGAGCATTGACCCACTTCAAAGTTTTCAATGGGTAAATCATGATGAATTGTTTGAAGAGTGGCAGAACTTTTGTTCGAAGACTACGGTAGGGATGACTTGACTACCGCAGAGTAAGTCTTTGTTGGGATTTAAGTGGGACTTTTGACTACAGTGTGAGACATTGCGGTCTGAGGACAGAGATGGAAAGTCTTTCGAGACTTTGGGGTCCTAAATGACAATTTCTTCGTCAACTACGGATGAGGTTTGAGAATTTGGGTAAGTGGTGCCACAGATAGGAACTTGATCACATGTGTGACCCAAAACCTCAGACACAATTTCTTCAATGACACAATTATTTCTTAGATTATGTAGTCTACCGAAGTGAGTTTTGATATCTTCGGTAAAGGTCTTGTCATTGACTGGGAAATGAAATTTAGGTGAGGAATCCATTGCGGTAGGATATCCATTTGACCAACCCCAATTGTATGTGTTGTCCACGGTTCCATTATTTACCAAATATTCAATAGCTTCAATTTCATTGAACAATTTTTCGATTAAGAGATTTAAACATACAATTTCTCTCTGAACTAAATCTCTCTGGTTCAAAGCTATTTCTAATTGTGTTTCACTCAACATTCTTGCATCTTTTTCTAACTCTAAGTCCTTTTCTAACATAGCCATTTTGAGTCTTTTGTTATCCAGTCGTCCTCTCACATGGAACATCTCCTGGGACGCAATGTTCTTCTCATCTAAGGCTTTGTTATAGTCTATAAGGACGGCAGCACATGTGTCATTAAGATCATCTATGTAAGGTTGACAGTCATGCATGCTATAGTTTAGAGTTTGGATCATGAGTTTTACCTGTTCGACGATGCTTAGAGTTCCATCATTTGCCATGTAGCAATAGTTTTTGTCCAGCTTTGTAGACTCATCATCATCCGCAGTTGCCAGCATGCAGATCTTCCCCTTTTTCTTTAACACTGCTGATGGCTTCATCTTCATCTCCGGATGACCAAACTTGATAGTCTCTTTTGACATGGGCTACGTATGCCCTTGCCTTTTCCTTATCTTCCAACACTTGAGCCATTCTAAGGTAGAATGCTTTGTCTCTTACTACATTGGCCTTACAATCTTTTGCAAAGTAATTCTCTTCGTTGCATTTATGGCAAATTACAACATCAGTCTTCTATTCTGTGGGAGTACCGGAGTCAGTGGTATGAGTAGACTGCAATGCTTCCTTTGGTTGAGTATTTTGGGATTGCGGTGGTGGATGAGAACTTTTAGGATAATGAGAGTGATTATTTTGTGGCTTGAAGTTGAAATTGAAAGGTCGTTTATTGAATTGTTGATTTTTGCAAAAAGAGTGAGGTGGTAGTTGGTTGAATTGTTTGCTAACTAGAGCGATCGCCTTTTGAATTTCTTCTTCATCATCATACTGTGAATCAGCTTCGTATCACTGCGGTGGAGTGTCATACGAGGGAGAGTAAGATTGATTATGTGGAGCTTGTGCTATGAGAGCAAGAGGTCCTCCGAAGTCAGCACAATCTTTGAGTACGGTGGATTCTTGTGCTTGCAGTTCTCCATAGAGCTTGTAGAGTGACGAAGAATGAATCTTTCTATCGCCTTGGACTATCATCTTAGCCGTAGTCCAATGTCTTCCCAAACCATTAAGAAACTGAAGATTTGTTTCATGGTTACTGCGGATGGTGCCCGCATTGGATAACTTGGTGACTATCAGGTTGAATCTTTTGAAGGAGTCTTCCAAACTTTCGCCAGTATGAGCTTTGAATTTGTTGAACTCATTGTGTGCGGTTGTAAGCTTCTTGTCTTGTGCTTGTTCTAAGCCTTCGTACATATTCTTGAGAACTTCCTAGATCTCTTTTGCTGATTTGCAATTTATAATTATATCAAAGTTGTCAGGAGCAACTCCACAGGAGATTTCATAAAAAGCAACACATCATTTTCCATTTTATCGAGATCATCCTTGGTGGGATGGTTCATGACTGGTTGACCTCCTCCTAGTCTAGTTGTAGCTCCATCGGTTTGAACAGGTGTAAGAACAGGGACGTGTGTTCCTTCTTCAACAGATCGCCATACATCTCTTCCAAGTCTCGTTAAATATCTGTCCTTTCTTTGAGACCAATGATGGTATTCATTTGCAACCAGTATTGGGGCTCGATTAGAACCACCAACATTGTTGGAAACGTTCATAGATAACGATTGTGCCATATTTTTGAAGTTTTTTTTATAAGAAATGAGCTTCAGTGGTACAGAAGGCTCTTTGAAAATCAGAGTTCCGTTTTCAAAAAGCAACCACTATGGATCTGATACCAATTGTTGAGAGAAAAACTTTGAGACACACTTGAACAAACGTTAGAACAAGTATATTGCTGAATAGTTAATCTCGAAGGAGCTAAAAGCTCAACAATAATATTTAGAGTTAGATGGTTAGAGAGTTAGTTGCGGAAAAGTAAAGAAAAGGAAATGACAACAATTGTTATATCAAGTATACACATAAGTTGATTCATAAAGAGGAATGCATTCAAGCCAAGTTAATAAGTGAGATCAAACTTAGTGATTAAGTCATAAAAGACTTGCTCCGAAGAGATATTGTAATCAGTTATGTGAGAGTAAGAAGTGTGAGTAAAAGAGATAGAAAAGATAACTTCAAAGATGCGTATTCAGAATAATGGATGCGTTGTTATCTTATTGAATACAAGAGAATGAGCTCTATTTATAGAGACTCACAAAGTACACTAGATTACATCTCTAAGAGCAGCCATGTAAGGCATACTGGACAGTAGAGAGTATTACAATAAAAGACAAGTAAAGTAATCTAGTATGACTACGGTAGATAGAGACGCCGGATGTGGTTGCTGATGAAGGAGCTTGGTTGCGGGTGCTTGAAGACTACGGTAGCTGAAGTTCAAGAGGGTCGCTTTTTATGATTCAACAATATATATGGTCCTTACTTTGTGAAATAGATCAATTGAAAAACATTTCCATTGAAACTCATTTCACAAATCCAAATCCTTATTGCAAGTGTAAGAATACCAAGTTCTTGTCACTGCCAGAATGTGTTAGATTCTAAATTTTCATGCAATGTAACTTTGTAATGTCGAGGTACAAAAGTCACAAAGACTTTGCCAATGATATTACAAAAATTTCCGCTAGATATTGATAACAAAACAATTCCAAGGAAACGAAGTATCAAATTCAAAGTACATTCCTTTAAACATCCTTCTTGCATAAAAGTTTCTAACCTACACATAGATTCTTAATATTCATCTCCCATTATGGAAACATTTCCATATTTTCCATATGACAACTTATTATTAATAGAATCATGTCTATTCATAACAATGTCAACATGGTCCAACCACTACTATACTTCCAACGAACCTTAAGCGACCAATCCTTAGATTGTCCTTAATAGTTATTTAACCACTTTAGTCATATCCGGTTCTAGTCCTTTTTCCCTCTTAATTCCCTAGGCATTTGGAAAATTAGAACACGTGAATATTATAACATATTCAATCGATCCTATATCTGAAGCATATGGGACACGATTCATAATGTCTTACATAAAGACATGATACTTGACCATTCTTTTGCTATAATATTTCTCTATATAGAATTTCCGATGTTGCAATATTTTAACATGGTATTCATATATATCCATGAATAAGTTTGATTAATACTTCAATCTAAACTTTTAGATTCGAAATAAAGTATAAGTATCCTCTCCCTTATTATAGCGAAACAACTTTTCAACCTTTGCAACCTTGCAAATTAGAACTTTCTTTCCTATAAATAGTATTGCTAACTCGCAACACTTACCATATCCCACTAGCATAATAATTATTATCTTACTAACATAAGACTTATGCTCCCAATAGTTTTGACATGTATCCAAAATCACCTGGAATTCTAGAAATCAATTCTTATTTACTTTCTTTCCAAAGTTTATATTTCTGATATGAGATGCTTCGATAATCCTTTATCTAAGCTCATACAACTTTTATAATAAAGCTTATATGCGTGTCTAAACTATTTCAGAACTTACAACGGTAAGTCCTGAATGTTCAAACTATTTGCCATTTCTCACAATTCAAACTATGTAGAGGGATGTCATAATCATAATCGAATTTGAGAACGCAATTAACACAACTACTATCTCCTTAAAATCTACTTAGTGAAAGCGTTTCCTCACAATCATTTTCATGAATTAGAGAGAAACCTTATGCCACTTAGATTTTATGGTGTATGTGTTCCTATCCATGTGAAACTGTCAATTCCAACCATTATCATTGTAACGACCCAATTTTCACGACCAAAAATTTGTTTTAAAACATTACTTTAGAAAATATTAATAACTAAAAACATTTTTTGATCAAACCGTAACACAAAGTGAACCATGTCTAAAAGCTAATTCATACACCCAATCAAAATATCATAGTACAAATCCCAGTGAAGCTCATAAATGCGGAAACCGGAGAGTGTGTGTGTGACATGCTGCTACCGCGCCGACTCCTTTCCCCTAGCTGAGGAGGTACCTGAAACCAAAACTGAAAACTGTAAGCACAAAGCTTAGTGAGTTCCCCCATCGTACCACATACCATACGAACTCATAACACACATACTGCTAGGCTATTCTGGGGTGCCTGACTACCCGGTACGGCCGTTCTGGGGTGCCGTCCTACCCGTGTCAAGCCATTCTGGAGTGCTGACTACCCGTGTCAAGCCATTCTGGGGTGCTGACTACCCATGTCAAGCCATTCTGGGGTGCTGACTACCCATCGGTCCTAACAACCGATCCTCGGAGACTAGTCCCCTCTTACTACCTTTATCTCATATAACATAACAAGCTAGCATGCAATAATATCATCACGTACTGTCAGACATATCTGGGGTGTCCGACCTACCCTTCGGTCCTAACAACCGAACTCTACCACTATCACATATACATATCATGCCAGCATACAACATATCAGGTAGTAGCAAACCTAGATGATATCACAAAGACAATCATCTAACATACAACTCCTACTGATGGGCCGGCATTGTGGCCGTAGACCCACCGCTACTGGAAGGTAACTCACCTCGAAGTAGCTGCTGATCTAATCGGGAACTGACTGTCTACTGCTGCTGTTGCTGCTCCGGAAATCCTCCGGCTGCAATTCCCACAACATACTCAATCAAACACTGCTCAATGACCTTTGGGTAAAATGACCATTTTACCCCTGACCATGCCCTAAGTCAAAGTCAGAGTCAACTTTCAGTTGACCCGACTCGTCGAGTTGGCTTTCCAACTCGCCGAGTCACCACCCAACGATGGTCCTGGATCCCGTTCCTACTCGTCGAGTTAGGCGACAACTCGACGAGTTCTCCTTCTAAACTGATATTCAAGTCCTTCATCCTACTCGCCGAGTTGTATGAACAACTCGTCGAGTTCATCTTCATCCGATGAACACTTATGCTAAGACTCGCCGAGTTGTATGAACAACTCGTCGAGTCTGTTCTTGATCTAAGGAGATTGCCTTGAACTCGCCGAGTCAGGGCATTGACTCGCCGAGTTCCTCCATAGATGAGTTCAGCTTCCGACTCACTGAGTCACACCCCGTGACTCACTGCTCACTCGACACTAAGAAAAGGGGACAAACTCGGAGACTCGCGAACAGACTCGCCGAGTCACATGAACGACTCGCCGAGTCGTTGCCATGCACCCACTAAATACACAGATTTGCTCGATTCCAGTCCATGCCATTCACAGATCTGGACTTCTAGGACACGAATCACACGTAAAGTTTCCAACTTTACGTGTGGATATTCACCAAAATGGATTTTAGGGCTCAAAATGCCTCAAAAGGGTAGATCTAGGGTGAACAAGCAACATGGGGCCATAAAGCTAACAGATCTGAGCTCCTGGAGCTCAATCTTGCCTAGATCTAGAGGCCAATTGACTTATTACAAACCCTCAAGCATACACAATCTTGGAAATGGCTCAAAAAGGACATTTATGGAGCTATAAGCTTAAAAACAGAGGGGGAAACGAGCTATACCTTAGGGGAAACGTTGGAATGACACAGAGATGCTTGACCTCCTTCTCCTCTTCTTGATTCCCTCTTCTTTTCCTTCAAAGAAACTTCAATACACCACAAAACACTTCAAACTCACAAGAAAGCAAGACTAGAGAGAGATACAGGGCTCTGAGGGTGAATGGGGGCTGGCTTGGGGCAGTTAAGTCGTTTAAATAGGGTGCAAACCCCTGAAACTTAGGGTTTCATCCAACAGCTATGACTCGCCGAGTCCAGGATATGGACTCGCCGAGTCGCCAACTTAAACTTATCCTGGGTCCCGCATCCGCTCAGCGAGTCGGACCTATGACTCGCTGAGTCCAAGGCTAAAAGAAGGGAAATACTCACATAAGATTTACGTACCAGGAACCGGGTGCTACAATCATAAGACAAGGTCTATGACAAATTCAAACTTATATGGATTGAACTTGTTCAGTCTTAATTTCTTGCCACCTGATAGCACAAGGGCCTACTATGGTTTCCAATTTGCTTTACAGCTCAAACTTACTGATCAATGAACTTTCATGGTGCATTGCCTTATGCAAACAATTGAGAACTCATCGAACTCACATACATAGTCAACGTTAACTGGAATGGACATAGAAACAAGAACATGTCAACACGACATGTTATGAACCTCAAGACATGTGCTAGTAATAAACAATTTTATTCTTGATTAGTTCTTGAAACTTTTCAAGATCTTTAAGAATCCCGTTGACTTCTTGACATATAAGATTCTCTTGTCATGAAACACTCCTTGACAAACAAATATTCAAGAGTTAGTGTCAATTCTTATCAAGGAAAAACACTTCATATGTAACGACGTAAATTTTCAACACAATTTTTCATTTTAAAACATACTTTCATTCACATGATAATCATAAAAACATAATGTGTCCACTATAACATAACAAACATGTCCCAAGATCTCAGTATCATAAACTCTATAAGTGTGTACGGATCATTCTGACGCCTTACCGCGATCCTCGCTCGTACCTGAAACACATAACATAACAACTGTAAGCATAAATGCTTAGTGAGTTCCCCAAAATACCACATACCCGACATACGCCTTTCCATGCCATGACTCTGTAGGATCTTCCGATATGTGTGTCTCAGGAGACTTCTGTCCCAAATCTCGATAGACCTTTCAATCCTACCCATATCGACCTTCCGATCTGTACCCTCTTGACCTTCCGGTCCATATCATCTTGATCCTCCGGTCCTTACCATATGTAACATACATAGCACATACATAAATATCATCTTGACCTTTCGGTCTTTATCATACATAACATACATAGCACATACATACCATATAACCACATATAGCACATACATCGAAGCATACAAGACCTTCCGGTCACATGTAGGTACCCTTCCAGGTGCAGTATAGTGGGAAGACTCACCTCAATGAAGTAGGATAAACTCTCGTGCTCAACGTCCCGACCTAGCCTCCTCCTATTATTCAAATAACATTCCCGATCAATACTCTCTCATGATCTCTTCTCTACAAACTGGGTAGAAGTCCATTCTACCCTTCCCTGAACTCTCCTGAATCAGTCTTGACTAGAACCCTAAAGTCAACGAAAGTCAACGGTCAACTTTGACCTGACTCGTCGAGTGCACATGGGCGACTCGGCGAGTCTATGCGGGTCCTCTGAATCCTTTAAGCCTCTCATGGCTCGTCGAGTCATCCTTCCACTCGACGAGTTACACCTGTCACGAATCGCGGGGCAACCCCGACTCGATTCGTCGAGTCCACTTATGGACTCGGCGAGTTGCTCCCATAACAACTCTCAAATGACCTTCTGATGTCAGATCTACTTTACTAAACTATAGATCTGGCCTCCCAATGCTTAAAGTTCACGTAAAGGTGCAACCTTTACGTGCATGCAACCCACATCAAGCCATAAATGGAGAAATAACTCTAAAAATGGCAACCTAGTCTCCAATCCTCCATGAACAAGCATAAAGCAGAATGGGAAAGGTTCTCTGGACCTCCATGGGTCCAGATCTGAGGTCTAACCTAGAAAGGGACCATATACTCAATCTTTCAAGCCTTAAAAGGTTTATAGAAAACCCTAAATCATAGATTTTAACCCACAACAGAAGGGAAGTTCGATTTGATACCTCAATAGTGTATATTTGAACTTGAAAACCTTGCATTCGTAGCCCCCTTGACCTCCTCTTGTTGGAACCACTTTTCTTTTGCTAAAACACTCAAGAAATGGTGAGTTAGCCTTCCTTAAGCACCACAAACAGACACACACACACACACACACACACTCTCTCTCTCTCTCTAGGGTTTCTCGGGGGTGAAGTGGCCGCAATGGAGGCTATAAAGGCCTTTAAATAGGGCGCAATCCCCAAGAATTAGGGCTTTCACTTAACAACGTGGACTCGCCGAGTCCATCCATCGACTCGCCGAATCCTTCATTAAATTAGACCAGAAATCCGCGATCCCACTCGACGAGTCTGAGCGTCTACTCGCCGATATCCTCTCTAAAATTCAATATGAATAATCAAAATAGGATACCTGGGAATCCGGATGTTACATCATACAATTGGTTTTAGTTGATCTTTTTCTTAAAGACATCACAACTAAAATTTCAAAATATGTTATAAACCTACTTAAGATATGTCACTCAAGGAACAATCTTGTAGTATGACTCTAAGACTTTATTTTGGAATGGAGTATGATTCACCTTAACCATTTCAACAATTCCCGATTCCTCTTCTTAGCCATAAAAGTGCACTAAGGTTTCATTAGAGGATCAATTGTGATATGGTTTTCATAATCATTAAGATGATCATAAAACACGATACTAAAGTACTCTCCTTTCCTTTCAGATTGGAAAAACTTTTATCTTTCTGCCTAACTTGATTCTTCTTATTCATTCTACTATACATTGAAGCTTTTCAATGATTCAGAATTATACTTAATCTTGTAAGCATAATCATATTCACTAATCTTTTAGTAAATCATGACAAATAGTCTTATCGTTCTTTGTGGTGGACCTGACCAACGCACAACCAGGTGTACCCAATCCCTTAGTCCTTCACTTGACTCACATATACATGTGAACAAGGAATTATTCTTAATTTCCCAAAGACGAAGGTTCTCATTCATCACACAATACAATTCGCATGATTCCAGGTTTCTATCCAACTGAAACTTAGGTGATGAGAATATTTCCTTATTTGGTAAATTTAGACACTACCACAAATGAAAGAATCAAATACATATTGCTAAAAGTAGGTACATACAAACATCAATTTTCACGAATTCCATTGTAAGGAAATATAAAACTAGAAAACATCAAAATTTTCTTTATGTACAAAATTGCGGAAAAACTTGTCCTTATAATGCAAATATATATATGAAAACTATGTTACTAAATATTTCTAAATAATCTATGTTACGGAATGCACCCAACCTCTCATAAAGAATCTCTAAAATGCCCTCCTTGACCGTACCGAATATCACAGAAGTCTGTTCAATGATACTACGTGTGTTCTCAGATGAGATGAACTCCCTCGTCTGATCATCGATCTACCCAGCTCTAAAGCCCAAGCATGATCCCTCGACGGTGCCAGAACTACCAACTGGCCTAGTGCGTAGCGTCACCATACTGAAAATACACCACAAAAATCATCAGAATACTCATCATAACTCAAGGGATCTCACACACTACATGTTCCTTGGGTTCATCTCAGCACTCCTTGACTCAAGTATGGATCCTCTACTTTTAGTAGTATGTGCGCATACTACCTTCCACATCTATTTGTACCTTCCTCAACAATTGCCTTGACTCCACCAAGTTTCTTGCACTACTAGTTCCTTCTGCGTTAATCTCATCCTAGGCTTGCCCTAGGGTAATCTATGACCCACTCTCCACCACCAGCTGCATAAGAAGTCCATGCTACCTTTCCCTAACTAGCTGGCGAATACCATTACATATTACTAAGACCAGATAGTTCTTTGAATGAGAGGTCTCTCCTTATAACGGTTGGACTCAAACAAGAGCTGCGAAATAAGGCTAAACCTAACCTTCTGAATTTTTTAGTCCTTATAATATGTAACTTAGCGTATTCGTTTACTAGTTGGTTAAAGATAGATAGAACTCCTAAAAGCACAAAGCAAGCAGCATTCGAGCATTGAGTAATCAAAACCAAGCATATCCTAATCAGGCCATCATATCACTTACTAATCAGTACTAGCATGCAGTTCAATAAGCTCATACAGTAGGCATACAAGGTATCCTTCCTAGATCCTTAACCCTAATCTATCATGCAATTCTCATAATCACAATTCATATCATAAAATAAACGTTTATGGGTAATTTGGGAGAACTTACTTGAGCTCGGCTGATTGCATGCACCACCCCCTTTTCTGTTTTAAAATCCTTTTTATAAAAATGATTTTATTTTGAAAATTTTCATACCAAGTCCTCAGTTTGAGTTCAGACACACTCGAGAGTGTGCCCGAATCCCTCAAACAAAGGCTCTGATACCAACTACCATCCCAAAAATCATGACAAAAAATTTCAATCTTAATTATTAAATAAAACCAATAGTTATCAAAGTCATATCATCAAAACATAAGTCATAATATCTCAAAACATAATAAACGGTATATCCATATCAAATATATGTCAAATAAAGTAGAGTAAACATCCCATGCTAAAAACATCATGGTGTGTGCAATGCAGTCATCTCGAGCTCTTCCCTTTGCTACCGGAAGTCCCTGAAACCAAAACTGAAAATTGTAAGAACGAAGCTTAGTGAGTCTCCCCCAGCTACCACATACCATACAAATAATCACATAATTACATATAAACATATAAACATATCGTGGGCCCCGCCCCTTCAACGACCCATGTCCGACATTGGACAATGTTCGGCATTGTGCCCCGCCCGACATCAAGCAAAGCTCGATATACACATAAACATATCAATAAATACACATAAAATAATCACATAACATAAACATATAAACATTCCTCGGGCCATGACCGACATCACACTGAAATCCGGAAGCATACAAACATTCATTGGGCATTACCCGACATCGGACCGTAATCCGAAAACATAAAATACAGATATATGCAAGAATCACGAAGACATCAAGCATACAAAAATTCCTCGGGCACCGGTTGACATCGAATCATAATCCGGAAAAACATATAAACCTACATCGGGCACCACCCGACAGCGGACCTTAGTCCGGAATACATAAAGTCACACATACAGGTCGGCATTGGTACTTTCGACCCGTTTAAACAGGAGGAAAACTCACTTGAATGCT
This sequence comes from Lactuca serriola, assembly GCF_051521515.1. Classification (NCBI taxonomy): domain Eukaryota; kingdom Viridiplantae; phylum Streptophyta; class Magnoliopsida; order Asterales; family Asteraceae; genus Lactuca; species Lactuca serriola. Next base: position 109,082,435 of record NC_136410.1, read on the forward strand.
GAATCTCATAGTAAGAAGTCTCTAACGGCTGTTATGACGACTCCCCAAGCTATCAATACCAAAATAACACTTAGTCAAAACCTAATAATCCTTCTTAAGGTAAAATGACTATTTTACCCTTGGTCTAATTTGGTCCATGCTTAAAGTCCTAAAACCATAACGTGAAAGGACCAATACTAGGTAGACTTCCCAAGCTCACTACTGGCTCACAAATGGTCCAACTTTCTAAATTAAACCAAACTCCCCAAATGGGATTCCCTTTAAGCCCAACATGTTTTAGCCTAAAAATCTGCTTTCCGATCTGCCAATAAACCCCAAATCTAAGACATCCTAGAGTCATCCAAACCAAGACCCGCATGTGCAAAGCCCATTCTAATTGAGTATGCAAGGCATACTCATCTGTACGCTAAGCGTACAGGCTGCATGGCTTGTATGCTACGCGTAGGGGCTAGTACGCTCAACGTACTCCATTGTAATCCATATTATCAAAAATATCTTAAACCCTTAAGATCTAAAGCTCCAAACACAGATCTGGGTCCATTAAACCCTCTTAACCTATAAAGTTGATTACTTGGCGGCTTGGAAGCCCCCAAATGGGTCCAAACTTGAAATATGACAACCTACTTCATCTAAAATGGAAAAAACTCTTTCATGAACTCATCAAGACCTTCAGGATAACAACTTTCTGACTTAAGGGCTAAAATATCACCAAGGGTGGCAACCCTAAGCCTAGGAATCAGTTTTAAGCAATAAAGCTTCATCCTTAGGACCAAAAACGTCCAAAAACTAAACAAAAGAGATCTAAGCACTTATGGATCAAGTTCGGGACTTTATACCTTGAAAGGTCTAAAATGAAGCAACAATCACAGATCTATAATTTCTCCTTTGCACCAACACCTTTCCTTATCCTTCAGTTCCTTGGGGAATGGATCAAAACACCAAAATGCTCTTAAAAGGCTTCCAAGCACAAGAACACACAAACTATGGATTATAGGAGATGCTTTCACTACTAGAAAAACAGCATTTTACGACGCTCATTGCGCATCGTAAAAGGCTCAGACGACGCGCAAATGCACGTCAAGGAAGGCCCTGTCAAAAAAGAGACAACGCGCATTTACGACGCTCATTTACGATGCGCAATTACGACGCATAATGACACGCAATGCCTATCAAGGGAGGCCCTGTCATAAAGGAAGACGACACGCATTCGCGTGTCGTAAGCTTACGACGCGCGTGCTAATGACACACAATGCGTATCAAGAAAGCCCCTGTCAAGAAAGGCCATGTCATAAATGAAGATGACACACATTTCTGCGTATCATAATTTTAAATGTTTAAAAAAAATATTATTTATAGATTTTAAATTAAATTTTCATTAAATTTATCATAATAGAAATAAAATACCATATACAAAAAATACAATCCATTGCATAATATAAAATAAAATCTCATACACAAAAAATAAAATAAATTGCACAAATTATAATATGCCATACAAATAATCATTCAAATGTTAAACAAAAATAATACATTGCTAACATGGGTTATACATTCCTATAAAACTATCAAATAATCATCCAACTCTATTTCTTACTGGAATGAATATGTGTGTAATTGTCTCCTTCATCAGCCTCCATGTCCCAAGTCGGGTCTACCTTCCTTATTTATATGTATAACAAAGACACATAAAGGCATGCCTAAAGAAATATCATCCAACAAGTAGTGATTACCTTCTTCATTCCCCAGTTTGTTGTTAATATCCATGACCACTGGAATGTATGAAATTTCCCCTTCCAGCTTTAGGATTTGTCCTAAAAGTAAAATCAACAACAAGAACATTAACACCATAACAGGAATAGTAAAAAAAAGCAGGAACATTAATAACTTGAAATTAAGATTGTGTGCTAAACAATAAAATTCGGCCATGTATTCCTTGACCCAACAAATTAATTATTTTTAATCAGTTGCAGATGTGAAATCTGATGGGTTTTGAGCATTCTAACACTTCCTAAGTGTACATGCAACCCTAATAACCTTGGATCTATGTTTGTCTAATTATCATGCAAAGTTGAATTCCAAGGTTATATTCCTATCTAGCATACATCGGGAAAAATTTTTAACTTGAATGAAAGATAGAATAACTTACCTTGTTGTTGCTTATGTTCCTTGAAACCTTGTGATACTAGCACCCCAAGTGTGATGCCTCAAATGCTTCACACAACACCAAATGCTCTTGGAAATACTTTTGAGAGAATACACACATCTTAAAATCGGCCTAGCCCTCTTGTTTCATATGTGTAGCCGATTTTGGTGGAGAATGAGACTCTTATATAGTGTTGACACATCTAGGGTTACACCATGTAAACCCTAATGTGTCATGACTCTTCATTTCCATGACCCATGGGTTTGTAACTCCCATGGAGCATCCTATGTGTGGAACCCAACTTGATAATCCATGGAGCCTCTTATCCCACTATACAAGATATGGATGATTTACATAATCAACCCATATATTTAATTAGTTATCTTTTGATCACTTAATTAATTCTAAATTAATTCATGATCAAACTAATCAAATAATATTATTAATATATTAGAACTTATAATATATTAATAATCTCCAAGTGTTATTTCTCTCATTTAGTCTATCCAATTGCATGGTGCCATGCAACCCAAATGGACCATGTCGGGTCGGGTCAAGTACTGACTAGAAATAGTTATGGACTTAGACACCTTATACAACAGTCTCCCACTTGGATAAGTCTAATAACTATAACTCTAGTACTTTAGAAACCGACCGGCAATCGTAGCTCTTTCAAGGTCTCTGGAAACTGAGAAGATGATGATACGCCATTTAAGATAAGTGATCATATAATCCTCTGTTCTAGATATCAGCCGGACAAATACATGGAACAATGTCTTACTTATTGTCCAGCAGTTTGTTTCCCGATTTCCGTTTTGTTTGACAAAGAACTTAATTGAACACATCAACTTAGTTCTGACCAGGCCCGATACATAGGTCAAAACAAAATCATCGAAGGGCCCAGATATCAGCTGCTAATCCAAGAAGGAACAGATAAACTTCGACTCATATGTTTGTTCTACCACTCATTGAATTATACACAAAAGCAGGTTTTATAACATCGAGTTACCAATGCGTTTTCGTACAATCAATGCATAACCAACTCGTAAGTAACAAATCATATCTCTAGGTTTGAACACTTATATGATATTACCGTCTCACAATCACTCGAGATAAATTCCATGAAGTGATTCCAGTGAGCATGGGTTGAGTCCAATGCTCAGAACTTATGAGCACTCATGATTGTTGTAGCCATCTCCAACACCTTAGACCTCTGCAACCAATCATGACAGTCTTGATTCATACCTACTTCCGACATATGACCGACTGTGGAGGTTTGAATAATATGTTATACCAAACATTATTATTCTGGAAGTCAAAACATGCAAAAGAAATATAGTAAACGATTGACAAGAGATAGCAACACTTTACTCATAAATAAAACACCTTTTATTCATCATCTAATTTCAATTACACTTTACTAATTTTGAGGTTATCTAACTACTAAATCTAATATCATCCTTCAGCCCTATGCTCCGAGCATGCTGGAGATGCTTAACCCGAGTCAGTCCCTCCGTGAGGGGATCTGCTGGATTCTCATCCGATGATACCCTCTTTGCCACGAGGAGTCCTTCTTCTATTCGATGTCTGATAAAATGGTATTTTCTGTCGATGTGTCTGGATCTCCCGTGATCCCATGGTTCCTTGGCTAAGGCAACAGCGCTTTCACTATCACAAAAAATTTCCATTGGCTCTTTAATAGCTGGTACAACTCCAAGGTCTCCAATGAAGTTCTTCAGCCATATCGCCTCCTTTGCTGCCTCGCTAGCTGCAATATACTCTTATTCACAAGTTGACTCAGCCACTGTCTCTTGCTTGGAACTCTTTCAAGAAATTGCTCCTCCGTTTAGGGTAAAGACCCAGCCTGACTGAGAGCGGAAATTATCCCTATCAGTCTGAAAGGTAGCATCATTATACCCTACAACCCTCAAGTCATCACTCCCACCAAGGGTAAGGACCCAGTCCTTAGTCCTCTGTAGGTACTTGAGGATATTCTTTAGCGTAGTCCAGTGTGCCTTGTCAGGGTTCCCCTGAAACCTACTAACCATGCTCAGGGCAAAAGCTACATTAGGTCGAGTACACGTCATAGCATACATGATTTATCCCACAGCCGAAGCATAAGGTATTCGACTCATTTCTGCTATCTCAGGCTTAGTGCTAGGGCTTTGTGTCTTACTCAATCTGGCGTTACTCTGGATGGGTAACTCTCCTTTCTTGGAGTCCTGCATGTTGAATCTATTCAACACCTTATCCAAGTAGGTACTCTGACTAAGTCCAATTAGTCTTTTACTCCGGTCTCTCAAGATCCTTATCCCTAAAATATAGGCAGCTTCTCCTAAGTCCTTCGTAGAGAAACACTTCCCAAGCCAGGACTTAACTTCCTGCAGAGTTGGGATGTCAATTCCTATGAGTAGTATGTCATCCACATATAATACCAAAAAGCTAACTATACTCTCACTAGCCTTGACATATACACAGGATTCATCTTCACTCCTAGAAAAGCCAATTTCCTTGACTTTCTCATCAAAGCAAAGATTCCATCTGCGAGGTGCTTGCTTTAACCCATAAATGGATTTTTCAAGCTTACACACTCTATTAGGGTACTCCGTACTGACAAAACCTTCTGGCTGACTCATGTAGACATCCTCAACCAACTTTCCATTAAGGAAAGAGGTTTTGACATCCATTTGCCATATTTCATAGTCATTAAATGCAGCTATGGCTAACAGAACCCTAATAGACTTAATCTTGGCCACTGGAGAAAAAGTCTCATCATATTCAACTCCTGGAGTTTGTGAGAAACCCTTTGCAACCAGTCGTGCCTTATAAGTGTGTAATTTACCATCCATGTCGGTCTTCTTCTTGAAGATCCATTTTCACCCTAATGTCTTACGACCTGGTACATTCTCAACCAAGTTCCAAACTTGACTGTCATACATGGATTGTATCTCGCTGTCCATTGCCTCTTTCCACTTGGCTGACTCAGGGCCTGCCATAGCTTCCGTGTAACTGTTAGGTTCATCCAGACCTATCAGTGTCTAATCACTGATAAGTGTATCACCTTCTGCAGTAATATGGAATCCATAGTAATGCTCAGGTGCATTCCTAACCCTTTTGGAACGCCTCATAGGTACAGACTTGTCAATTGGCTCAACAAGAGTTTCCTCCTCAAGTTGAGTGCTAGGGTTTGAAGTTCCTTCACCGCTTGACTCTTGAATTTCTTCAAGATCAACTTGCCTCCCATTGTTTCCTTGGCTTATGAACTCTCTCTCTCTCTCTCTCTCTCTAAAGAAAGCCCTCCTAGCTAGAAAGACCACATTTTCACTAGGTCTGTAGAAGAGGTAACCAAAGGATTGCTGTGGGTAGCCGATGAAAATACACCTCTCGCTTCGAGTTTCGATCTTATCATGAGTCTCGCGTCTCACAAAAGCCTCGCAACCCCAAATCTTGATGTGGTCTAGTTTGGGTACTTTACCAATCCACATCTCATGAGGAGTTTTGGCAACTTTCTTTGTAGGGACTAGATTAAGCATATCGGTGGCAGTCTCTAAGGCATACCCCCAAAATGAGATTGGTAGCGAAGCTCGACTCATCATGGAACGAACCATATCCAACAAGGTTCGATTATTCCTCTCAGCCACATCATTCAACTGCGGTGTCCTGGGAGGTGTCAATTGTGAGACAATCCCACATTCCCTAAGATAGTCAAGGAACTCTGAACTAAGATACTCACCACCTCGATCGGATCGAAGCATCTTAATGTTCCTGCCCAATTGATTCTCGACTTCCTGTTTAAATTCCTTAAACTTTTCGAAAGTCTCTGACTTATGCTTGATTAAGTAGACATATCCATATCTGCTGTAATCATCAGTAAAAGGCAAATAATAATGATTAGCATCCCTTGTGGCATGTTTGAAGGGCCCACACACATCCGTTTGTACAAGATCCAACAAACCTTCACCCCTCTCACAAGAACCTGTGAAGTGTGACTTTGTCATTTTTCCAAGTAAGCATGATTCACAACTATCATCTGACTTTAGGTCAAATGACTCCAAGACTCCATCCTTTTGGAGTTGGCCTATGCGTTTCTTGCTTATATGTCCAAGACGACAATGTCATAATGATGCTTTATCCAAGTTATTATTAACAGAATCAATACACAATACATTAATTCCTAGGTTATCAACCACAGATACTGTTTCATACACGCCATCACAAGGTAATGCTTTAAAATAAAGAACATTATTACAGAAAGCATTAATCGAACCAACTTCATTATCAAATGAAAAGGTGAAACCTTGTTTCTACAATGCGTGAAAGGAAATAATATTTCTTGCCATTTCTGGCGAATAACAACACTTATTCAAATCTAAACTAAACCCACTACTTAGCGATAAAGTATAAACTCCAATCTTGGTGACAGGTAAAGCTTTCCTATTCCCCATTATTAAGTTTATTCTTCCTTGCTCCACATTCTCACTTCTTCTTAGTCCCTGCAAATCAGAACAAATATGAATACCATAACCGGTATCAAGGACCCAAGAGTTAGAATGGGGTGAGTTGTTAGATAAGATAGTGTAAATACCTGCATGCTTGGGTTTAACTTTCCCATCCTTCACATCTTGTTGGTATTTTGGGAAGTTTCGCTTCCAATGTGATTTTTCATGGCAATAGAAGCATTCAGCCTCTTTTGGGTTAGAAGAAGGAGTGACGAAACCTTTCTTGGTTCCACTTGAAGAAGAGCCATCAAGGGTCCTAGCCTTGGTACCCTTCGAAGAGCTCTTCCTCTTCTTCCCTCGACTTTTCCCGATTGCCAAAACCGGAGCGGAGTTTGGAGTAGGAGTGTTAACAACCGACTTCCCCTTAAGACCTATTTCTGCGGTCTTGAGAAGACCCTGAAGTTTGTTGAGTGTGACCTCTTCCTTATTCATGTGATATGTCATGCGGAATTGATCATAGCACGATGGTAAGGAGTGCAAAATGATATCTATTGCAAGCTCCTCCGGGAAGTTCACATTAAGCTTCAGCAACCGATCCACATACCTTTGCATTTTCTGCATGTGGCTCGTGACGGATTCCCCGTCCATCATCATGGTTGTTATCATGGAGCAGATGATTTCATACCTCTCTTGTCGTGCACTTTGATGGTATCTTTCCATCAGATCTTGGTTCATTTCAAAAGGGTAGAAGTCCTCATAGGTCTTTTGGAGTTCCGCTGTCATCGTGGACATCATGATGCATGCCACTTTGGTAGCATCCCTTTCATGTGCCTGAAATTCAGCGATATCCTGGGGAGTTGCAGTGGTCTCATCAATCTCCTTAAGCTCCTTGTCGTGGACATATTCTTTGTCCTCGTAGCGGGTAATCATCCTGATGTTTCTGATCCACTCATTGAAGTTGGATCCATCAAAAGTGACTTTCCCACACAAGTTCATAAGGGTAAATGAGCCATTAGGATTAGAGCCAGAAGCAGCATTGTTTGAAGACATCTGAAGGAAGAGGACAAGATTAGTTTAGATATTAAGAGAGTCCTTAATAAAACACCCAAATGTAATATTAAGGCTAGGATCCAATCACAATATATTATAACTTATAAGAGGTATGTCGGAATCCAAGCTATAACATATTTGAAAGGTAGGTGAATGACGATTCACCAATTTCCACCACGAAAACCGAAATATTAAATATTAAGTTTTTGATTGGTTCTTAGAAATTCCTAGATTCTTTTGAGATTCAATGAACTTTTCAAAGGCATGTTTCAATCTCGAGTGTGCCCTCCAAGTTTTGTGATTGGGATACCGAGGATCAAAAAACGAGTTGTGAAGTAACCATGCAAATCACTAGCGGTAAGACGACTTTGATCTTATACATATATATATTATTATTAACTTATAATATTATAAGTATAAGGGTAGAATTTTAACTTTTAAAATTCTAAGGGTTCGAACTAAAGTTTTAACATGAGTTTACTTGTTCCAAAACTTGAGGGCAAGTTTTGTAAACTTTCAAAACTTTTCAGTTCATGTAACTTATGAGTTTATTAGCGTATTAAAAATGAAGACTCTTCATTTTTATAACCCATGTGTTCTTTTAATGGTTTTAAAGTAAAGTGACTTTTAGTTTTCCATAACTTGAGGACAAGTTATGGACTCCATTAAAACACATAATGATCAAGAATTAATCTACCACATAGGTTACAAACAATTCCTATGATCATCTAACCATCATAAGATCAAGAACATGAACATGAACACTTTCATGAATCAAAATTACACATAAAACTTTGTAATTTTGATAACTTGTTGTTGTAAATGGATTAGCAAAGACATTACACCATCTAAAACAAGTTTTCAAGTACCAAAACAGTTTAGGGTAATGTTTGTAGTCCATTTCCAGCAACTAAAGTCGAAAATCTGCATTCTGAGGCTCCTACTCGCCGAGTGCACGAACCTACTCAACGAGTAGGATGAAGATACACATGAACTCGGCGAGTCCCCCCATGGACTCGGCGAGTTCATCAGGCAGATTGCACAACATCGACTTTTTTCAACAATTTAGCACAAATAACAAACAAACAAGCCCAGGCTCTGATACCATTGATGGGTTTTGAGCATTCTAACACTTCCTAAGTGTACATGCAACCCTAATAACCTTGGATCTATGTTTGTCTAATTATCATGCAAAGTTGAATTCTAAGGTTATATTCCTATCTAGCATACATGGAGAACAATTTTTAACTTGAATGAAAGATAGAATAACTTACCTTGTTTTTGCTTATGTTCCCTCAAATGCTTCACACAACACCAAATGCTCTTGGAAAGACTTTTGAGAGAATACACACTTCTTAAAATCGGCCTAGCCCTCTTGTTTCATATGTGTAGCCGATTTTGGTGGAGAATGGGCCTCTTATATAGTGTTGACACATCAAGGGTTACACCATGTAAACCCTAATGTGTCATGACTCTTCATTTCCATGACCCATGGGTTTGTAACTCCCATGGAGCATCCATGGAGCATCCTATGGGTGGAACCCAACTTAATAATCCATGGAGCCTCTTAGCCCACTATACAAGATGTGGATGATTTACATAATCAACTCATATATTTAATTAATTATATTTTGATCACATAATTAATTCTAAATTAATTCTTGATCAAACTAATCAAATAATATTATTAATATATTAGAACTTATAATATATTAATAATCTCCAAGTGTTATTTCTCTCATTTAGTCTATCTAATTGCATGGTGCCATGCAACCCAAATGGGCCATGCCGGGTCAGGTCAAGTACTGACCAAAAATAGTTATGGACTTAGACACCATATACAACAAAATCTCCTAATGGCCATTTGAAATCTGAAATCAATTAAGTGATTCATTAACTAATGTGAAGTTGTGAGCCGATTGAAATCAATAAATTGAGTATAATCAATAAATTCAATCATACCAGTTGCTTCAATTGAATCCTAATTTATAAGGAAAATAAAAAATCAGTAGCAAAACTGGTAGATTTTGAGACCAATTAGACAAAACATTGGTACCAGGGTACCAAATCGGTGTTCCAAAAACGCAAAATTGGGGACCCAAACTCAAAATTGACGATCCCAATCACGTATTAGACCAAATCCGTTCGCTAAAAACACGTTCCAGCAATCGATTTTGCCATTCAGTGGGGTCGTTGAGTATCCGTACCGAAGTACGTTTCCGCCTACGATCGGAATGATAACGTACCATGATTGGGAACGAAACGTTTAGAACATGGATCATGGCTGATAGATCGATCCCTGTGACTATGGGTAAGAGTTATTGGGTTCCTCATGAAACATCGAAGGTTTATAGAGATTATGGGTTTCAATCCTACGAAAACATTGGAGCAAGTCAATTTGAAATTGAGCTGAAGGAGTACCATGAATGTAGGAAAACACTGTTTCCTCCCGGATCGAACTCTGATGGCCCATACTTCATTGTCTCCAGTTTTGCCTCCAAATCCTTCACATCTCCTGATTTGACCTATATATTCTCCTCAAAAGAGATTTTCTCCTATTATCAGCATTTCAGGAACCTAAATTAGCCTGAGTAAACTAATTTTTAGGTATTTTGATTATACGAAGAAAAGTGATTAATACCTGGTGTAACTTCTCCATGAAATTTTCATCTTCCCTTTCAATTGCATCGTTATCACCCCTTATGTAAATCAGGTAAGTATTCAGAGTATAGATGAACATGTTGTCGCCATAAATCGAGTGTGACTACGTGGAATTTGCAAAGTGCTCGTTATACATTGCAATATGTACAAGCCAATGAATCACGGCTAAAATAGTAGGAAACATGTGAGGCATTCCAGGGGATTTTAAGGCCGACTTGTTGACAAGGGTAAATGTTGATTCAAACCCTAGAAATAGCTCCAAAAGGGTCAGTAATGGGATGGGGAGATGATTTTCAATGTAAGATAGAGGAGGTTGCTTCGAGCCCTAGAAACCACACGACGTCGAGAATAATGAAGAAGCTAAGGGGGTGTTTGAGAGTGATGTATGTTCTTGTTCTGGATGTGTAGCTGAGAGGCATCGTGCTTGAAGGTGGTTGCAATCAACATTTATTTTTGGTAGACGATAGGTGAAGGGAGGAGTTCAATCGATGTTTTTAGAGTGAAATCGGAGATTGGAGAGCCGAAGAGAGAATCACAGAAGCATGAAGTGTGGATTGATTTTTTAGGGTTCAATGGTGGTGAAGCGGATAAAAGAGGAGGGAGAGGGGAGAATCGATTGCGAAGATGAATGATAGAATGTAGAAAAGAACAAGGCGGGTTTTCAAAATTTTGGGGATTTCATTTTCTCCCGTATCTACTAAACACGCGCGTTCATTAAAATTATAAAGCGACACTTATAGAAGACGCCCATTTAAGATACAGCGCCCTCCGTGTTCTTAATTTTTTTTCTTATGACACTAATTTAAGGGCACGCAATAATGCTTCACCTAAATCCTTAAATTTTTTGAAGAGATGACACTTTTTTAATGTCACTCTCTTTTGCGTAACATAAATCAATGAGTGTTGTGGTTTGCGCGTCGTAAAAGGGTCTTTTTCTTGCAGTGTTTAGGGGCGAGAGGATTGTTGGGCTTTAGGGCATAATGTTATTTATATAGGGGTTAACCCTAAAATTTAGGGTTTTGGGGACTGTACATTTACGTTGCACGTACTCTTCGGTACCTTGTACGTATGTGCATGGTATGCGTGATCAAATTACATCAGTACGTTGCGCGTACAGAGGGTGGTACGCCCATCGTATGGCACCCTTCAGCCCACTTTGTAAGGATCCAATAGATCCAATACCAATTATTATAAAATAATTAATCCAATACCAATTATTATAAAATAATTAATCCAATACATAGATAATACCTTGGAGAATTATCAAGCGCTACAGTTCAGGACCCGATTATAGCCATGTGGTGGCTATCTTACATTGAGGGATTCTTTTTCAAATGCTCATGCTCAGCTGACCAGAAGGTCAGGTGCACTCTGAACCTTTCGGGGTTCGGAGCGAAGGAATAGTGGAGACTTGTTTCTGAATCATATTCTACTAAGCAGAGGGTTATGGTATCTTGGGATCAGTTCGTGGAGATGTTCCGTGCTCGTTATGTGTCAAGGGTTAAGCGTGATAGGTTGGCTTAGGAATTTTTGGATTTGAGGCATAGAGCATAGTCGGTGACGGAGATCACCTGGATGTTTACTGAAAGGGCCATGTTTTGCCCTTATTTTGCTTTGGAGCAGGCTCAGATGACCCGTTATTTGAGCATGCTCAAGAAGCATATCTAGCAGCTTGTTTCTACCCAACAGTTTGATACTTTAATGGAGTTGCAGGAGGACGGAAGGCGGCATGAACTTGAGATAGAGCTTCAATTGAGGGAGCAGAGGACGGCCCGGGCATAGTCGCAGCCTGGCGCCAAAGCGGTTCAAGGCCACTGATTCTAGGTCTGGGGGTCAGCGAGGTCGCACTTGTGGGAAGTGCGGAAAGGTTCATGTCGGGGCTTGTTATTGGAGCATGGAAATGCTCTACAAATAATGAGTGGTAGTTAGGTTGTATTTTTCCCTTTATTGTATTGTTGGTGTATTTTACTCTCTCTCATATATAAAGGAAAAGATGGTCATTTCTTAGTAATACACTCTTAGTTTCAATGTAATTCTAGATAGAAAATTGGTGGGTTCTCCCCACCTAGGGAGAGTTTCTCTCTCCCACCAATGTTCTTCATGAATTATATTTTATATCTCTTTCTTTCTTATCTTTCTAAGAATTCTCATCATGTTCTTCATATTTTTATATCTTTCTACACAATAAATCTAGAGATATTTTTCTTCTGCATCTATTGTTCATATCAAAATGGGTCTCTACACTTGTAGACCAGGAGGGGTATGCCACAAGTGTGGCAGAGAAGGGCACTATACGATGGATTGCCACCAGCCAGCCCTAGTTCAGAGTGCTAGGATTGGCTATCATTGTGATCAGGTTGGCCATGTGAAGGTTAATTATCTGTTGCTCACCGCCAGGCTGGCGCAGGCTCCCGCGTCAGCCCGATTGACGATTGTAGATGCATGCCAGGTGAAGGCAGAGCCCCCGCAGGCTCGGGTTGCGCTATTCAGATCACTTCCGAGGAGGCCAGAGCCGCTCCAGATGTCGTGGCTGGTATGTTTCTATCCCTTTCTTATTGATTATGTTTGTTTTATGCTGATTTTTTTGTACCTTCGGTAGGTACATTTCTAGTGAACTCCTTGCCTAATTTAGTATTGTTTGACTTGGGTGCGAGTTGGTTCTTTTTTTCTCGATCTTTCAGTAGGGAGTTTGCTTTGCCCATGGGGGAGTTCGAGTTTCCGTTGCAAGTTTCTATCGCCAACAAACACAGCGTTTCTGCTTCATCCGTTTATCAAGGTTGCGTTCAGGAGATCTTCGGGGTATCATTTCCGATTGATTTGATTCTGATTCCGATAAGGGATGTCTACATGATTGTGGGTATGGATTGGCTTAGCCGCTTCGGTGCCATGATCGATTGTGAGGGTCAGCACTTGGTAGTACGAACCCCAAGTGGGGGAGAACTGTTATTTATAGAGAGGGCACCAGGTTGGGTTTAGGGTTTTTTCGGCAGCAAAGGCTCGGCAATATATTCAGGATGGGTGTGCAGGTTACTTGGCTTATGTGATGGACACGCGGGTTGGGTATCAGGTGTCAGTTGCCGATGTTCCAGTTGTCAGGGAATTCATTGATGTATTCTCGGAGGAGTTATCCGGTGTGCCTCCTTAGAGGCTGGTCGAGTTCAGGATCGACCTTGTGCTAGGTACGGCCCTTATTGCCAATGCGTCATACTGATTGGCACCACCTAAGATGCAAGAGCTATCATCTCAACTGCAGGAGCTTCTAGGCAAGCAGTTCATCTGTCCGAGAAGATCTCTGCGGGAAGCGCCGATTCTATTTGTCAGGAAGAAGGATGGTTCGCACTGGATGTGCATCGATTATAGGGAGCTGAACAAGTTGACGGTGAAGAACCTTATCGTCTTACACAGATTGATGATCTCTTTAATCAGTTGTTGGGAGCATCTTGGTTCTCCAAGATTGATCTGAGTTCTAGGTACCATCAGGTCAGGGTGAGGGAGGAGGACGTAGAGAAGAACACGTTTTCGACTCGTTATGGGCATTACGAGTTCGTGGTGGTGCCATTCGGGCTCACTAATGCGCTGGTGATATTTATGGATTTGATGAATCGGGTATGAAATTCGATGCTCGATCGCTCAATTATTGTGTTCATTGATGACATCTTGGTGTATTCCAAGACCAGAGAGCAGCATGAGGAGCATCCTCGCGAGCTTTTAGGGCTTTTGAGGCGAGAACGGCTTTATGATAAGTTCTCGAAGTGTGAGTTTTGGTTGCGAGAGGTTTAGTTCCTTGGACACATCGTTAACCAAGATGGGATTTTGGTCGATCCAGCCAAAATCGAGGCGGTGATGCAGTGGAACGTTCCGAAATCTCCATCAAATATCAGGAGTTTTTGTAGGTTTGGCATGGTACTATTGGAGATTTATTCAGGATTTCTCCAAGATTGCAGTACCCCTCACTCGTCTGACAAGGAAGGGGTGGATTTTCGTTGGGTCCCTGAGCAGCATTCTGCATTTAAGACCCTTCGGTAAAGACTTTGCGAGACCCCAGTTTTGACCCTCCTAGAGGGAATTGAGGATTTTGTGCTTTTCTATGATGCATCCATTACCGTCTTGGGAGCAGTCCTCATGTAGAGAGGACAGGTGATGCTTATGCTTCGCGGAAGTTGAAGCCACATGAGATGGCATATCCCACACACGATCTTGAGTTGGGGGCATTGGTTTTCTCCCTCAAGATTTGGAGACATTACCTTTATGGAGTTAGTGGATTACTATCTACACGAACCATAAGAGTTTGAGGCATATTATAGATCAGCCTAACCTAAACATGAGGCAACGCAGGTGGCTGAACGTAGTCAAGGATTATGACTACGAGATCCTTTAACATCCGGGTAAAGTGAATGTTGTGGCGGATGCCCTGAGCCACAAGTCAGTTGGATCTTCTGTTCCGGTGACATGTATGAGGATATTTGTGAATTCTCCTCTTGTGGGTTTGATTAGGGAGGCTCAGACTGAGGGTGTTCAAGAGGAGAATTGGAAGATTGAGAGGATCAGGGGTAAGATTACTAGATTTGTTCTAGATAGTCGTGGGTTGTTGACTTGTTGCGGTCGGGTATGAGTTTTTGTGTCTGGTGGGGTCAGACAAATCGTGTTGGAGGAGGCTTACAAGTATCATTTCTCTATTCACCCAGGGGCCACCAAGATGTATCGGGATCTGAGATTGAGTCATTAGTGGCCATGCATGAAGAGAGAGAGAGATAAATTGGTACGTCGAGAGATGCTTGACCTGCAGGATGGTCAAGGCTGAGCTTTAGAGGCCGCATGGCAGGCTACAGCCTCTGGAGGTTCCCATGTGGAAATGGGAGCATATATCGATGGATTTTATCACCGAGTTGCCAAAAACGACAAAAGGTTTTCATGTTATTTGGGTCATCGTGGACCAATTGACCAAAAGTGCCCACTTCCTGTCAATTCTGGAGAGCTCATCGGCCGAGAAGTTAACCGATGTGTATAATCACGAGATCGTTGCTCGCCATGGGGATCCGGTTTCTATTGTTTCAAACTGTGATGTTCGGTTCACCTCCCGTTTTTGGTAGAAGTTCCATGAGGAACTGGGCACGAGGATGCATTTCAGCACAACTTATCATCCGCAGACCGACAGCCAGAGCAAGCGGACAATTCAGACCCTCGAGGATATGTTGCGAGCTTGCGTTATTGATTTTGGTGGGAGCTGGGACTCTTACCTACCTCTTGCTGAGTTCTCCTACAATAACATTTTTCACTCCAGCGTCGGTGTTTTGCCCTTAAAGGTTTTATATGGGCGGAGATGTCGCACCCCAGTCTGTTGAGGCGAGGTTGGTCACCGGGTCATGTGTCAGACCGAGGTGGTTTTGTAGACTACCAAGAATGATTCAGTAGATCACTCAGAGATTGCAGACTGCATAGAGTCAGCAGAAGAGCTATACCGACCGACGTAGATCTGAGTTAGAGTTTAAGGTCGATGACATGGTGTTGTTGAAGCTCTCGACTTAGAAAGGTGTGATTCGCTTCAGGAAGAGGGGAAGTTGGTTCCCCCATTTATTCGACCATTCCGGGTTATTTCCAGGGTGGCAAGGTTGCTTATAGATCGGATCTTCTGGAGGAGATTAGTCAGATTCGTAGCACTTTCCACGTTTCACAGTTGCGGAAGTGCGTTTTAGATGAGGATCTAGTGGTATCATTGGATGATATTCAGGTTTATGAGCGCCAGAACTATGTCGACAGACCAGTAGCTATTCTAGAAAAGAAAGTAAAGGTTCCACATAACATGGAGGTACCTTTGGTAAAGGTACAGTGGCAACATCAGAGGAGATCCTAGTGGACCTGGGAGCCAAGGCTGAGATGCAGGATCATTATCCAGATTTTATCCGCAGCAGGCTTCAAGGACGAAGCCTAGTCCATGTGGGGGAGAGTTGCAACATCCTGATGCCCAGGTATGAGATTTAGTATTTTAAAAGCCAAGTTTCCCTTGGAACTCGACGTCTTGGAGTGGCAAACTCGATAAGTTGGTGGCTGATTATGAAACCCTAATTTTTAGGGTGTTTCACCTTATTTTAAGGCCTTAAGTCCCATGAATGGCCTCCCTATTTGCCTCCTCTGTCCAGAAACCCTAAGTTTTCCAGCCAACTCGACAAGTTGGCTAGGGTTTTCCCGATTCTTTGAATACTATAGGAACTCGACGAGTTGGTAGGTGGACTCAATGAGTTGGGTCAACATGGGTTGTTGACCTTGACTGTTGACTTTGAATTTGACCATGGTTAACCAAGTTTGACTTTTGAGGGCATTTTGGGTATTTTAGAGTTTGATGGAACTGGTCACATAGTGGTTGTAGGCATTTGAGTCGGGAGCTAAGATTGGGGAGTTGGATCTTATCAGTCAACGCTTCTTGTGAGGTGATTTTTCCTTACTATACTTACTGGTTCGAAGGCACCAAGGTCGGCCTATTGGATTGTTACCCTGGTTATTGTCTGATGTTATGATTAGGGATCTGTTAGATCTATATTCCGATTGTAGAATAATGATATGCCAAGTGATCTGTTAGATCTATTTGATTGACTGTACCAAAGGCGGTCCTGATTTATGATGAAAGCCAACAGACCCAGGGCGTCCCAAATACACTGAAGGCTGAAGGTGGCGTACCAGTCAGAACGAAGGCTCGTAGAGTGTACCAGTTAGACCGAAGGCCAATGGGGCGCTCCACTCTGGCTGAAGGCTCTATATGCATGTTGTATACTGCATTGTTCTGGTTTTGTTGTGTGCTGGTATTTTTGGGGAAACTCACTAAGATTTGGGCTTACAGTTTTGGATTATGTTTCAGGTACTTCCGAGGTTCGTGGGAAGGCGAAGGCATGATCGTGCACCTCTTCATGCTTTTATTTTATGATTTTCGGATTTCTATGATGTTGAACTTATTTTGAAAATAATTTGTAAACAATGATGGTTTGTGGTTTATTTTAAAAGTTAAATGTTTTAAAGTATTTTTCGAATGTTACAAGTGTCCTGTTCAGCAATCGTTTCAGACTAAGTGGCGAGTTTTCCTCACTATAATTGTGGGTCGAAGGCACCAAGGTCGGCACACTGAGTTTGATATCCTGGTATATTGATTGATGTTATGTTGAATATGTGGTAGATCTGTATGATTACCTGATGATTTTTAATATGTGTTAGAATGGTATATTTGTATGATTACATGTCTTGTTGGATATGTGTTAGATTGGTAGATCTATAGGACTACCTGTATTTACTGGATATTGATTGCTATGGTATATATGTTATGGTCGGTTAGTGTCACAGCCCAAAAATTCAGGTAAAAGTTTTCATTTAATGATTAGAAATCTCATTCATATTTGTTTTTCCATCAAATCCATTACATAAGACATTGGTCAAAAGATCAAAGTATCCAAAACAGCTAGTGCGGAAATATTGGAGAGTGCACACTGCGCCATCAAGCCGAGCCCTTTCCTATAGAGCCAGAAGTACCTTAAACACCCAACAAAACTGTAAGCAATTACTTAGTGAGTTTCCGAAAATACACAAAACACATAACCACATAATGTCATGCACATATACACATAAATCTGTCATTGACTCCCTCCATGTTCTTCAATCAGGATGCCATGGGCTACCGTCATGGTGCTATATGGAAAGTCCATGGGGTCCTCCTCATGGTCTTACCAAGTTCCAT
Organism: Lactuca serriola; assembly: GCF_051521515.1. NCBI lineage: Eukaryota > Viridiplantae > Streptophyta > Magnoliopsida > Asterales > Asteraceae > Lactuca > Lactuca serriola. Next base: position 109,100,445 of record NC_136410.1, read on the forward strand.
GGGCTCCCCATGGTCTTCACATAAATCCTTACACACCAAATAACAAATCATTACATATTCAACCATAGAAATCTCATATCAAGTAATGGGCCGATATTGGTGCCTTCGACCCATTGGTATAGTGAGAAGACTCACCTCAGTTTGATGAACACAAAAGCTGCTCGACTACTAGCCCAAAACCTCACACTGAACAAATATACCAACTACCCTAATTAGAATTAAGTCGCAACTTAGACAAAGTCCCAACATCTCGGTCTAAGGCCCTCCATTAAAGTCTAAATGTCTACCATACATTAATAGGCCTAATATCAAAGTCCACACTACAATGGGCCACATGGCCCCATAAGGCCCAATCATGACATCAATGCCCCAAACTAGAACAAAGTCCAATAACTCGGAATGGGACCAGGCACACGGCTGAATAGGGCCCAATAAGCTTGCAAGCCCAACAAAGCCCAATTCTTCTATGGTACGTACGCCCAATGTACTACATCAGTACGCTTAGCGTACTCAACCCTACGGTCGTATGCACGGCGTACAAACCTTACGCCCAACGTACAAACAGCCCATGCACAAACCTCTATTAAGTACTTAATGCTTAAGATCTCAACGTCTAACTTCATATATGAGTCTATTAAGATGTCTTAGGTCATAAAGTTAGAAATTTTATACCCTTGCATGCCACATGGGTCCCCAATACTTTATTTCTCCCATTAAGACCACTTTTGAGACCTTAAACTCATGTGGGGTCTCAATACAACCTTCAAGATGACATCTTTATGCATCAAGCATGCTCAAAGAGCTTAGATCTAACAATCATAGTCTCTGGAGTTGCTAAACTCACAAAAGAGGGTCCAAGAACCAAAAATGGACTTCATAACAAAACCCTAACTTAAACTTGCAAAAGAGATGGCAAGGTTATGAATTTTTACCTCCAGAAGTACTTCAATATGAACTAGATGCAGGATCTAGCAACTCAATAACATCCAAGGCTTGGTCACCACTTCTTCTTCTTCTTGAACACCCTTTAGAAAAGTCAACAAACACACCTTTAAGCTCAAAACTCACAAGTTCTTGCAACAACAGGGTTTAAGGATAAAATGAGGCTGTGAAGGCTGATTAGGGTTTGGCCTAAATGATATAAGGTTGTTTAAATAGGGTACAAGTCAAGAAATTTGTAACAGCCGGTTCCTGGTATCTATTTTAAATCAGATTTATTCATTTTTGTATAGGAACCTGACGAGTTCGAGGCCCCAAACTCGCCGAGTGGGAATGTAATTTTGACGCGAAACTTAAAGCCTACACGACAAGTTGAAGGACTCAACTCAACGAGTAGGGCTGCCAGAATGAAACCCCAATTTTTAGGGTTTAGCACCCTATTCAAACACCTTAACCTCTTATGGCTGGCCTCATTTACAGCCTCCATCATCCCAAACCCTAGCCACAAAACCCTAATTCATTTTTGAGTGTTTTGAGCCATTTTTATGCATTCTTTGTGAAATTGAAGAAGAGGATTCTTGAAGAAGGAGCAAGGACGTGAAGGAGAATAGTAGATCTAGAAGTTGAGCTCCATTTCTGGTTCATTGGAGGTATAAAGCTTCTATCTTGTCTATCCAATGTTTAGATCTAGTTTTAGAGTGATTTCTACATGTTTTGGTCTAAGAATGCTAGTCTTTCAGACTTGGACGTCCAATGTGGGGAAAGCCCTTCAGATCTAGTGTCTTTAGGGGACTTCATGGCATAAAGGTGCCAACTTTATGACCATGAAGGTACCATCCAACTTATGAACCATACTTTTGGCTTTTGAGCCAAGTAGTCCATGTATGCAAGTAAAGATAGGAACTTTACATGATATATCAATCCTAGGGGACCAGATCTATGATTTGTAAGCATTGAAGTTGATTGGAAGTGACTGAATGGATTTAGAATAAGAGAACTCGACGAGTTGTTCTTCCAACTTAGCGAGTTGGATCGTGGTCCCCCGACCTTTTCTATTATTGAGCAAACTCAGCGACTCTAGGAGATGATTCAACGAGTTGGCCATGGTTTTTGGGTTTTGAAGACTGAAGAACTCAACGAGTTCAAGGAGGAACTCGATGAGATGTGTTGAAAAGTCCTGGCTCTATTATAGGAAGGAACTCGACGATTTCATGAAAGAGCTCAATGAGTTGGATCACGATTTAAGGATTTATGGTTCATGGAACTCGGCGAGTTGATGGACCAACTCAGCGAGTTGAGTCAACCAGGATGTTGACTTTGACTAGGATGTTGACTTTGACTTTGACTTTGACCAAAATTGACCATTAAGGGTATGAGTATGAAAGGGTAATTAAAGGAAATTTGATATGTGTAGGAGTTTGAGTAGAGTTGATTTCAGAGCTGAGGACAGTTCAACTACTCTACAACATTGAGTTGATTTACCTTCTAGTATGAGTGGGTTGAAGGCACCAATGTCAGCCCACTAGTATTTGATTATAGTTGAGATGATTGTGTTTGTGATAATTGCCTGGTATGCCACTATCTGTTATGCTTTACGTGCTAGTATGCTATGTTATTATGCGATAGTGGTAGAAAGGGTATGATATACCATGTTACTGGTTGAAAGGACTGAAGGGGTAGGCCAGCTCCTAAATATGCTAGGCGGTATGTGACTTATGTATATATGCTAGGACATTATGTGGTAGAGGTAGAGGTGAAATAGTCCCCGGTTACTGGTTGAAAGAGACCGAAGGGGTAGGCCAGCACCCATGTATGCTAGACAGTTACTAGTTGAAAGAGACCGAAGGGGTAGGCCAGCACCCAAGTATGCTAGAGAGTTACCGGTTGGAAGAGACCAAAGGGGTATGCCAACACCCAGGTATGCTAGGTAGTTACCGGTTGAAAGAGACCGAATGGTAGGCCAGCACCTGTATATGCTAGGCAGTATGCTATTGTATGGTATATGGTATGATGCGGGAACTCACTAAGCTTCATGCTTACGGTTTACAGTTTTGGTTTCAGGTACTCCTTCTTCAAAGGGAAAGTAGCCGGCATGACTGCAGCGCATCACACCACGATTTTCCGCACTACGATGTTCTTCGGATTTGATGACTTGTTCTGAGACATACGACTTATGGGACTTTATGATATGAGATAACTTAATGATGTTTACAATAACCTATTTTATGAATTATTAGATTAAAAATAAAATTTTTGGTCTTGGATTTTGGGAAGTTACAAAATTAGGGTTTTATACATCTGCCATGTACGCCCCGCGTACCTGCTCGTACACCCAACGTTCGAGCCTTAGACACTCGATGCATACACACGCATATGCTAAGCGTACCCAAATGTATGTCCATCATACGTAATGACCTTTTTTCCAGAAAAGAAATACTTGAGGGTAAACAATGGAATACCTGGATTGGAGTGTTACAGTTGGGTTAAGGAGTGTCCAATCATGCTGAAGGCTCTAATAGCGATCTAGATAGTCTGTAGGCTAAGTGTGGTGGTCCAATCAAGTTGAAGACTCATATTTGCATGTTTTTATTTGTATGATTGTATGTGGTACTTTGGGGGAACTCACCAAGCTTTGGCTTACAGTTTAAGTTTATGTTTCAAGTACTTCAGATGAATGGGGTAAGGCGAAGGTGTGATCATACATGTTCTTCGATGTTATGTTTAATAAATTTATGATACATTGATCTTGGGGATATTTGTATTTGATACTTGATTTTAATATTGGTTTAATTTTGAAAACAATCATTTCTCTTAATTTAAAAATGAAAACTTTAACATGATTTTGGGGATGTTACAAGAACTATCTGTACTCATTGGGATTAGTGATCATTCTAACCCACATTGTCAAATTTCCCTCATATCTAATAAGCGATATTATTATAGGTAATACTCGTTTGATACGTAACCGTCAGTTGGATCGTCAGTAGATTGTTGTTAGTTGTCAGAGCATCTATCCAGGTGAGTTCATCTCACTAAATTATGTATTCCAGTATATATATATATATATATATATATATATATATATATATATATATATATCCATGTATGCTAGGATATAGGAACCAATAGTGCAGAGTTGTAGTATAGTTTTGTATGTTCATGTAGAGCCAAATATGTAATTTCTATCTGCGTAATTGTTGATTTGCTTAAAAGTATCACGAATTAGTTAGGGGATGGTGGCGGAACGAAAAAGAGGTCGGGAGCCTATAGGCCTACGTGATAACGAAATGACATGTAGACCATAATTATACATTAACACAGGTTAACAAAATGGCATGCAGGCCGTAAGTAACACGTAGACCCGTGATAAAGACGAAATGGCGTGTAGGTCGTAAGTCTAAGATACACAAATTATTTGTATACATGTATCTATATTGTGGTATATGGTATATTGGGGGAACTTACTAACACTACTAGAAAAACAGCCTTTTACGACGCTCATTGCGTGTCGTAAAACGCTCAGACGACGCGCAAATGCGCGTCAAGGAAGGCCCTATCATAAAGAGAGACGACGTGCTTTTGTCCGTCGTCTATAGACGACGTGCATTTATGATGCGCGTTTACGACGCGCGGTTATGACACACAATGCGTATCAAGGAAGGCCCTGTCATAAAGAAAGACGACACGCATTTGCGTGTCGTAACCTTACGACGTGCGTGTTTATTACACGCAATGCGTATCAAAGAAGCCCCTGTCAAGAAAGGTCATGTCATAAATGAAGATGACACACATTTTTGCGTATCATAATTTTAAATGTTAAAAAAGCAATATTATTTACAAATTTACTAATTTTCAAATTAAATTTGCATTTAATGTCTCATAACATAAACTAAAAGACCATATACAAAAAATACAATCCATTGCATAAAATTTATTGTCATACAAATAACAAACTTTATTTCATATTCATACATATGATTACATTATTCATTAAAAAAAACATATACCTACATCTTCCCCTAAAATGTTATTACATGAAGTTGACCACTTCATTGATGGATCACCAAAAGGAAAACCAACAACTTCCCTAAAATGTTCCATGATGTGCCTATACTGATGTCCTGTAACTTTAAACATTTAATAAAGTAAAATACCTCCTAAAAATAAAACTGCACTAGAAACAACACATCATAATGAGAAATTACTAACATGAATGGAAGAAGTACACTATAAATTTGTTTTACCAAGAGTGGCATGGACGATCAGGTGCTACAAAGTTTGTCCAAGCTGCCAAACAAAGACTGCATGCAAACCAAAACATAAATACACTATAAATTTAATTACCATACAAATCAGATTCATACATACGAGTTTGTTTTACCTTTTTTGCATCATATCTTTATTTTTTTATTCTTATTAGCCATGTAGTGTTGGTGTTTTCTTTTCTCTCATTCAATCAACCCTTTGTTTTACTTTGAAAAATTAACAATTTCCCTACTAGTTGACTCTGCATCAAATAGAAAAAGTAAGTCAATCAATAGTCAATGATCAATACCAACTAAAAGTTTTCACTAAAGTAACCTGACACCATAAATACTTTGGTTTAATGAACAGGAACATGTATGTATAAAAATCGCAATTGAAGTACTTTGGTCTAATACCTCCATTTCTACTAAGTGTCCAATCATTGTTTGGGAAGGTTGAAGACCATCAAACAAAAAACTCCCAACAATGTCATTAATGTGCATCTTAAGAACAGGAAACTATTGTAGTTCATGCACTAGAAAACTATGGGTGATCTGAAATATTTCCGAAATATTTATTTATTCTGAATTACAAAAAAAGAAAAAGAAAAAGAAAAAAAGATAATACCTTTAGTAATTCATTGCATACAAGTCTAGCACATTGAAGACATGATCCAACAACCGAGCTATTTGTCTTCGAACCAAAACTTGAAGTGGAACCTATATATATGTATTAAAGGGTTAAATTATTAATATAAATAAATAAATAAATAAAAATTTAAACCTCTGGCACGAATAAAGCAGATCTAAGACCAGTTGCATTGTGGATTGCAGTGCGGATGTCTTGATCAGTTAATCTCTCAAATGGATCTACTTCCTGTGACAATGACATATGAAATATATATATATATATATATATATATATATATATATATATATATATATATACTTATAAAGCTAGCATTTTTCATTGAACCTCATGCATTTGAAACCCCCATACAAATTTGCAAACACCTCATGCATTTAAAACCTCCTATTTTAATGAATACCATTCAAAAGTCTCTTAATAATGATTAACAATTCAAAGGTTTTATAACTTATATAATATATTTAATAAACAATTAATGGATACTCTACTATAAAAAGGTGAATCTTTTTTAGTAGACACACAAATATAAATCACATACAAAATTTACAAAGAAAACAAGTTTAAAGTTTTTTGTGTTGGTTTGAGGGCTTTGAACAATTTTTCGTGTCATGTTATTATGTTGAAGTTTTTAATTTGTAAGTTTGTTATATACTAATTCCTTTTTGTATTTTCTTGATTTAAGTATTTTTTTTTAACAATATCATTGTATGTTGTTGTTGAAATTTTAATGTAAATTAGATTAGATTCATGTTATCGATCATATGTTATGGAATGTGATATATATAATATTTAATTAATTGTTGTATACATGTTTGTATGTTCATGTTATTTCAAAGCAATAATTAATTAAAAATTATGGATATGTCATATTATGCATGTAAGTATTTTTTAAAATGGAAATTGTCTATCTTATCACTTTATATTTTAATATATGTTTAACATTTTAATTATAATAATAAGTGTTTTTTAAAAGTTTCTTTCACTTATTAATAATAACAAGTGGTTTTAAGGTTAATAAGCAATAATTATAAATAATAAAATCAAATTACATGGATATGTCATATTATCAATGCAAGTCTCTTTTGAAACGCAAATTGTCTATCTTATCACTTTATTATTTAGTGTATGTTTCTCATTTTAATAATAATATTAAGGGTTTCTTAAAAGTCTTCTTTAACTTATTTTTAACAATAAGTGGTTTAAAATTAATGAATAATAATTTTAAATGATAATAATATCAAATTATAAATTACATTTAGCTATAAGTAAATTGTATTTTAAATGAACATCATTATTAAAATTAGAAAATGATCGCAGAAGTAAAAATATAATTAATCAATAAAAATAATATTAAATAGATAATTATATTTAATTCTATTAATGAGGAATATGGGTTAATGTCAATGAATATTATTGTTCAGAATAACTGAGATTAAATATATATATATATATATATATATATATATATATATATATATATATATATATATATATATATATATAAATTAGTGTAAAAATATTATCTCAAAGTTAATATCAATAACATAACCATTTTAAACATATATATTTTCAATATTTTAACAATATATTTTTAATTTCCTTGCACAACGCACGAGAATTTGTCTAGTATATAAATAATAATGAACATGTTTCTAAATATTATTAGTGGGAAAGCTGTAATGAACATGTTTCATATGCTTTTTCAAATGGGATCCTTCTCCCTCTCCCTCTGGTAATTTCCTCTTCAAACCTGATCCTCCGGATTTAATAAAACATAAGACTATCAGTCTATAACCTCAACAATAAAAACAAAACAAATTATTATTAAAATCAAATAATAATAATACAAATTGTTACGAATTGTGGGACAGCCGGGTCTTCTTCTATGATGACATATAAAGCAGCCCTGTTACAAAATTACCCTTGTGGGGCAGCAGGGTCTTCTTCTATGATGAAAAATTGTGGGACAGCAGTACATGACTAAATACATGTAGATGGATAAGGTTGTTTCTTTTTTACTTAATAAAATCAAAATGACTTGTCGGGCTAAGTGAGAGGTTTGTCACTTTACGTATTAAGACCCTCCCTAGTACAATATTACCCTTGTTTATTTTTTTATTTTATTCAACTTTTGACAACCTCATGAAAAAGGCACTATCGACCTCGTTTTTTTTCAATGTTTACAAAATTTTATGCAAAATGTTGGCATCTATTTACCTGTTGCTGTTTGTTTTAGAATTTGGAGAGAGAGAGAGAGAGAGAGAGAGAGAGAGAGAGAGAGAGAGAGTGAGAATCTTCATTCCTTTATGGTGTATCAAAGGAGGGCACGAAAAGACAACCCAGTTACCATCCTAAGCAATTAGTGGTCCTAGACCAGTTTTTGACACCAGGGGAAAAATGGTCTTTTATGCTTATTATTATTATTATCCGTTTCAATTATTTAGAATATTACCAGCGGGTGGATATGGTATAGGAGTAGTGGTGGGACAATATATTCTCCTCCTTGGATCATTCTTTGTAATACCTTGAAAAGTTCAAATTAATAGTTACAAAAGACCCGTGAATGTGATAGTGAAAAAATAGTTATTAACCAACCTCTATATAGTTGCAGAGTTTAGTTGTTAAACCCTGATTCATGTAAGAATCAGAAAAGAAATATTGTTACAAAAAGTCAATATTACAAAAACATCAATCAGTTAGCTATCAAAAGCCCTAATTTCAGAATGCAAGAAAAAGATGAAGAACAGAAACAAAATCAAATGAAATTGCAGAAGGTGAAATATTACTATATTAGCCCATAGAATGGAAGAAAAAGATGATTATAGAATAAAATTAAAAAAACATTTTAATTCAAAGTAAGTAAAGTAACCTGAAACTTTGGATCGGTGTCATGAGCTAACGTATGTGCTAGCATTCAGGTCTGCTCCATAGCAACCAAAGATGGAATGTTTGCACCTGCCATTCGGTCCACAGACATCATCTGCGTTTGCTCCTGAAATCAATAACATAAGAATTAATAGTAAGTCAACATTTAACTATTATTTTAATTATTGTTGTGAAAGAGCTCACTAACATGCTGGAATTTAAAAGCCCAACCCCCAGTACCATGTTGTTGCTCAAAGGATAAAGCCCAAGCATTCGGGTCCCCATCTGCACGGGGCCCGAGCCCCATAACTTGCGACTCCCCCCAATACTGATCCAGCTCTGCGTATCTACTAGGCATGTGCTCCCTAACCAACCCCCCATGATTATCGATCTCTAAAGAAGATAACAGAGCATTCATCAGAACAAGTATTAATGTATGTATTCAGTTTATCTATCAAGATTGTATCTTAGGTAGGTCAATAGAGTAGTTGTAGCTACTCTAATTTTCATTGTTTATAGAACACGTTGTGATTTCATCTTTAATAGCCCTGCCAAATATTTTGATTTGAATACTTAATTACCAAGCAACCTTTCACATTACGGAAAATGATAAGAACACCAAGCATGGTCATGTCACTAAACGAGGCCTTAACTTATAACAATAAAATTGGTTGTTGTTGATGGAAAGAAGAATATTTGATTTTCAGCTAACTTTCCTAATGCCTAGTTTAATTCTCTTGTTTATATGTAAAATCTTCATCAACTTCTTTCTGCTCACATTTCTTACATCAAGTCTGATTCCTTTGACCTTGAGCAGAATATCCAACTTCATCCCTTATCAATGAGACAATTGCAGTAAGTACAAGTTTTAAAAATTTATCAAATAATTTTATCCCTTTATCTATTCATTTCTTCATGTACCAAAACTTGATTCTAATCATAAAGACTACAAGGACATTTATGATGAAGAAAACAAATACCTGACACAAGATAAACCTTCGAGAGAACAAGCCTTTTTTGAATAAGCTAATTCATTTGGGGCATGCAAGTGGTTCTATTCATATTAAGTACTAAGATTTAAGAAACAAATAAATGATAGACTAGAGCATCCTACTTTTGATTATCTAATAAGGTTGTTCCCTCCATGAATCATAACATGGAACGGGAAGCAAAATCTCAAATCTTTTTATTGGTCAAGACTAAGGACCATATCAACCTTCAAGGCTGTTAAATCCAACTCATATAGTGATCAAAGATCCAAAATATTTTTTCTAGAAAAATTGGTTACTTGGTTGCTTAAAATTGCCAGCATCTTGTTAATAATTCAGATTCTTGACTATATTACTCCACCTGACAGTCTTAAAATTGCAGTTCCCAGTTCTCATACTACTTTTTTCACATTTGCCTCAAAAGGTCTTTGGTTTGGTTGTACCACTTGACTAATGAGGGGCAGCCAAAAGAATAGAGAACTAATTATTCCCTTGGCACCAAGGCAATCCAATGAACTTGGTAACACCACTTCAGGCATCCTTATAATGTTCCTTTCCCTATTCCTCTTGAATTACTGAAACTTTTATCTTGATATTCACATTGCAATCAGAAAAAGGAACTTGCTCTTGCATTAACCATCCATTTATGTCTCTCTCAAAGTCATTAAACAATTACATCAAAAATATCCAAGAAAATTTCAGAAGCACCAGAGGATCCAAAATGAGAAGTAGCAATAATGGATCAGAAAAAGGAACATGCTCTTGCATTAACCATCCATATATATATATATATATATATATATATATATATATATATATATATATATATATATATATATACATAGCCCATAATATAAATAAGGGCAACCAATAAAATATGTAACTAATATTATAAGAATTATAAATAAAAAAAAAACTATGCTATTTCCTATTCCTGCCTACCATGACATCACACAGAAACTTTGTGCTTCCATCAACCGCCACCAAAATGTCCCAATAAAGTCAATTAGAAAAGGTGGTTGAAGAGTCCCAGAAGCTGCAGAGAGAAGCAAAGGAGAATTCAAAGGTAACATGAACTTTTGGTCATAGTTTCCAAAAATGCACTCAAAAAGAGTGTTTTCTTAAAATCCATATTTTCTTAAAATATGTTGCTTACCCTTGGATGAGATTTTTTTTCTTTCTTTGGAACATACTCATCATCATCTTCTTTACTCATCATCATGTCTTGGATTGATGATGAAGTGTTGTCTGATTTTCTTCCCCTTTTAGCAGTAGTGGACCCCCTCCCTCTTCCCTTAGGAGCAGCGCCTCTTTTTCGGCCCTTACCTTGTATACTTGTATCATCATCCTTAAAACAATTCAATTAAAAACAGAAGCGCAGTTTTTTCATTTTTCATAACTCATAACGTAAATGACGCTAAGTCACTTTTTGGCTTAATCAGTTAAGTCCTTATGTGCTTAACCATTAAGCTAATTAAGTAAAAAAGACACAAAAGCTACATAAATAAATAAATAAATAAAACATCCATACCAAAGTATGATGAAGCTAATTTAATCCAAGTTTCACAGGTTCATCACCCGAATCAGAATCTAAATTTTCTTCATCAACAGCTATACTCTCAATAGAAGCCGATGCAGCAACTGATGCTGATCCGGAAGACCAAAATAAACTAACTTTATTTTCTTAAACAAATATATATATATATATATATATATATATATATATATATATATATATATATATATATATATATATATATAGAATATTAAAAATGAGGAGACCTTTCTGAACGACGAAACATGTTGGATGCATCAAGGGTAGTTTGCTTCAAACTATTAGACCCCTTACCCCTTCCTCTTGAAGTCTTGCTGACTTCAATGACATCACGAGCTGATTTAAATCCTTGTAATGTTCTTTTTTTCCTCTGGCAGTAGACTTTGACCCAATAATCTGTATGCTTTCATCATCATCATCAGTATCTAAAGCGGCCTTTCTTTTTTCATGTCTATTTCTCTTAGGAGGATCCTCTAAGTGATCTGTTTCTTGCGGTAACTTATATAGTTGTAGCTCCCGTAGTCTAGGAGGATCCCAGAGAAAACCAAAAGTTGAGATTTATTTATTTAGTAACTTATCAGCATCTGAAGCAGCCTTTCTTTTTACTTTTTTTTGCCCTATTAAAAAAAGGAAAGGATCCCAGAGAAAACCAAAAGTTGAGATTTATTTATTTGGTACTGAAACTAATTAAAAAAAGAATATGTACAAGAGAAGATGGTTTAATTTAAAAGAAACTTATGGAAGATAGAATTTAGGATTTTTCTACAAGTTGAATCAAAGTGTTAATTCCAATGAATGAATGATGTAGAAAATTATTAATTCCTATGATCTCATAATTAAAATATTGTGATCGTTTTGACCCTTGAGAGGTGGTGGAGCTGGAATGTGAATGGAGAACAAGTAAAGCATTCAAATCCAGGAAGTAAGCAAGTAGCAGCAGCTAAATGGAAGCAGTGATATGATAGGATATGATTGATTAGGTAGGTTGTCATGGTAATGCTGGTTTAGTAGAACTGTCTATTCAGTCTTGAGCACTCTTTATAAGCATGTCGTAATTGATAGAAGCCAGCTGAGACAGGTTCTGATCATCAAAAATACAAAAGTTAAATTAATATGTGTTTTAACTTTAAATCATGATCTGTATATATAGAAAAAGTGTAGGTTGTGTCATCATACCTTAAATGAGAAATTACTGAATGAGTAATTCACGTTGAGAGTTGAAGCACCAAATTCTACCAGGTTACCACATTCATCACCCTGCTTAATCAAACAACCAAATCATCAAAAGGAACATACCAATTCATTATACAGACAGCGTGTGTGTACATATTAGTATTAATTACCTCATCCTCTAGTATATTGCTGAAAGAACTTCACTATTGTTCACAACATGTTGATGTAAACAACTTAGGATATCAAAAGCTTATGCCACATTTTTAACTGAAAGACATTGTCATCAAATGTCTTGCAAAAAATATATCAATCAATGAATGGAAACATAATCTGCAATAATAACAGCCATATCACATATAATTTTTGAAACAGAATCTGTTGATAGAACTCATTACACATAAAACCAGAGTACAAATTTTTTGCTATGCAAGACAACATTAATAAGTTTTTCTATTTAATTACTAGGTTTGGATAGAGCACAGATCATGTTGTATTCCATAAATGTGGCATTCAAATCTCATTGCCACTAAGTGTTATTAATAGTTAACTCAAATGAAATATTACCTTATCGGAAATGTTCTTGCTAAATGATCTCCTCATACACTTCATCTTTACATGATAATCTGAAAGCAAAATTACAGAGATAAAGAGAACAAATATCAAAAAGTCATCTTGATTCATACACTGAAAACATGAGGATGATAATGCATTATCAGGGATGATTATGTCAATTTTTCATTAGGATTTTCTAAGCCAAAGCCTAAAAATGGTAAAATCCCAAAGGCATTCGAGAATAAATTTCAAAAAACAAAGATGTAGGGAGATTTCGCAAAGAAATGTTTTAGAATTTTTGATCTATACAATGTCAGAGTATAATTTTTAGAGTATATGAGAATCAAGAATGGAAATACGATTCTGATTCTAATTTCTAGTAACGAAAAATAGCTAAAAGAAATCTTATTTACCTTTGCTATGAAATAGCAAATCGATTAGCTTGGAGAGGAGCACGAACGAAGAATAGTTATCATTTATAACTAATCTCTTGATGGAATTAGACATGATTGATTCTAGATTTTCCTAAAAACCTTAGCATTCGTGGCCCTGTGAGCATCAATCCTTCGATTTCAGTGACAAATGAGACCCTAACACTTTGATTTCAAATCTATGGCCTGGTGACCAGAAACCCTTCGATTTCAATAAGATCCAAAACCCTAGTTCCAACAATAGTCGATTTTGTGGCCCTATGAATGTAAAGTGTTCGATTTCTTATGAGAAATGAAGCAATAGAGATCGATCTATGGAGGATGTGGGTCGCTCTTCGAGGGATGAAAAAAACCCTAGTTTCTTAGACATTGTGAGGACGGGGTTTTCTAATTTTTAGATTCCCGCAAGGTATTAAGGAAGGGACACGATATTTGATGAGACTGATAAGGAGGTTAGGAGTGACGGAGAAGCAGATCGGAGAGCAGAGAGAAGGAGGGAGAGGGTAGAAGTTGAAAGATAGAAAGAAGGTAGAAGAAGGGTGTTCAAAATTTTAGGGATTTCGTTTCCCCCTATACTGAACGTGCGTTTCATTAAAATTATAAAGCGATGGGTATAGAGGACGCGCGTTTAAAATAAAGCGCCCTCCGTGTTTTAATTTTTTTTTCTTGAGACAGTAATTTTGTTGGATTAGTGGCTAAGCCAGTAACCATAATTGGTAAATACTTTACCCGATTGTGCATGGTCCTTTTGGGTTGCCTTCACCAAAGCAACTTGACTGGAGAAATAATAGAGAAAGAGGTCATTATGATTTATTAATATGTTATAAGAATAATATATTAAAGGAGAAATCATATTTTTTTTAATTAATATTGGTCAATAATTAATTAAGAATTAATTTTGTGATCAAGTGTAACTAATTAAACTAGAGGGGCTGAATTGTAATTATGTGATAGTTACAAAATAGGGTAAGGATTATCCTAAGGATAGGTTGGACGAATTTAAGGTGATAAGGCCTTAGAATTCGTCCATGATAAGGATTCAAGGCTTATCTTATGGGTTGCTTGGTAGGCAAGCAACTAGATAAGGATAAGGACTAAAACCCTATCTCTACACCTATATAAACATCCCTTTGGCTCATGATTTCGTCCATACCTTCCCAAGGCTTCCTAGGGACGAATTTGTATACCTCTCCTCTCTCTCTCTATATCTTCTCCATTTGCTCTTGGTGTTTGTAAGCCATTAGAGGCACTACACTTGTGGTGCTTGCTTTCAAGACTTAGGGTTTGAAGATTCAAGTTGTTATTACAATATAACAACAAGAGGTATGTAATCTAACCTTCTTGGTTAATTTCGAAAATAGCAATCATGATTAGGGTTTTATTATGTGTTCATAATGTTGTGTATCTAATAGTGAAAACATAGATCCAATGCTAGGGTTGCATGTACACATATGATTGTTTGTATAAAACCCATCAAATTTAAGGGCACATAATAATGCGTGACGTAAATCCTTAAATTTTTTGAAGAGATGACACTTTTTTAATGTCACTCTCTTTTGCGTAACATAAATCAATGAGTGTCGTGGTTTGCACGTCGTAAAAGGGTCTTTTTCTTGTAGTGTAAGCCTAGAACTTACCCAGTTGATATTAAATGTTTTTCAGGTACTCCATCAAATGTTAAAAAGAACGAAGCTCGACTATACACATGCATTGCCAACCTGCTTCCGCATATACTCTGAAATAAGATAAATTACTTTTGAATGTAAAACATTGGTATTTGACACAAATGCATGAAGCGTTGTTTTATAAAAATGAAAAAAAAAATTATCTTCGAAAGTGAGACGTTATAAATACTTGGGATGATCTTACATAAAAGTCGTTGAATTCATTAAATAAAGGCTTTGATTTCGGAAGGAGAATGGATTAATAAGGTTTAAGTATGCTTTGCAAGTGTTTGACAATTGCCAAAGTGAAATAAAATCACACAGGATGTCTCTTGAAACGAATATAGGTCGTCCTATTTATAAGGACGCTAAAAAAATGAATAGGAGGTTAAAATCAACATGTGCATCTTGGAATGGTTCCTAATAAATTTATCCCGCTCTCTAACGTCATGGAAATACACTACAACATCACTGAAAATATTAGGAAACCTAGATGGAGTCCCAGGAATTCCGGTACATTGAGTTTTGATGTTAATTTATGTCAAAAGGTCGTCTTAACTTGAAACGCCCGTAAAACACATCGTATCACAAACATGCGTCCTAAGATGGCCCCAAAGATGTTGGACTACAAAATTTGTTTTTCCTTCACTTTTTTGAATTTTATAAGTAGTTTGACTTGGGCATCCTAGGACAGACCTAGTACAGGGCTGGTCCAAACATATGTGGGGCTTAAAACAAAAAGAAAAAAAAGGGGCCTTAAAAACAACTATAATAAATATTCAAAAGAATATCATTTATTTTTCACTATATACGTCTTTAATTAGCAATATTTTTTGGGTTAATTTGAGTTTGAAACAATTTTAAACTCTAAAAATCATTTAGCTAATATATATATATATATATATATATATATATATATATATATATATATATATATATATATATATATATATATATATATATATATACACTAAATAACCAATAAATTTTGGACCCCCGAGACCTAGGCCTTCGGCAATTGCACGGGTTGCCAACCGTCTTGGCAGACCCTAACCTAGGACACCTCATAGGATGTTGAAATCCAATTCATCACCTATTCATTAGTTCGATATACAATCTTTGGGTTTGTTTCTTTGGTTTCCATTTCTTGTACATTTTTTAACAATCCATCAAAGTAAGGCTCTTCTTGGGAAAACATATATCAATATAAACAGTTTAAAGCATTTTACTTTGACCCAAAATAGCCTAAACCATCATGATAATTACATAAATACAATAAAATGTATTGTTACTTAGCGAGACTTGGGTACAAATAGTTAATTTTGCCAAATGTGTTCCAATGACAAAATTTACATGAAATTTACGTTTCAACAAGCCATAAAATGTTTGAGAATGATAATTATATGTTTAAAATCTTGGTGTTTTTGTTAAGGTGTTCATAATCATTTATAACCAGGCTCATCCGAGAGGGTGGGCGATAGGAGCGACCGTCCATGACCCATTTTTTGAAAGGGCCCAATTTTTTTTTTAAAATTGTTATATTTAGAAGATAGTACAAATAATTTTCTAATAATTATTGATTTATTATAAAAAACTTGATGACATTTGTGTTTTTTAAGCGCTCATTTTTTTCTTTCGCCCTGGGTCGAAAATATGTTTGAAACGGCCCTGTTTATAACATTGTATATATGCTCTTAGGATTTTATATTTCCCGGGGTTACCTTTATGTACTATCATTCTCTCAAATATGAACAGTTATGAAGAAGTAATACAAACAAAACATTTTGGGCATTCTTATTGCAATATTTCTTGATAATCCATATATGTTAGGATTAGTATTACGCTTCTGCGCCACAATAACGAAGCCAAGCGAAATCATCTCAACAACCAATGACGTAATGGATATTAACATTTCACTTTTAACATCAGTATGTGGGGTCAATAAAATGGTCAAATGAGATGGAATGTTTAATTGATATTCAAGTGAGAACACTCAACCTGGTGGAAGATTTGAAGTTAAATGACCATTGATTTTCTAGTGGGAGAAAACATTTTTTTTTAATTTTTAAAAATATGTTTATTTGACTTTTCTAGATTTCAATGCATGGTACAATGAAATGCTAAAGTCGTATGGAAAATGGGATATGATGATGATGTGGTAAGCCATTAAATTAACTAGAAAATGGGATATGATGATGAGATAAGCCATTAAACTAGAACATAACGATATTTAAGAATCACATACTATCAATTTGTATATTTTTCTATATTTTACCAAATGATACAATATTAAAACCCGGTGTGAGCTCAAATTAAGATTCTAAATCCTATATCTGGTCAGTGATCAAGGTCAAGATGGGGCTGCGTAAGTCTTCGGTCTCCATGTTGATTTTTTGGCACTGAGTATTCGTTCTTGGTTCTTGGAAGGAATTAAATGAACCTTCCAGTGTAATGTCTTCAACAAATTTTTGATTTCTCCTATTGTGGTGGATTCATCCCGGATAATCAGTTTCCCTCCTGGCCTCACGATTCTATCTACCTCTGCGATCACAGGTGTGATCTTGCATCTGCAAGCATGCATCATATCAAACATAATCACCGGATCACGAGTTCATGTCTATACATGTACATATATGTGTGTACAGAGACTTTATCAACTAGAGTCACCTCTTTTTCAAGTTGGAAAACAAGTAATCTGCATGAAGAAGATCGTAAGTCCGAGGATATGTGCTAAAAGATTCACACCAATCATGGTAAACCCCAAAAAGACCCCTCTCATATATGATCGGAAGTGTGTCAGGAGAATCTACGTTCACAACATTTAGCACCCATAGTTTGAGGTCCTTCAACGCTGCAGCAAACCTACACATTGAAAGTCGATTAATAGTGATCAATATATGTTTATACTTATTTGAAATGAAGTGAAGAGATTTATCCATTGTTACATGACAAGTGATGAAGAAGAATATCTGCTGCAATACTTACCCCCCATAGAAAGCTCTCATGTCCATAACATTTCTTACATTCGACCAATCAATTTGTAAGCCACTCATATAAGTTTTGCTAACTACCCATTTCCAGCGTTCATAATCTGTTTCAAAATCTGTGGGAGTTGATTTCTCAAGAACACCCATCGGGTTCTTCTCTAACCAGTATGGAGGTGTTTGAACTCGGGCAGGCCATTCTTCAGGCCACTGAGAACCTCGCTCTTTCTCATTAGTCGGCACCTTATGCATACATGTCTGCAGTGTTACATACCTGCCAATAACAATCCCTAATCAAGTCACTTTGAAAGTATTATATATTCCCATTAGTTATAACATATATGAGATGAGAATCATGAGAATGATTGTCGTGCATGAGTTTTCTCAGTTTTATGTTGTTAGTATTTACCATGACGCATTTGGGTCATCATCTGGTTTACACATTGGAGGTTCTTGTATCTTTCTTTCATTGTAACATTCATTTGATTCTGGTTTCTGATAGATAGCAACGCCAATTCCATTTAAAGCATCCTTCTTGATAGTAATAAGCTCCCAGCACATGGCCTCTGTTAGGGCAGACATCTCTGAATGCAAGATCTTGTGAATGTTAATTAGTTATATTAATTATAAAACTATAATGATATTGGATTTAGTTTCGGAAAGATTAATCGAATGATACATACCTTTCCATATCTGAACATCTTCTTCTTCGTCTTTCTTGTAAACAGGTGTTGCTGACCAAACAAAATAACCTCCTGGGCGAAGCACACGATTGAGCTCCAAAAGAAGCCTACCACCTTCGCAAAGAAACTAGCAACTTTAATTATTCTGATTGTTTTTCAATATGTATAAAAAAACATTGAGAAAATGACTTACAAGTCCAACGAAATTTTCAAACCATTCAAATAACCTAAATTATGGTTTGTTTTTTGAAAAAAAACCCAACCAACATAATCTTTTGTATAAAAAAACCCAACCAAGTTTTCAAACCGTTCAAAAAACCTCAATCATGTTTCGTCTCTTCAAACATGATTGAGGAAGTCATTTTATGTCATCTATTACTTTTCTTAGACTTCTATGGAATTGAACAAAAAGGTAATTTAGTTGGGTTTTTTTAGACAAAAAGTTAAGTTGATTCGGTTTTTTTGATCATTTTTTAAACTTTGTTGGGCTAGTAAGTCATTTTCCCAATAAACATTTTAACAAGTTATGAAGAACTTTATATGTACCTTCTTTGTGCCAAGGTACTCTACAACGAGCACAATGGACAAGATCGAAAACATTGCTCGGAAATGGAAGGCGTTGAGTGCCCATGGTAGCTGAGATTGCGGGTATTCCTCTCTCTAGAGCAAACTGGATTTGAGCTTCATGTTCATCTTTTGGTGCAAATGACATTGTAAGTACATCTTTGTCGAAAAGATAACCTCCAAAACTTGCTACTCCACATCCCACATCCAATATTACTCTCGTATGCTTTCCCCATGCAATCTCAGGCACCATCTGTACGTACCCATAGAATATATGGTCAATATTTGATATTACCTTTTTATATTTTTGTTATTAACCCCTATATTGTAATATTTTTACCTGTTGCACAAAATCAATATAATGCATAGCACCATGGATGAACTGAGTTCCACCTCCAGGAAAAGTAAGGAATTCCCCTGTCACTTTCACCCAATTTTGATGACCTTTTACTTCTGCCAAGCCTTTGTGTGGTACATTATGGAACCATATCTGCGTTGTAAACCTTAAAACTCCTTAAGCGTTTTTGTAACTATTTATGCATGTAATACTAATATAATAACATATAATTATAGTATATATAGTTCATGTACCTTATCTCTACTTTGAGGCCATGAAATAGGCGTCTGGTAACCCTCTGGGAGAGGAACAAGACACGTTGGAGCCTCTTCAGGGCAATGCCTCTCTCGATGCTCGTAATGGTGTCTCCCATGTAACTTTTTTATGGCTTTCTCGTTATCCAAACAAGGAATGTAATCAGTTCCAGCAGTGACATTGCATAACTCCCACTTGAATTCAGATGTGTTTACATCATCTTCTGCTTCTTTTGATCTCCCGTTGTGGTTTGTAGATTGATCAGCTTGTGTTATCCATGCGTGCTTTGAATCCTTTGAATCGGTTGTTATCTCTGAAGCTGTTGTTTCATGTACGTTAGTATCTTTTTCGGGTGTTTTGGTGTTAATGGTGTTGGTTTCTATCTTGTCTTGTTCCATTTGTTCGCTTGTTTCTTGTGATTCTTGATTTCGAACTTGAGATTTTGTCTCTGTCGCTATGGAGTGGGATTTGATTTGCGTATCGTCATCGTGTCGTGCATGATCATCACTCACCTCTGATGAGCTTTTTTCGTGTTCTTCATCTGTTATATGGCGTTCTTGGTCGTTTTTCAAATTCCCTTTTTCATCACCTTCGTTTGCGTCCTTTTGTTTGTTTTCTTGATTTTTCATATCGCTTTCTTCATGACCAATTCTTCCGTTTTGCTGATCTGCTTCATTCTCGATATTTTTGGCTGTTATGGTTTTCTCAGTATGTCGTTTGAAAGGAATCGTGTTTTGTGTATCTTCTGTTTCTTGTTTTTGTTTCTCCTTTTTAACTTGTTTTGCCTCCTGTTTTCCCACGTCGTTTTCATTTACAGTCTCGACGTCGTCAACAGCATTCTTGGTGATTTCACGTTCATGTTCAGTTTCCATTGATGCGTTCCTTGTTTGGTCCATCAAATCATCATCCGATTTTATGGCGTCGCTTGGTAGATCACCTGGATTATCTTCGAAAACAGTAGCGGCAGGATTAGGGATCTTTCGTGGTAGATTTGTCTTGCGATGAGCGTTTTCAAAGACGGAATCTAAAGAGGAAGCTGCCTTCTGTACGGGAGACTTCTTTCGGGGTGAAACAAGGGTAGTAGAGGTCAACATCCATACACCAAAAACGCATACAAATACGAACACCAGCATTGTGGCTGTTACTGAACAAGAACCACCGTAAGATCTCTTGTTACCACGAGATTTTCCGACAGCCATAGTTGTCGAGTGGGAAAGGAATTGAAAGAAAGAAAGAAAATTCTGAAAGGTGTCCTGTGGAAATAGAAAATGAAGGAAACATTCTAAAAATATCTTAAGATCCAAAAAGCAAGGAGACTTCTTGTCACCCCTATGTCTTTCCTCCATTTTAGGTTATTTGTCCGAAGACGGGTTTATCTAGACACTAGACAAGTAGACATTGCATTTACAAATCACAAGGTTCGGATCACTCGCCTCTTTGTTACATTCTATTTCAATCTCAACTAATATGCAATTGGGATGAAATTTATGGAGTTTAATAGATTATTTTTATTTTTTTTATAAAAGTTGGAAGTAATTTATTGAATGTCAAATAAGATTCCAAGTTAATTATTCAATCATTCCATTAAGTTTTGCATTGTGGATTGTAGCACCTGGTTCTTGGTACGTATTCTTTTATTAATATTTTTGCATTTTGGCCTTGGACTCGGCGAGTTGAAGGACCAACTCGTCGAGTAGAAGCGGGATGAGACGCGGGGTTTAAGCTGTGGACTCGACGAGTCGGGTCCCGGACTCGGCGAGTAGGCCCTGTCTGGACAAAAACCCTAACCCGAGGGTTTGCACACTATTTAAACACCTTAACTCGGCCTCCTTCGTCCCATTTGCTCCCAGAAGACCCCCATAGCAAACCCTAGCCGTTATTGAAGCAATCTAAGGCATTTGGAGTGATTTTGGTGCTTTTGTGACCCAAGGAAGGAAGGAAAAGCTTGAAGGATCAAGAGGAGGCTAGAAGGATCCGATTTTGAGCATCATTTGCAGTCTTTAGAAGGTATAAAGTTTATACCTTGTTAGTTCTTTTGTTAGATCCCATTTTGTGGAGTTTTAGGGCTTTTCTAATCCATTTTGGTCACCAACCGTGATTGCAATCATGGTTTGGAGTTGATGTTTCGGATCTAGGTCCTTAGAGGGGTTACAAGGCAGAAAGGAGTGGCTCTTGCACTCAAAGAAGGCCCCATGCATTGTAAGAGCTTGTTTAAGGACCTTTTGAGCTCAAAGTCCCATGCAAACACGTAAAGGTTGTAACTTTACGTGCTAGATCGATTATAGAAGCATAGATCTATCTTTTGGTCAAGGGTTGTACATCAGAAATCGAAGATTTAGTGAGTGGATGTGACCAACTCGACGAGTCCATTCTTGGACTCGGCGAGTCCTAGGCTTCTGTCCCATATCAGTTGAGGGTCATAAGGACCCAGTTGAGCATGGAAAGGCTTTAGGGGGTCCCGGGGAGTGACCCAACATTCTGGACTAAGCCATTGTTCTGGAAGTTCATGGGACTCGACGAGTGCATGAGCAGACTCGGCGAGTCCAAGGCAATCTTCTTAAGGATGAAGATGAACTCGACGAGTTATTCATACAACTCGGCGAGTCAACGACAGGACCTGTGTATCAGTTGAAGATGAACTCGACGATTTGTTCATACAACTCGGCGAGTCGGATGAAGATTCAGTCGATGTTCATTTAGAAGGAAAACTTGTCGAGTCATCGCCTAACTCGACGAGTAGAGACGCGATAAGGACAAATGGAAGGATAGGGACTACACAAGTTGGCGAGCCAACTCGGCGAGTCAGGTCAACTAGAAGTTGATTTTGACTTTGATTTGGTCAGGGGTAAAATGGTCATTTTACCCTAAGAACAGTTAGCAGTGTATGACTAAGTGTTTTGTGGGAATTATAGCCGGAGGATTTCTGGAGCAACAGCGGCAGCAGTCAGAGGATTCCCACACAGATCAGCAGCTACTACGAGGTGAGCTACCTTCCAGTAGCGGTGGGTCTACGGCCACAATGTCGGCCCACCAGTAGGAGCTGTATGTTAGATGATTGTCTTTGTGATATCATTTAGGTTTGCTACTACCTGATATGTTATATGCTGGCATGATATGTTATATGTGATAGTAGTAGAGTTCGGTTGTTAGGACCGAAGGGTAGGTCAAACACCCCAGATATATCTGATAATATGTACTGATATGTTTATATGCTGGCATGATATGTTATATGTGATAGCGATAGGAGGAGGGGAATAGTCCCCAAGTTCGGTGGTTAGGACCTAAGGGTAGTTCGGACACCCCAGATATGTCTGATAGTATATTTATGTTATGAAATATGTGATAGTAGCAGTAAGGGGTAGAATAGTCCCCGAGGGTCGGTTGTTAGGACCGACAGGTAGGACGGCACCCCAGAATGGCCGCATGGATAGGTCGACACCCCAGAATGGTCGTACCGGGTAGGTCGGGCACCCCAGAATTGCCCGACAGTATGTATGCTATGTGATTGTATGGGTTGTGGTTCAATGGGGGGAACTCACTAAGCTTCGTGCTTACAGTTTACAGTTTTGGTTTCAGGTACCTCTTCAGCGAAGGGGAAGGAGCTAGCGCGGTAGCGGCACATCACACACACACTCTTTGTTTTCCGCACTATGAGTTATTATGGGATTTGTACTCTGACATTATTATGTTTTTACGATTCGGTTTTCAGATACGAGACATGTTTTATTAAATGATATGATCGGATGATATTGTGTTACAAACGTTTTGTAAATCACTTAATCAAAAATGAAATTTTTGGACGTGAAAATCGGGTCGTTACATGGATGTTATCATGAGCAATTGTAATATTTCTCAAATAATCGTTAATTACTTTTAGCTAAGTTTCTTTGATTTTTTGAATTTTTACCGTATAAGTACATTTTTTTCAGATTTATGCTATAAATATTCATGCAATTTGTTCATTTTACCACCTTTACCTTTTTATATAGGTTTCTCCTATGTCCTTCACAAGCAAAGCCTTTAGTTTTCAAAGCTTTTATCACTAGTACATAAAGGTATTTTATAGTGCAAGCATTATTTTATTTTTATTTTTTTGAGATGTTATTTTTAAAACTGCATTATTAAATGGTAGCATTAAAAAACTATGAAAACCGCATTAAAAGGTACCGAAAGAGAACTCCTGGTACATCTGTTAGTGCGCTTCTCAAAGAATAGCATTAGAAATGATTTTTTAGTACGACTTGTTGTGATGGCATCATTAAATTATGATTTTTTTGATAGTCTATTTTATAAAATGCATCTTTAAATTTCGATTTTTTGGTGGTATATTTTGAAGAAATGCATCAATTAAAAACCTGGTTATATCCGTTTATGGTTCCTGTAAACACAAATATACTTCTTCTTGATGGAGTTTCTCTGCAACATAAATACGTAAAAACTCAAAATATTCTCATTAATTGTTTCAATATCTTCGCTAAATGCACTTTTGATTTTATTCAACCTATTTATTTAATAAATAATTGTTTATTATTTTTTTTAATTGATTTTTGTTGATTATTAACATGTTAAAATTTGTGTAACTTGTTTGTTTAAAATCGATATATTAACATTGTTTGTTTGTTTATTTTAATTGTAAGATGAATCATGATTATTGGATGTACAAAACTTCATTTTTTGAATTTTATATAGAGGGTGTTCAAACTTTTATTAGGGTTGCCAAAGCAAATCGTGTGAATAAAGGAAATGGATTGATTTGTTGTCCTTTTAATGTTTGTAAAAACTTTATAACGTTTAATTGTACTGAAGAAAACTTCATGTTTTTTTGAATTTTATATAGAGGGTGTTCAAACTTTTATTAGGGTTGCCGAAGCAAATCGTGTGAATAAAGGAAGTGGATTGATTTGTTGTCCTTGTAATGTTTGTTAAAACTTTATAACATTTAATTGTACTGAAGAAATAGAGTATAATTTGTTCCAAAATGATTTTGTGCCCAATTACACTTATTAGTCAAGACATGGAGAAACACTACTTGATTGTATCACATCGACGAGCAATTTACATATTAATAATAATATATATAACAACAATTCATATGTTGATGATGATGATCACCATTCAAATGACCCCAATCACAATTTCAATGAAATGTTTGCTAATATGGAGGCTAATATGGATGATGTTGAATAAGTAAAACTACAAGGCTTATTTGAAGAAGCAGAAACACCATTATATATCGGTCGAAAAACGGATAGAGTGATAAAAATTTCACAAGTCTATTAGAGCTTTTGCATGACATTCTTTCGGAAGACAATGAATTACTCATTTCTACATACCAAGCAAAAAAGCTAATGTGTCTAATGGGATTAGAAGTTGAAAGAATACACTCATGCCCAAATAATTGTATGTTGTATAGAAAGGAGTTCGAAAATAAACATAATTGTGTTTTCTACGGTGTATCGAGGTATAAATGGAAAAAGGATTCGGATGAGGTTGATGATGATTTGACAAAAAATGGACCACCGACTATAATGTTGTGGTATCTCCCTATTATACCGAGGCTAAAAAGGTTATTTTCAAACAAAAAAGAAGCAACGTTACTTTGTTGGCCTATGGAAGAACGTGTAACTTAAAGAAAACTAAGACATGTTGCGGATTCAGCTCAATGGTGAAACATTGATAAGAAGTATCCTAAAATTGGAAAATAAATGAAAAACATACGGTTTGGGCTTAGTTCAGATGGGATCAATCGTTTTGGGAACATAAGCAGTCGTCATAGTATGTGGCCAGTTCTTTTATGCATTTCAATCTTCCACCGTGGTTATGCATGAAGCGGAAATACATTATGATGTCGTTGTTGATTCAGGTGCGGAGACAGCCTGGTAACGATATTGATGTGTATTTGTCTCCTTTGATTGATGACTTAAAAACTCTTTGGAGTTCGGGTGTAGACGTATATGATGCTTATAAGAAACAACACTTTCAATTGTGGGCTTTGTACTATAAGTGATTTTCCAACATATGGTAACTTGTTAGGATACAAAACAAAGGGTAAACAAAAAGGTGGCTGAAATGTGGATATATTAAACACATGCGGGAGTTTGTTGAGACCATTCAACATGATTTTGAAAATATAATAAGTGTTTTGCATATATTTAAAATATCAATTTCCTATATAGTTGTATACGTATATATAATTTGTTTGTTTGTTGCAGTTTTGGAAGAAGAAAAAGTTTGTTTTGCCTGGTAAACTTGAAGCTATGGTCTTAGAAATAATTTCGCATTTAATTGAAATAGTTAATGATAGTCGGAAAAGAACTCTATAAGAACTAGAATGTTTTGTGTTTTATTATAACTAGAAAGTAATTGTTAGTTTTTTGTGTAGTGGTGAAGTTTTTTTTAATAGTAAATTAGAAATGTGTTTAGTGGTGGTAACTATTTTTTGCTACCATTTGTTATTTTTTGTTATATTTTAATACGGCGGTTTTATATTTTTTTGGTGCTCTAGTTTAATAGAGCGGTTCTTTTGGTGTGTTTTCAAGTTTTTAGCCAGATTTTATAAGACGGTTTGAAAATGTTTCTAATGCTCTTGTTGAACAACATCAACAAATAATGATATTTTATGATGTGATTTGCATTTTTACCCTAGTATTTTATAAGGCAATTTTGGACATTTTCTAATGTGGTTATTGAAACGCATAAAAAAAACGTTATTTTATGATGCTATATCTTTTGAAGCAGTTTGATAACCACTTCAACAAATAATAAACCTCTTATGTACTAGTGTATGGTATGGTTTTACCATATATATTTTTGCGATTACCCATAATTTTCATGAAACTTTTTTGTTTTACTCATTTTTACATTTTTTTCGATTTCTCCCTCCCCTTGCTTGCCAATATGACATTGATTTGGCATGCTACGAAAACGTTTTATAAGAAGAAACTGAAAGAACAGTGAGGGGAGGCTCAAACTTAATTGATACCTTTCGGTGTAAAACATGCACCTTATTGGTTTCCTTTTCTATGTTCTGCTCCAAAGTTTAATTTCACAATAAAAAGGAAAGAAAGTGGAAGATTAGGAAAACACCATTGCCCCTTATTTATTTATTGGAAAGAATAGAGAAAGTAATTGAATATACATGTTGATCTTCCCTATAAATTGTCTTCCCTAATCGGGAGGAATTTGAGAGAAAAGAAATGAAGATCCATTTCCTTTCTTTTCTTTCATCTTCATTGTTCGTCTTTCTTTCTTTCTTTCTTTTTTGTTTCCTTTAATGAACCCGGGAGCGGAGCGCTAGTGATTGTAGTTTTTGAGCATCTTTAGTCGACCTATACTCAAGCTCCCCACACTAGTACAAAACTGGCATGTGGCATCGGTTCTTGAAAACCGAGTGGTCTCAATTTTCATATTTGTCATCACTAAAGGTCATAAAGTAATCCACATGATTTTTTCCATGACATTTTACTGAAAATGAGTCACATTTGCAAATCAAACCTCACACATTAACAACGGTTTTACTTAAAAAAAATAGTGACAAGTAGTGCGACAACCGAAAACGATGGCCAAATGTCCTCCTTAATAACGGGTTTTGTTATTTTATATGTACATTTTAACTTGTATCAGTTATTAAGTGAGACATATGGTATTGAAGTGAAACATCCCAAAAATACAGTCCAAAAATTTCATTTTTAAATCATTATTAAAACCATAAATATCATCACCATAGTATAAAATCATAAACCATGTATCTCAAAATATCATAATATCTGTCAACATATCAAAATCTCATATCAAATATCTGTGTAAATCTCCCAGGCTAGAAAACCGTGGTGTGTGCCATGCGATCATCCCGAGCCCTTCCCTTTGCTAGCTAAAGTACTTGAAACCAAACTGAAAACTATAAGCACGAATCTTAGTGAGCTCCCCCAAACTACCACATATCATACACATATATCATGTAACAGATAACACAACTATGGGACACCGCCCAACTGCATCTAGACGAACCCGACATTGGTTTACCCGATATCGGACTCCAGCCCGGCATCGGGCTCACCCCAGTATCAGACCACGTCTGGCATCAGGCTCACCCCGGCATCGGGCTTACCCCAGCACATACACAACATA
The DNA here is from genome assembly GCF_051521515.1 of Lactuca serriola. Taxonomy (NCBI): domain Eukaryota; kingdom Viridiplantae; phylum Streptophyta; class Magnoliopsida; order Asterales; family Asteraceae; genus Lactuca; species Lactuca serriola. The sequence goes on from NC_136410.1 coordinate 109,128,456, forward strand.
TCATATATCATAAACACATAACATAAGCATATAACATACATCGGGCTTACCCCGGCATTGGAACGAAGCTCGGAACACATAACAGATATCATATAAACTAACATGCATCGGGCTTACCCCGACATAGGGCTTACCCTGAAACACATAACACATACAGATATAGTAACATACATCGCGCTTGACCCAAAACACATAACACATAACATGCATGAATCACAAAGACATCAAGCAAACATATACTCTTCTCGGGACCGCCCTGGCATCAGATCATATTCCGGAACTACTAAAAACTAAATGGACTCGCATTGTGGCCTTAGACCCGTTCTTATTGGAAGAGGACTCGCCTCTCAAACTAGATGCTGAACTCGTGCGTGATGAATCTCTGTTGGCTACTCCCAGGACTCCCCGGCTAGCTCTATACAATATCACTTAGTCAGAAAACTAAAAACCCATCTAAGGATAAAATGACCATTTTACCCCCGGTCAAATTCAATGCTTTGGTTAAAGTCAACATTCTGGGTTGACCAACTCGCCAAGTCAACCTTTCAACTCGCCGAGTTCTATAACTCAGAAATCCTAGAATTGCGACTCAACTCACTGAGTCGTTCCATCGACTTGTCGATTCCTATCTAGCTGCTCAGTCACGACTTGGTGAATCCACTCGTCGATTACCTCTACAGACTCGTTGAGTTCTACTATAAACTGGAATCGGGACAACACGACTCGACTCGTCAAGTTCCCTCATGGACTCGACGAGTCCTTTTGTCTGATTGGTCATCTTAACAGATTAAGCCCTTGTTCTCTAGATCTATAGTCCATACTTCACTTGTTCACTGGGACTGACCTTTCTAAGGGTAGAGTTTCCAACTTTACCTGTTGATAACTCATTTTGAAGGGTTTAGCTAAAACCCTAATTCCTTTAGGACATGGATCTTGTCCAAAAAGCCATAGAATCTCAAATCCACACATGCAAACCTAGATCTAGGGCCTAGCTATCAGATAACCACGAAAAGTCTCAAGCTTGCTTCCATGCATGGCCTTTTTTAGCTCAAAAGGCCATAAATACATCTTTAGCACTCACATAGGAGCTCTAAGGGCATAAAGTTTGCACCTTTATGTCCTCACAACCTCTCTAGGCACTAGATCTAGAAGAGTAACTCTTGGGTCAATCCTTACCCACAAGCTAGCAAATATTGAACCAAAACCCACATAAAGAGTTCATAAATAAATCTAAGAAGAGAATGATCAAGTTTGAAGCTTTATTAACAAAAAATGCAGCAAACAGGATGGAACTTCTGGATCTACTGTTTCTCTCTTGAGTCCTCTAACTTCTTCTTCCACAAGCTTCAAAAGGCACAAATAACACTCAAAATGGCAAGAAATAGCTCAAGATCACTCAAGGTGGATTAGGGTTTCGAGATTAGGGTTTGGAGGTGATAGAGGCTAGCCCTAAAGATTAGGGTTTTTGTCCAGGCTGTCCTACTCATAGAATCAAGACTCCTACTCGTCGAGTAGTTCACTTAAAACCCGCGCATATTATGCCTTCTACTCGATGAGTTAGGGCTACCAACTCGTCGAGTCCTTCTCTCAAAATAAATAAATAATTAAATTAAATGCGTACCAAGGAACCGGGCGTTACTTGAAGTTTCATTTTAAGTGATTACATATTATATTGAAATTTATAACATGAAAAAACTTGTGATACGTCGTGTAACGACCAAAAACAATGGTTAAATGTGTAACATCCTATTTTTCAGTATAGATCAGCTTAAGGCTTATCAGGATCAAAATGGGGGGAGGGGGGGTTTAGAAACCCCTATTCCATGACATGGTGTATGGATGACCACGGCGTGGCATGTCATTTAATAAATCGCTTGTTCGGGTGAGCACCACGACATGGCAAGGAAGTGGCCACGATGTGGTGGCTGCTGTAGCCCAAGCCCATGGATTTTAGGGTTTTCCCATATTTAAATACCTTATTAATGGATTAGGTGTTTAAGCCAATAACTAAAGTAGTATAAACTTGAATAATTAGCAAAGTCCTTTTGGGTTGCTCTCATAACTAGAAACAGCTATGTAACATCCTAAAAATACGAGCCAAAAATTTCATTTTTAAAACATATTCTTAGCAAACCTTAAAAATAAAACGTTGACTGATCATATCATTTCATAAAATTTATTGCATGTCTTGAAAAACATTTCATAAAAACATAATAAAGTCAGAGTACAAATTCCCAGGAGGATCTCATAATGCGGAATACAAGGCGTGTGTGTGATGGGCCGCTACCGCGCCAGCTCCTTCCATTTCGAAGAAGAGGTACCTGAAACCAAAACTGAAAACTGTAAGCACGAAGCTTAGTGAGTTCCCCCAACATACCTCATACCATGCAAGCATACAACGTACAGCTAGGAGATACGGGCCTCGCCCACACTCAGGAAGATACGGGCCTTGCCCACACTCCGCTAGTCGGGAGATACGGGCCTTGCCCACACTCTACTATCTAGGAGATACGGGCCTCGCCCACACTCAGCCGCTAAGCCATAATATACAAGTATCACACAGACAACGAGTATAGACATCTCTATCATACTGGCATATATCATAATCAATTCAACCAAGAGATACGGGCTCGGCCCACACTCTAATACTACATCTCGTCTATACGGGCCGGCCTTGGCGCCTTAGACCCGTTACTACTGGAAGGAAACTCACCTCAAAGTCCTTGCCGATCTGTGTGGGAACTGACTGTCTGCTGCTACTGCCGCTCCGAAAATCCTCCGGCTATAATTCCCACAAAACCCTTAGTCAAATACTACTAACCGACTTCAGGGTAAATTGACCATTTACCCTTACAAATCAAGAGTCAAGTCACAGTCAACTGCCAGTTGACCAGACTCGCCGAGCTGGCTTGCCAACTCGCCGAGTCCCTTTCCCTTAGTCTGACCATAGATCCGTCTCTACTTGTCGAGTTAGACGTAGACTCGACAAGTTTTCCTTCTATACCCAAGGCCAATAGTCCTTCATCCTACTCGCCGAGTTGTATGAACAACTCGCCGAGTTCATCTTCATCTGATGAACACTTTATGCTATGACTCACCGAGTTGTATGAACAACTCGTCGAGTATGTTCTTGATCTAAGAAGGTTGCCTTGAACTCGCCGATTCATGGCATTGACTCGCCGAGTGACTTCATGAGTGAGTCTAGCTTCCGACCCACTGAGTCACACCTAATGACTCATTACTCCTAACCCGCAAATGCGAAAAGGGGGAAACTCGGGGACTAGCGACTCGACTCGCCGAGTCAGATGAACGACTCGCCGAGTCGGCCACATGCAAAAACTATACACAGGATTCTGCTTGGATCCAGCTCATGCCATTCATAGATCTGGGTTCTTAGGGCAGGATTTTCACGTAAAGTTTCCAACTTTACATGTAGAAATGCATAGAATGGGGATTAAGGGCGAAATAAGGGCTAAGAAGGTAGATCTAGGACATTCAAGCAATTTTCTCCCATAAAGGTTATAGATCTGAGCTTCTGGAGCTCAACTATGACTAGATCTATTGGATAATCAACCTATTACGAATTCTACTTCATGCACAAGCTTGGAAAAAGGTTCAAGAAGAGCTCAAAAGGTGCTCTAATGGGGTTTTAAGCCTACAAACAGAATGGAGTAGAGATATACCTCAGTGAACTCTGAAATAGCACCAAGATATCTGGTCTCCTTCTCCTCTTCTTGCTCCACTCTCCTTCTTCTCCCAAAAACTTCAAGGAATCACTCTAATCACTTCAATCTCACAAGAAACGAATTAGGGTTTGATGTAGGGCGCTCTGAGGGTGAAAGGGGGTGAGCTTGGGCCGCACAAGCTAGCTTAAATAGGGGGCAAACCCTTGGAATTAGGGTTTCATCAGACAGTGGTGACTCGCCGAGTCCGGAATATGGACTCGCCGAGTCGCCAACTTAAACACGCTCCGGATCCCGTCTCTACTTGGCGAGTCGGACCTACAACTCGCCGAGTCCAAGGCTAAAAATGAAGAATGCAAAGATAATTTTACGTACCAGAAACCAGGTGCTACAAATCTCCCCCACTTATTTTAGACTTCGTCCTCGAAGTCTGCTGCTCGATCCTAAAACAGCTCGGGGTAATGCTCCATCATTTCTTCCACCGGCTCCCAAGTCCACTCGGCGGAAAAAACACTTAAACCCTTAAGTTCACATGGAACCTAGAATGGATCTATGTTTTCTCTATTGATAGCAACTAACTATGAATATCAAGAAAACCCTAGGAGAGAGGCTATGAAATCGAAATTCATAGATAAAATTAGGGTTACATACCTTTTGATTATTATTGTAAATAATCAAAATAGAATCCTTCTTCTAGATCTTGGAAAGCTAGCACCAAAGAAGCGGATGCCTCTAATGGCTCGTACCCAAAACTCTAGTAGCAAGAAGACTTGAGGAGAGAGGAGACTAGAGCATGAATTTGCCTCTATGAAAGCAAGTGTGTGGAAAATATGGCATCCAGCCATGGTGTCCTATTTATACTTGCTTAAGGAAACTCCCATGGAAACCAAAGAGTTATTTAAATGATTAATTCTAATTAATCTTTGAATTAAATCCAAATCAATTATAATTAATCAATTAATCATAACTATTTCCAATTAATATATTAATATTAATCATATAATATATTAACAAATCTTATATTTCAATTTCCAATTGGTTTATTATTCATATAATAAACTAACAAATTATTCGTTGTCTCCAAGTGTCATTCTAATTAGTTACTAGTTTTGAGGGCAACCCAAAAAGGACTTTGCTTCTAATTCAAGAATATAGCAATTTAGTTATTGGCTTAGACACCTTAATCCAACAGTATCAAGTTCATACATTGGCTTGTAGATGTTTAGATCACTTTATGGCTTGATTTGTTATGTTTTTGGTCCCTTTTGGGTTGGATGTTAAGTTAAGACATTTAAAGGACTTATTCTTTTAGATCTAAGCTTGTTGGGAGTTCCTTAAACATAAAGGTGCCAACTTTATGGGGTATTGGGTCTCATCCATGAATTAGGTCACATATTAAGTCCTTTTTAAGCTTAAGATCTTCATTTAGCCATGCATGAATGTAAAGTTAGCAACTTTACATGATAAATTTGTCCAAGGAAGTCAGATTTAGGTTGTGGAGTAAATTCTTTATGGAATAAGAGCTTAATGCGTAAGATAGCTGAATGAGAGGAGTACGTTGGGCATACAAGCCAGTACGCGCAACGTACAAGCCCTAAAGCATGTACGCTTAGCGTATAGCTGAGTACCCTCTACATACTCAGTCAGTAGGCTTCCGGCATTTTGGGCTTCGGTTTGGTCCATTCTTTTTGGCTTTGATGCTTAGGACTTTATGGGCCATCTGAATGCAATTGTTTTGGACTAGGAATGTTGTTGGGCCTTAGGGCAAGGCCTATGTAAGGGTTTGAGCCCAATTTGGAAAATTGGGCCATGAATAGGCCTCAAGTGTTTGTTTGGATTTTGGTCCTTTGGATTGATGGTTTGGGCCTAGGTTGGATCATGTTGAGTAAAGGGTAAAAATGTCTTTTACTGTAGTTTGGGAACTTAGTGTGGACCAGATCTGATTATTGATGGTTGATTATTTTGGTGATTGTAGCGCGGGGATTTTAGCATGGCAACAACCATAGATTCTTTCTGTGAGATTCGGCAGTGCGAGGTGAGTTTTCCTCACTGTTCTTTCAGTTCGAAGACACCAAGGGCGGCCCTTTAGATTGTTATCTTGGTTTATCGTATGATTGTATGCGTTAGTGATCTGTTAGATCTATGTTCTGGTATTCATTATGCTGCTATACATTAGTGATCTATTAGATCTATGTTCTGGTATTGAGTATGTTGTTATGCTTTAGTGATCTATTAGATCTATATTCTGGTATTGTGTATGTTGTTATGCGTTAGCGATCTGTTAGATCTATGTTCTGGTATTGAGTATGTTGCTATGCATTAGTGATCTGTTAGATCGATGTTCTTGTATTGAGTATGATGTTATGCATCACAGATATGTTAGATCTATGTTCTGGTATTGAGTATGCTACCATGCATTAGTGATATGTTAGATCTATGTTCTGGTATTGAGTATGTTGATATGCATTATCGGTCTGTTAGATCTGTGTTTTGGTATTGAGTATGTTGTTATGCGTTAGAGATCTGTCAGATCAGTATGACGGTCTGTATATGCTAGCTAGGGTTGATATGATATATCTTGATATGTGACGGTGTGTTGGGTTGAGGTGGTCCTGTTGTGTGCTGGAGGCCAACAGACCCGGGGCGGCCTAGATAGATTGTAAGCCAGAAGTGCATACTAGTCAGGGCGAAGGCTCGGAGAATGTTCCAGATATATTAAAGGCCCGATGAGGTACTCTAGTCATGCTGAAGTTTTTGTGAGTGGTCTAGATAGTTTGTAGGCCTGCGAGGTGGTCCAGTTAGACCAAAGGCTCTGTATGCATGATGTTTGTTGTCGTTATTATGATTATGTGCTGTGTTGGTCCTTTGGGGAAAACTCACTAAGCGTTGGCTTATAGTTATGGTTTATGTTTCAGATACTTCAGAGGATCGTGGGAAGGCAAAGATGTGACTGTACACATCCTCATGTTTTGTACTTGTGATCTTAGGAAAACTCTGATATTGAACATGTTTGGAAAGTTATGTTGTAAACAAATTATGACTTTGGGTCGGTTTTAAAAGTTGAAATTTTTCATAATTTTTATGAATGTTACAGGCTATCTTGCAGGTTCTTCATTACAAGTAGCAATAGAAAACAAAGAGCCAATTGTTGGTGTTCTTAGATTAAATATAGGTTTGTTTGAAATACTTGAGGATTCATTACTTTTTTTTTGTTAAATGAGGCTTTTGATAGAACTTTGGTTATGAAAGTCATTCTCATTCACAAAAGGTCGATTTATGAATTTGTGAGATTTGTCATCCCTATCTTGCTCATGGATTTATGCAAAAGTACACTTGCCATGGATGTTAAACGTACTTGCAATTTTTTCGTTAATAGCAATATGTCGTCCATGATAGGATTGTACTTTCATTTGTTTGCACCTAAATATAATTTGCTAATGATTATAACATCTACTTTTACTTTATTTTGTTTTTAAACATTGTACTTTTAGAGTCAACCAATTACATCATCCTACTTTCATTTTAGTTCTTTTTAAAGTTTAGCAAAAAGAAACAAAACAGTCATATAGTGAAGCACATGTTTTTTACTAGTCATATTTAATGGAGATAATATGGATTATAATGATAATTCTTGGTCAATGGTAAAGCTCTAACACATATACAGATCTAGTAAATATATGGAGGGACTTGGCTTCAAATCTTGCGCGCCTCGATTTTAGTTTTTTCTATAAAATTGAGCATACCAAATTCATTTTCTACAAAAACCGCAAGTGATTCAAGACAAAAACCTATCTTTGTGAAGTTAGCTAAGATGCTTTCCTTGCATTTTAGATGTCCCGAGTTCAAATCTTAGGATAACTGTTTTCTTTAAATTTCATCTTTATGGGCCCAAAAACTTAATCTTAGGAGAACTGTTTTCTTTAGGTTTCATCTTTACGTGCTAATACATGATATGGTAACCATGAATAAATGCCCATGACGAATTCATGGCTTACAAAACAACAATCGTTTGTTCACCGGGTCCCGGTCCAACTGATTCTATTGGTCGGGTGGTTTTAAAAGATTGATTTTTTCCCAAAATTTTATACAATTATCATTATCTACATCGTCCTCCCTATTGGTCAAAGTATGATCTTGGCTTTTTTTAAACCTAAAAAAGGTGTCAGTTCCTGGATCTTGGCATCACCATAACTTGCTGTTCAAAGGGTTGTTGATCGGAACACAGGTACCCTGAATTAATTATCTATACATTTGTTCGTCATTTCAGATTATCAGATCTTAATTTGAATATGCTTTGTCATGTTAGATCTTGTTCAAAAGAAACTTGAATAAGGCAGAATCCATCATTCTAGGGCTATGTAATCTTCGACATATACAACTTTGAAAGCGTACACTTAGCAAATAATCAATTCAATATCAATTTCCAAATATAACTATAGCATGGCTAATACATTGGGAACACTTACTTGAGCTCGGCCGATTACACGCATTGCACTCTCCCTTTTTTACTTACGAAAACCGTTTTCAAGAAAACTTTAACTTTTGGTTTCTTTTGAAAAAGGGTTTACCCTTTCCTCGGTTTGAGTTTTGACACACCCGAGAGTGTGCTCGAATCCCTCAAATCAAGTCGCTGATACCAACCTGTAACAGTCCAAAAATTCAGGTAAAACTTTTCATTTAATAATTAGAAATCTCATTCATATTTGTTTTTCCAAAAATTCCATTACATAACATATTGTTCAAAAGACCATAGTATCCAAAACAAGTAGTACGGAAATACTGGAGAGTGCACGTTGCGCCATCAAGTCGGGCCCATGCCCTTAGAGCCAGAAGTACCTGAAACACACAACAAAACTGTAAACATACATTTAGTGAGTTTTCCAAAATACACAAAACACATAACCACGCGTCATGCACATATACACATAAATTTGCCATGGAATCCTCCATGGTCTTCAACTGGGATGTCATGGGCTACCCCCATGGTCATATACCCAAGGGCCATGGGATCCCCCTCATGATCTTACCAAGTGCCATTGGCTCCTCCCATGGCTTCACATAAATCAATAAATACCAAATAACAAACCATTACATATTCAACCATAGAAATATCATATCAAGTAATGGGCCGACGTTGGTGCCTTCAACCTATTGGTATAGTGAGAAGACTCACCTCAGTTTGCTGAAGACAAAAGTTGCTCGACTACTAGCCCAAAACCTCACACTTAACAAATATACCAACAACCCTAATTAGAATTAAGCCACAACATAGACAACAAACCAACATCTCATTCTAAGGCCCTCCATTAAAGCCCAAATGTCTATCCTACATTAATGGGCCTAAGATCAAAGTCCAAACTACAATGGGCCACATGGCCCAGTAAGGCCAAATCATGACATCAATGCCCCAAACTAGAACAAAGTCCAATAACTCTGAATGGGACCAGGCCTAAGGATGAATAGGGCCCAATAAGCTTGTAAGCCCAACAAAGCCCAACTCTTCTGTGATGTGTACTCCCAGCGTACCACATCAGTACGCTTAGCGTACTCAACCCTTTCGTCGTACGCGCGACGTACACAACCTTACGCCCAACGTACAAACAGCCCATGCACAAACGTCTATTAAGTGCTTAATGCTTAAGATCTTAATGTTTAACTTCATATATATGTCTATTAGGATCTCCTAAGGCATAAAGTTGGCAATTTTATGCCCTTGCATGCCACATGGGTCCCCAATACTTCATTTCTCCCATTAAGACAACTTTTGAGACCTTAAACTCATGCATGGTCTCAATACAACTTTCAAGATGGCATATTTATGCATCAAGCATGCTCAGAGAGCTTAGATCTAACAATCCCAGTCCATGGAGTTGCTCAACTCACAAGAAAGGGTCTAAGAACCAAAAATGGACTTCATAACAAAACCTTAACTCAAACTAGCAAAAGAGATTACAAGTTTATGACTTTTTACCTCTAGAAGTTCTTTAAGATGAACTAGATGCAGGATCTAGAAGCTCAATAACATCCGAGGCTTGGTGACCACCTTCTTCTGCTTGACCGCCCTTTAGAAAAGTCACCAACACACACATTTAAGCTCAAAACTCACAAGTTCTTGAAAAAATAGGGTTATAGACGAAATGAGGCTATAGAGGCTAATTAGGGTTTGGTCCAAATGATATAAGGTTATTTAAATAGGGTACAAGTCAAGAAATTAGGGTTTTAGACATCTTTCGTGTATACCCCGCATACCTGCTCATACACCCAGCGTACGAGCTGCAGCCACTCGATGCGCACACATGCGTACACTAAGCGTACCCAAATGTACGCCCAGCGTATGGAAGGATACTTTCTGCCACAAAAGAAATACTTGAGGGTAAACAATGGAATACCTGGATTGGAGTGTTATAGTTGGGTTGAGTTGGTCCTGCTTTGTGCTGAAGGCCAAGATACCCATGCCGATCCAGATAGGCTGAAGGCCTACAAGGCGGTCCAGCAGGACAAAGGCCTAGAGAGCAGTCCAAACAGGCTGTAGGCCCGGTGCGGCGGTCCAATCATGTTGAAGGCTCTAAGAGCAGTCCAGATAGTCTTTAGGCCAAGTGCGGTGGTCCAATCAGGTTGAAGGCTCATATATGCATGTTGTTATTTGTATGATTATGCGTGGTACTTTGGTGGAACTCACTAAGCTTTGGCTTACGGTTTAAGTTTATGTTTCAAGTACTTCAGATAAGTGGGTCAAGGAGAAGATGTGATCGTACACATCCTTCGACATTATGTTTTAAAGATTTATGATACACTGATCTTGGAGTTATTTGTATTTGATACTTGATTTTGATATTGGTTGTTTGAAAAAAATCGTTTCTCTTAATTTAAAAATGAAAAATTTTATCATGATTTTGGGGATGTCACAAGAACTATTTGTATTCATTGGGATTAGTGATTATTCTAACCCACATTGTCGGATTTCCCTCGTATATAATAAGCGATAGTATTATAGGTAATACTCGTCTAGTACTTAATTGTCGGTTCGATCGTTAGTAGATTGTTGTTAGTTGTCAGAGCAATTGTCCGGGTGAGTTCATCTCACTAAATTATGTGTGTTAATATATATCCATGTATGCTATGATATAGGAACCAATAGTGTAGAGTTGTAGTATAGTTTTCTATGTGTCTATAGAGCCGAATATGTAATATATATATGTGCATGATTGTTGATTTGCTTAAAAGTAATGTGAATTAGTTAGGGGATGATGGCAAAACGACAAAGAGGTCGGGAGCCTATAAGCCCACGTGTTAACGAAATAACATGTAGGCCATAAGTATACGTTAACATGTGTTAACAAAATGACATGTATGCCGTAAGTAACACGTAGACCCGTGTTGAACACGAAATGACGTGTAGGTCGTAAGTCTAAGATACACAAATTATTTGTATACATGTATCTGTATTGTGGTATATAATATATTGGTGGAACTCACTAAGCCTGACACTTACCCAGTTAATATTAAATGTTTTCAAGTACTCCATCAGATAATAAAAAGGGTGAAGCTCAACTGTACACACGCATTGGCAACCTGCTTTCGCATATACTATGAAATAAGATAAATGACTTTTGAATGTAAAACATTGGTATTTGGCACAAATGAAATGAATGTTGTTTTATAAAAATGAAAAAAATAAAAAATAAAAATAAAATAAAATAAAAATAAACTACCTTCAAAAGCGAGACATTACAAATACTTGGGATGATCTTGCATAAAAGTCGTTGAATTCGTTAAATAAAGGCTTTGATTTCGGAAGGAGAATGGATTGATAAGGTTTAAGTATGCTTTGCAAGTATTTGACAATTGCCAAAGTGGAATGAAATCACACATGAAGTCTCTTGAACCAAATATAGGTCGTCTTATTTATAACGAAGCAAAAAAAATGAATACGAGGTTAAAATCGTCATGTGCATCTTGGAATGGTTCCTAATAAATTTATCCTGCTCTCTGACATCTTGGAAATACACTATAACATCATTGAAAATGTTAGGAATCCTAGATGGAGTCCTTGGATGGCCGATACATTGAGTTTTGATGTTAATTTATGTCAAAAGGTTGTCCTAACTTGAAACGCCCGTAAAACGCACCTCGTCCCAAACAGGCATCCTACGATGGCCCTGAGATGTTGGACTACAACATAACTTTTTCCTTCACTTTTTTGAATTTTACCTGTAGTTTGACTTGGGCATCCTAGGTAGACCTAGTACACCTTATTGGATGTTGAAATCCAATTCATCAACTATTCATTAGTTTGATATGCAGTCTCTGGGTTTGTTTCTTTGGTTTCCATTTCTTACACACTTTTTTTTAACAATCCATCAAAGTAAGGCTCTTAGTGGGAAAACATATATCAATATAAACAGTTTAAAGCGTTTTACTTTGCCCCAAAATAGCCTGAACCATCATGATAATTACATAAAATGTATTGTTACAAAATTGTGAATTTTGACAAATGTGTTCCAATGACAAAATTTACATGAAATTTACGTTTCAACAAGCCATAAAATGTTTGAGAATGATAATTTACGTTTCAACATGGATGCTAAATGTACTTTCACTTTTTTTTTCCGATAATAGCAATATGTCGTCCATGATAGCATTGTCCTCTCGTTTGAATATAATTTGCTAATGATTACAACATCTACTTTTACTTCATTTTGTTTTTAAACATTGTACTTTTAGATTCAACCAATTACAACATCCTACATTCGTTTTAGTTCTTTTTAAAGTTTAGCAAAAAGAAAAAAAAAGACAGTCATATAGTCAAGCACATGTTTTTTTACTAGTTATATTTAATGGGGATAATATGGATTATAATAATAATTCTTGATCAATGGTAAAGCTCTAAAACATATACGGATCTAGTAAATATATGGAAGGACTTGGCTTCAAATCTTGCGCACCTCGATTTTAGTTTTTTCTTTAAAACTAGGGAAGAGGTCGTGCGTTGCACGGATCAAATATTTTTTGTTAATGTTTGGTGGGTCACGAAAGTAGGTCGCTATAGTTTGTTGGCTCTGAAAGTACGATGCTCAAAAATGATATAAAGTAGAAGTGGATATCGCAAATACCACAAGAAAAATCAAGTTGTAAGATAATCCAATGTAAATGTAAAGGACGAAGTGTAGAAAACAATGGATTTTCTACCGGTGAATCCAGTATCAAATATATTCTCTCGAGTTAGGACTGAATGGCGTGATAGAGTATTAAAACCCCAACACTATTTAGATATACATTTTAGAACATTTGAACAAAGGAAACTATCAAGAAACAATGATATTCAGTAGTTTTAGTTAATGGACTGAACAATTCCATTCATTCCCCAATTCCGTTACACCAAACATTGTGTCATTCAACCGACCGACAACAAAAAAATAATAAAAAGAGAATCCAAGATGATTACCTATTGGATAACGGAACAACCCAATCCTTTAATAACTGACACAACACAAATAGTCTAATTAAAATTCAAGTAATTTACAAATTTGGTCAATAATTTTAGCACATTTTTTCAGTTTTTCTACCTAAAGAAATCTATTCTTGGTTTTGGTCCTTACTTTGATGTTTCATGTACAAATACATCACTGTAAATTTGGTCTAGTGATGAAAATTAAAGCATTTGGCAGAATATATACTTCTAAATCACTATAAATAAGAAATTTTTAAGCAGGTACCTTTATATTCGTATCTACAGCTTTAGCGCCACCAATCGTGCTCGAAAAGTTCCGATCAAAATCATCAAAACCTTTATGAGCATTATTACTGCATCGGTCGATCAAGAATTGAAGTTACCTATAAATATATTAATTAATTTAAAAGCCATTCATGGTAAAGGCTTCATATTAGCTCTTTCTAAAACAAAAGATATTCTATTTTTGTAACTAATGGTTGTTATTCATAAAACAAAACATATTATATTTTTGTAACTAATGACTGTCATTCATAAGGGCGTCCAACCTCTTCAACTTCTGCTCTTCTCTACAAAAATTCTTTCCAAAATTACTCTCCATATTCTGGAATTTAAAAATACATAAGCATACTTTATTTATAAATATAAAATCCAAGAAAATAATTAGACTCACTCGTAATTTGACGACACCGCATCCTTGAAAGCACATACAGGGTTTGTTCGTTCTGTTAAGCAATTGAAAAAACAATGAGAAGAGCAATTTTCTGGTTAAAGTTGTTTTCTTTTCATTATTTTTTTTTTAAATTACAAAGTTTTTGATGGAATCTGGTCTTATTTAAAGAAGGTGATATTGTAATTTTAGTTAATGGGATCCATCGGAAACCGTAAACACCAACAAATTTCGGGTTTGTGCAAGCTTAGGATTAAGCTGAGTTTTCTTAGATTGGGCATGAGGTTGTTGGGCTTCAGGTCTCTAATTCTGTATTATGTGAGCCTAATAATAACCTGTAATAGCAATATTGTTGTAAACATGCGATATCAAAATAAGATTAAAACAAAGTAAAAATGTTAACACAAAATTAATAAATGTCCTAAACTCATAAACAGTTACCTATTTTTCATGTTTCCAGAAGAAAAAAATTGATCTTGTCTTACCTTAACATTTTTTGTTTAGGTTGCTGATATTGTCTTTCAATGACAGAAGCATCATGCTCCAAGCATTTCATCGATTATCAAGTGGTTGGGGGTATAACTGAATCTTGTTCCTCGGTTATGATGGAGGCAAGTGATCATATTCCTTGCACAAACATAGATAAAAGAACATAAAAAAGTAATAAAAAAAAAAAAGTTACCAAGACCAGGAAAAAAAGCATGTTTGAAGATTCTATTTTTCAAAAAAGAAAAAATAACAAAAAGAATTCAGGTACATGATCAATTGCAGTATATTGGAAACAATATAGTAAAAAATATTTTTTTTGGCACCCTCTCCTTTAAACTCGAACTCAAACTCCGTAGGCCATCAAACTCCACCCATTAAATCCCAAAAAACGCCAGACAATCACAAAAATAGACAAAACCGATGAAACTAATTAAACTCCACCCAAAAAACACATCAGAAATAGTGATGAAGTTTAAAGGGAATAAATGAAATTAGATTTCAAGGTATTTACCCGGACCGTCTGCATCAAAGAGCATGGATTAGGGTTCTTTTACATAGTCGGTAGAGAGCGTCACCAATGATCTAAAGGCCGAGTGACGGGGGGTAATAGATAGAGCACAGAGAGACCACCAGATGTAGTATCATAAACTTTGTGTTTAGGAGAGAGAGAGAGAGAGAGAGAGAGAGAGAGAGAGAGAGAGAGAGAGAGACTGTCGCTTCTTTTGAAACTGGAAGGATCGATTGGAGCGGCGGCGCGGAGAAAGGTAAGATAAGCGGTGGGAAACATCGCGAAGACCACCGATGGAAAAAGAAAATAAAAGAAAAAAAATTGATGGTGGTCCAATAGCAATAAGTTACTGTGCATAAGGGAACTCGAAATTAATCTGTATATAAATTGAGCATACCAAATTCATTTTCTACAAAAACTGCAAGTGATTCAAGACAAAAACCTATCTTTGTGAAGTTAGCTAAGATGCTTTCCTTGCATTTTAGATGTCTCGAGTTCAAATCTTAGGATAACTGTTTTCTTTAAATTTCATCTTTATAGGCCCAAAAACTTAATCTTAGGAGAATTATTTTCTTTAGGCTTCATCTTTACGTTCTAACACATGATATGGTTGATGGGTTTTGGCCAAGAACATCCTATGTGCTCATACAAACCCTAATGTTTGGATCTAGGTTTCTCTATTGTACATACAATTTATCCAAGACTATAAACCCTAGATCTAGCATATGATAATCAATATAACATATAATTAGAGTTTAGATCATACTTTGATTGTTATGTAGCAATAACAATCACAAATCCTCCTTGTAATGACTTTAGAAAGCTTAGAGTCACAAATGTCACTCCTCTAATGATTCACAAACACTAAGAGCAAGAGGATGAAGAAGAGAAGAGAAAGAGGCTCTCAAAAATGTGTGGAAACCCTAGATTATTAGTTCAGCACGTTTTTTGAGCATAAGGGCTCTATATATAGTGAGGCTATTAGGGTTATCTAACAAGGAAACCCTAATTTGGATGCTTAAGCCCTAAGCAACCCATGGACCCTTTAATTAAAGGCCTTGGACGATTTCTAATGGGTTTCCCCATAGAATTCGTCCACTCCTTAGTATAAGGCAATCCATAGCCCAAATTGCAATTATCTTATAATTACAATTCCAGTCCCTTAAGTTTAATTAATCTCTTTTAGTCACAAAACTAATTACTAATTAATTCTTGACTAATATTAATTAAACAATATGATTTCTCCTTTAACATATTATTCCCATAATATATTAATAAATCATATTTATCCTTTCTCTCCATAATTCATCCTATCAAGTTGCTTTGGTGAAGGCAACCCAAAAGGACCATGCACCATCGGGTCAAGTACATACCAAAATAGTTATGGACTTAGACACTAATCCAACAGTCTCCCACTTGGATAAGTCTAATAACTATTATGTGTATGACTTCAGATCCTGATCAGCTTCCCAAAGCCGCTGTCAACTTTGATCCTATCAGATACACGTGTCCTTTAGATAAGGGATCATATATTCCTCCATTCTAGATATCGTATAAGACATGATTTCAAATCATTCTTTCTATACTATTTCTCGACTTCCGATTTATGACGACTGACTAATTGAACAAATCAAATTAGCCCTAGCCCGGCCAAGCATTTACGTTTGTCATCACTAAATCATCGAGGGGCCCAAAGATATCGCTTTTATCCTACTTTGAATAAAAGGAACGAATAAACTTTGATTCAATGCTCGCTTGCACTCACTCACCGAATCACACACAACAATATGTTTTATGACACCAAGTTACTGGTACGTTTACATATTATCAATGTGCAACCGATTTGTAAGATACAACTCACACATCTCGGTTTCAAGAATATAAGATGTTATCGTCTCACCAATCACTTGTGATACAATTTATGGAGTGATCCAAGTGAGCGTAGGTTTAATCCAATGCTCAAATCATATTCATAAGCACTCATGAACGTTGCAGCAAACATTTGTTTATGTCTAATGCTCTTTAGACAATCCACACACCAATTCATGACAGTCTTTATTCATACCTACTTCCAACATATGAACGACTATGGCCCGTTCGAATAATTTGACTATTCTAACCCAATTAAATTATTCAGGAAGTCAAAACATGCAAAGTGAAACACAATAATAATACTAATCCCATATGGTCTCAAACCTTTGAGTATAATTAAAACACATTTTATTTATCACCATATCGATTACTCATTATTTGTTGTTTCGGGTAATCAACTTCTTACTTGAATTATTACACTTGTCCCATGCTCTTATCATGCACACAATGTTTACTTATGGTTCTTACTTTGTGAAATAGATCAAATGATCACATTTCCAATCATACTCATTTCACAACTCCAAATCCTTTTTCATAAGTGAAATATATATATATATATATATATATATATATATATATATATATATATATATCAAATTCTTGCCACTTATAGAATATGTTAGATTCTAACATTTTATGCAATAATCCTTTTTCGTAATGTCATAGCACAAAAGGTCACAATGACTATTGCCTATGATATTACAAAGTCCTCTATCGGAGATTGTTACAATACAATTCCTTAGATATGATGTCTCTTACTCAAAGTACATTCCTTTGAACATCCTTTGCATAAAAGTTTCTAATCTAGACATAGATTTTCAATATTCAATTCCCAATATGGACACGTTTCCATATTTTCCATATGACAACTCATTCTTAATAGAATCTTATCTATTCATAATAATGTCGACATGATCCATCCAATACTATACTTCCAACTACTCACAAGCGACCAATCCTCGGCGAACTTTGGATTGTCCTTTGATAGTTGTTTAATTATCTTAGTCAAAACCAATTCTTGTCCTTCTTCCCTCTAATTGCGCTAGACATTTGGAAAATTTTAGAATGGTCAAATATTATAGCATTTGCAATCGATCCTATACCCGAAGCGTATGGACACGATGCACAATGTGTTACATGAAGATTTAATACTTTATCAATCTTCTGCTATAATATTTTACGTGCTACGTTCTCATAATTCGAAATATGAAGAGGAATGTCGTAATCATAATCGAATTTTAAGAACACACTATGTATCCTTTGACTAAACTTATTAAAATTTCTCAATCTAAGCTTTAGATTTTGAAACGAAGTACAATATTCTCTCCCTTAATTATAGCAAAACAACTTTACATCCTTACTACTTTGCAAAGTATAACTCTTGTTTTCTATAATTAATATTGCTAACTTGCAATACTGGCCTTAATAATCATACAATCATAACATTTATGCTCCCACTATCACGATGATTATTATAAACATAACACTTATGCTCCCACTAGCTTTGACATGTATTCACAAAACAGCTTAGTTGGCAGCTTACGTGTCCGGTGGCATGCCTATAACCACCCCATCGCCTCCACCTCAAACAATGTCCCATATTTCTTGTGCCCTAAATTGAAGAGTTGAAGAAGAACAGATGAAGATGTCGCAAGCCTCCACCGACTCCACCTCAAACAACTGAATCATGTGCTACTGTGGGCTCCCGAGTTAGATTCGAGTCTCCACGACACCACAAAATCTGGGGAAAAGGTTCAGAACATGCCCTAATTTTTTGAAGATTGAAGCTTTTCTCTCTTTAAATCTTTGTTATAAGTGTGTAAGTTATGGCATTTATCCTAAAGCTTTGTTCTTTTTCATTTTTTATAGAGGGCAAGGAGAAAGTGTGGATTTTGGGAATGGGTTGTTAAAGATTGGGTCACAAAGGAGCTTTTGGGTCTTAGTCATGAGTTGAATGAAATGAAGAAGAAGATGAAATGGCATAAAGTAGCTTTGATTGTCTTGTTTGTATTGTACTTTGTTAAGTTATATTGAATGGAATTATGATGCAGTAGACATCTTTTGAATATAAAGGGTACCCATAATTTTGTTATTTTGATTGTAAGGGTACCTATAATATAATGAAATCATATGTATGAATGCAAATGAAGCTTTTGGTAATGAAATCTATAATTGTAATGTTAATATGGTGTATTGAAATCTAAAATGCTATTATAGTGAACAACCAATGTTAGTGTAATGTAAAAGCAGTAATAATAATGAACAACCAAATTGAAGGCAAAGTACATCTGTAAAGTGTATGATTCAACAACCAAGAATTAGTTAAAAGATTTAAAGCAGAAAATATATTAAAGGGTAATATTGTCAACAAACAAACACCATTAAAAAAGTGTCCCATTCAGCATTAAAAGAGCATCAAAATCTGGATAGTTTTGTCCTTTAGTCTAGTACAACATTACATTTAATATCAAAAGATTCAACCATCACATGCTTACCTAACACTTACACCCCACATGCATACATAAGAAAACAAAAGAGTTCAACATCAAACCTACAATCAAGCCAAATCTACATGTTTCTCTGAACTACAACCACTACCATCCTTGGGCACCACTTTTTTCCTCAGGCACTGTTTAATGATTCTTTCTGAAGCTTTCCTCTTACTTAATTAAACTTCACTTTGAACTGGTCTTGTAGAAGTGGATCTTGGAGTTGTAGAAGTGGATCCTGGTCTTGGAGTTGTAGGAGTGGATCTTGGTATTGGAGTTGCAGGAGTGGGTCTTAGAGTTGCAGAAGTGGATCTTGGTCTTAGAGTTGCAGGAGTGGATCTTGGAGTTGCAAAAGTGGATCCTAGAGTTGGAATTGGAGTTGGAGTGGAAGATCCAGGAGCCAGATCACCTGTTATTGGAATTCTTTTTGTTGGGCACCTGCGTTACTCTTAATACTGTGTGTGTGCTTGATATCTCTCTTTCTGCTGTACTTTTCCTCCTCTTAGTAGATGGCCTACCAGGTAGCATTCTACTCTTTGGGGGTAAAGGCTTGGTGTACTCACTTTGTGTCCATAAAGAGCTATCATTCAAAGGATGAATAATGTATGCATAGCAGGTGAGATAAGTTGCCTTACTGTAACAACTAGCTACATATTCCTCTGAGTTTAAGTTCATGGATGAAATTGCAGCCACTCCATGTACATAGGGTATTCTAGTCAACTGCCATCTCCTGCATCCACAAGTCCTTCTGATCAGGTCAATTACATACATGTCATTACATAATACCACCTCAAATTGTTGATACCCACAAGGGTACACATCCCAAAATCTGTACACAAACATTAAACAGGTAAGAACACATGAACACATGTATAAACATTAACAAGTAAATACAAACATTCTTACCTTTGTTTCTCCTTCAAATCTCCTATTTTCTTCCTAATGCTTGGGCATATAGTTAAATCCCAAGACTCTCCCTTACTCCTTTAATGGTATAACCTCTACATCACATAAACCCTTATATCCTCCAACATTGTTATTGTTGGTTTATGTCTAGCCTGAACTATTTCAGCATTAAAACTCTCTAAAATTCCATTTTCCACAGCATCACAAAATACTCCTTCTTCTTGAAAATCCCTACAATAACATTTAGGGTCCCTTTCTATGAGATAATCAAATGCCCCCTATCTAATTCCTTGATCTCTTGCATAGCAGCTTCATGTCTCTATTTTGTGTTAGCCTTCACAGCTCTCAAAATGTTCACCTTTGAACCTTGTGTTGAAGTTGGCTAGTATGTGCCTAGCACATAATATGTTCTCATCATGAGGAACCCTTTCCTTGATAGCTTCAATTAAACCCTGTACAATTTACAATATTAAGTAATAATTAAACTATAAATTTAAGAGTAAACATGAGTAGTACCTTGTGTCCATCTGATATAAGAGTAAGCCCATTTCCATTGCCTCTGTCAATATCATCCATGAGTAGATCAAGAAACCATTTCCAAGTTTCTTTGTTCTCAACAGTTACAACAACCCAAGCTAGGGGGAACATGTTGCTATTGGCATCCCTACCCACGGCAACTAAGAGTTCACCCTTGTAAATTCCTTTGAGAAAGCATCCATCAATCCCAATGATTTGTCTACACCCTTCTACCTAACCATCTCTTACACCTTTAAAGCATACATACAACCGTTTGGACACTAGACTTCCATCAAGGGTATAGTCAACTTCCATATTCATAGTTGATCCTAGATTAGCTCTTTTGATTTCTATGCCATAGTCCCACAACCTACTATAAGGCTCTTTTAGAGTGCCTTCTATCTCAGACAATGCAAACTTTTTTGCATTTCTACATTGTCCAATGCTAACTATGATGTTATATGTTCTTGAGATTTGAGATTTCATCTTCCTCAAACTAAGCCTGGGGTTTTCCAGAAGTATATTGAAATATTGTTTCCCTATCCACTTGTAAGTCACTAAGCCTATTTTAAAAACTCTACCACATTTATGACTTGATTTAAGTGACTTAATCTGAAAAGTCCTTTCCTCTCGCGTCCAAGGAGCCCACAACCGAAAAGGACATGTAGGTTCTTTATCTTTGCAACACTTCACTAGAAGTTTGTTTTTATCATTCTTTTCATACCACAAATCATAACCATGCTTAACAGCATAGTTGGTAAGACATTGTTTAAGTTTAGTAGGATTGGTGAATTTCATACCTAACACAGGAGCCATTTCATCCCATTGTTGCTCAGAATTGTGCACAGGGTATACAGGTGGTAGTTGCTCAACATTAGAATCTTCTTCTTTTTCAACATTTGGGCAAAGTTTGTTCAAAAACATGCCTTTCTTCTGAATAGTTGTTGTTGCCCTTTTCATTGAAACATCCTCATCATCCACCTCACGTTCCCATCACTCTTTATCTATTAACATTGAATCAACATCTTCATCTGCGTTGGAGGTGGTATCATCTTCAACTTCAGGCTCTTCCATTTGAATCTAGTCAAATAGGGGTTCATGCATATGGTCCACATACACAGTTACTTTCTTTTTCTCATGAAGACACTCAAGAAATTCATGGTAATCACATTCGTTATGCAATGTGGCCAATCCTTGACACAATGTTTGGCCATCTGGACAATAGTATACATCTTTGCACATTCTTCTAGTAATCACGCTGAGGTGAGCAATGAATTCAACATACCCCTTCTCCCTGAAATCGGCATACATTATCTCCTTTTTATCTGGATCAAAATAGATAAATGGTTTGTTGATGAACATCTCGTTGTACTGGACTTCAACGACTGGTGTATCATCTTCAACCATTTGATCGTGGATTGATCGAAGTAAGAACAGTGGGTGGGGAAGATTGAGTGAGAGTGAAGAGAGAGTGATTGGGGATTCGTCTTGCCCTAAATTAAAGAGACCAAATATACATTAAATGCCACCTAATAATCCATGTAATGACCTAATAACCACGTAACACCCGTATATAACATGTATTCACTTTGTAACCGACGAAACATGAAGAAACCGGTAAAATGACTATTTCTAAACGGTAATAACAACCATATTTGTCTAATACGCACAAAAAACTCTTACGCCTCGTTCCCGAGTTTAACAAAAGAAAAGAAAAGAAGAGAAAAAAAGGTCCAAGAGAAAAGAAAAGAAAAGAAAGGAAAACAAATTTTTTTTTTGTATTCCCGAGTTGGAGAGAAGTGGAAGGAAAATAAATCATTTTGTTCTTTCTTTCCAAATCCTCTCAAATCGAAAGGAAAGTGATCATCTCATTTCCCTCCACTTCTCTTCTATAATGAAACTTGGGAGTATCAATTTCTTTTATTTTCTTTTTTATTTCCATTCATTTCCTTTCTTTTCTCTCGTTAAGTTGAACTCGAAACGAGATGTTACTGAATTAATATGGACAAACTGAAAACCTAATTATCCTTTGTGTCATTATCCTTTGTACAATTATCTTTATCTACATCGTCCTCCTATTGGTCAAAGTATGATCTTGACTTTTTTTTTAAACCTAAAAAAGAAGGTGTCAGTTCCTGGATCTTGGCATCGTCATAACTTCCTGTTCAAGGGTTGTTGATCGTAACACAGGTACCCCGAATTAATTATCTATACGCTTGTTCGTCATTTCAGATTATCGGATCTTAATTTGAATATGCTTCGTCGTGTTAGATCTTGTTCAAAAGAAGCTGGAATTTCCCAATTTCGATATTTTGGGGGAAATGAGTTCACTTTTAGTTTGTTTCGTCGTGTAGATCGTTTGTCATGTAGATTTATGCCGAATTCTTGTTTCTTATGTGTTAATCACGATCAAAAACATTCTGCAACTGTCATTGTTGTTGCGATTACCGACTGCAGGTTTTAAACTCAATTGAGAAATGATAAATTGGAAAATCTGTACTTCGTTGATCATGGAAAATTAGGGCATTGCTCTTACACATGGTGCTAACTGTCAATTTTGTTGCCATAACTGGCTAGGTTTCTATATTTTTCACAAATTTAAGCTCGATTGAGAAATGATAAATTGGACAAATCGTAGTGATCTCGCAATTACTAACTATGAGAATCATACTTTTGTGATGATGATGATGAGTTATACTGTTGCTGATTAATGATCTTGTTGTTTGCACAAAAAGATGCTCAAATCAATTCACATATTACTGTGTGCAGATCTTGCAATGGAATTGGAATCAGATACAGAACACAACCACAACATGATGATCGATCACAAGATTCCAACACATAACATGCAAATTGATCCATCAAGATCTCGTTTTCCATGTTGCATTGTATGGACACCTCTTCCTGTTGTTTCATGGCTTCTTCCTTTTGTTGGTCATATTGGTATAGGCAGAGAAGATGGAGTCATTCTAGACTTTGCAGGACCTAACTTTGTGTGTGTAGATAACTTCACTTTTGGAGCTGTCACTCGTTACATCCAAATAAGTAAAGATAAGGTACACTCACTTCTAATTTGATCAAAACTAAATGGGGGCAAATTTGTAAAACATCATTATATAAGTAATTTAATGATAAAGAATAAGAAAAAAAAAAAAAAAAACTCATATTTAACTTACTAGATTAATGGCTTGATTCTTTTTGTCCTCATTAAGTCGTGTATGGGTAAATGATGTCTGGAGCACTTAAAAGTTGTATGCACAAAGTTTATTTCTTTTTGAACATCTAAATAACATTAAATGACCATTTTACCCTTCGTCTATAAATGATGATAAAGTAAACATATGTTGACTACAGTGTTAGTGCTCTATAGTCTATATATAACTCCATATCCTGCCACCATGTTTGTTATAAAAGTGCTGTACACACAAAGTTTGTGTTTCTTCTATGAATCTAAGGATAAATGACCATTTTACCCTTCGTCTAGAAGTTAAAGAAGTAAATAAACATTGACTACAATTTTCCATTTTACCCTTCATCTGAATAACAAAGTTTGCTTCTTTTTTGAATGTTACAACTAAATGACCATTTTACCCGTCATATTCTACAACAGGACTAAATGACCGCTTTACCCTTTTGACTAAAAACGATAAATAAAACTAAACATACGATGACTACAGCGTTCCATAACTCCGTATCTAACCACCATTTTTTTGGATAAAGTAGTGTTGTACACAAAGTTTGTTCTTTTTTTAACGTTAGGAGTAAATGACCATTTTACCCTTGATCTACAACAGTGCTCCATAACATCCCATCCAGCCACCATGTACAGAAGTGAAGAAGAATACAAGCTAGTGGAGTCAGGAAGAAACCAACATGAACATACATGGGATGATTTTTTAAGAAAAAGCACACAAGAATATCAACATCATGCATACAATATCTTAACTTGTAATTGTCACTCATTTGTGGCTAACAATTTGAACAGATTGGAGTTTCAAGGTGGAGGGTGGAATGTGGTGAATGTGGCAATAATGATTTTGATGAAAGGAAAATGGGTGAGTGTGAAATCTATGATTCAATCTTATTTGCCATTTGTGATTATATTTTTTGTGGGGATTATTTTTGGAGGAGTTAGTTTTGTTTGGTTTTTGGGATTGTTTGCATTTGTTCTTGTTGGATGGTATCTTTTGGGTACTTATTGTTTTAAGAATTTGATAAAGTTGTAGTAAGTTTTTTGGGTTATGTTATGTATTGATTTTGACTTTGATAGTAATCATTCAAGACTCATGTTTGTATAAAGAATGGTTGTTTTTATGTGGTAGGAAACATGGAAGTTATATATATATGTTGATTAAGTTCCTAAATTTTATTTTGTTGTTTCTTCTTTCATTATCTTTGACTTTCAATGTATTATTTCTGAAGCATTTTTTTAAAAAAGAAAAAAAAATCTCATCAAAGAAGTTGGGATAAGACTTGCTTTTGTGCTTATGTCTCTAGTTCACCATGTTCATTATTTTTGCTAAACACAATTTCTTGTTGCAAATGCTTTCATTTTTATGCTCATAATTTTCATTAATTGTTGAGATAAATGAAATATTCATTATCCCTATTCTAATTTTCTAATAAAAGAATATGTTTATGGGTTTTTAATATTTTAATAAATTTCACATAATATTTAAATGTAATAATTACAATAAATGTAGTAATAAATGAATATCAATTTTATTAATGGATTTACCTTCTTATTACAATATTTATAAATTAAAACTCATTAGTTTATTTTGTTTATTTATTTAAATTTAAAAGATAAAAAAAAATCAATTTTAATAATTCATTATTTTTTTATTTTTTTTATAAATCCAAAGTACTTAAATATTTAGACATTTATAATTATTTTTTTTTTAATTAACTCATGTAACACATGAGTCTTACACCTAGATGTATACTAGCGAATGTATGTTTGTCGCACTTCACCATATATATATATATATATATATATATATATATATATATATATATATATATATATATATATATATATATATATATATATATATATATATATATATATACCTCTTTAATAAAAGAAACCTTTTTTGCCACGTGGCGTCTTATTCACCCAAAAATTTTCAAAGTGAACTTCCGAATTTGCCCTCTCCTTATCTCTACATTCCGTTTTCTTGCTGCTTCTTGGCATTCAGGAATCAGGAACGATAAATCAGGGTGCTCCTCACCAAAAATCTCGAATAAATTAACATTATTAAGGTAACCCATTCCAAATTTATCGAAAATCAAATCAGCCAAACTTTATTATTTACAATCAATTTTTTCCGTTCATAGAAACCTAATCCCAATCTATCTTTTTCATTTTTAAAAACCATGATCGCACATAATCAGGGAAAGAAATGCAAGAAATCACACACATATCTTCTTCCTCTTTCTCTCGATCTCTCGAACACCTGGATAGGAAGTTCTTCATCTTCGTCTTACTCGGAGCTTTTTATTCAAACCCTAATTAACCGAGGCTGGTGCTTATGAGACATCGATCACCTTCAATTCAATCGAGGTATGATTCTCATTTGATTTCTCCCAACTTTCATCGATCATAAACTACTAGAAAATAGTGGATTTTTATGTCCATGGTGTTTAATTCGTTACAGGGCACTCGGTTCAATTGGGATTGTTTCTTCCAAGAAGAGAAAAGTAAAATTTCTTCAGTCCATTAGTGGCATTGTCAAACCATCAATGTATTAATCTTTCTTCTGTTACGATTTTGATTCTTCATTTTGGCTTTTCGTCATGTTCATGATCTTAAAGTATGTCGTTTCTTTGGTTTTATTCATTTTTTTTTCGAAAAATTTCACTTCAAACCACCTGATTTTTGTAGAGTTTTCCCTTTTGTTGTTGCAATTTTAAGGAATTTTGATCAGGTTCGTAGCATATTGTTTTTAGTGAAAGTAGTTTCCGACTCGGTCCTGTTTTTTTTTTTTTTTTTTTTTTTTTTTTTTTTTTTTTTTTTTACCATTTAGTTCATGACATAGATCACGGTCTTTAGTCTTTTGTTAATGGAGTTGTTTGTTTGATGATGTCTGACAGGTGTTTAATGAACGTTCCAAGAGGATCACGATGTTATGGAAAAGGGGTTAAAGCATAAATTTACATCCTTTTGGTCTTATTTTTGGTTTGGGTTTTTTGAGATTATGTTTTGGGATTTCCTATAATTGAGGATCAATGTTTGGGTTTCATGTCTCAGTATGAGATAATGTCAAACCAATCATCATCGTTTGGTATAAATTTCCTTTATAATGTCATATAAAAGAGTTCTATTGAGTTTATGTTCGATCAAATGTAGCAAGTTTTACATGTAGGTCATCATTGCAGATGGAATGGCAGGGTATGGAATGTATCACTCAGACAAGTCAAAATTGCTATAGGTATGGATGTTTTTTTTCAAGATTTGATCACACAACTTGGTTTATTTGCAAATCAACTCCCATATAATCACGTTGTCTCATGATTATCTTGAAAATATGAAGTAGATGGGAGGGAAGACCCACTATCTAGCTTCCCGTTCAAAATTGGTTTATGTTAAATCTTTGTATTTAGAAGGAATCATCTAAGTGGGTGAGTGTGGGTGTGATTGGAATGAAACTTTTTTTCTTTCTATTTTTCGCATTACAATATCATACTTTACAAGTATTTTTGCCAAAATAAGTGCTACTAAGGTGTTACACTGTTGTTGATAATCATATGCAAGAATATCATAACATCACAGAAAGAATATCATAACATCACACAAAGAAGAAAAAGGGTTAGAAAGTTCCATCCCTATAAAATTTCATAATGAGATGGTGATCATATCTTATTTTCTCATTGATGTGACTTTTCTTGAAATAATATTTAGCCTGATTACTTAACAGGTTTGCCGGTGCATGTAGGATGCTTATACACCAAAATTAAGTTATCAAGTTTGAACTTGCTTTTCATTCTATAATTTATGTGTTGTTTTTTGTTTTGGAAACAAACATAAACTAAGGCAAGCTCAAAGTGTGATAATATAAAGTATACAACATTAGAATGTCTCAAAATTCAAGCCTAGAGCCAATACACAAATGATTATTTGAAGTTAGTAAACATGTAATTTTAATATTGAACTTTCTGTTGGTGGTGAATGAAATGTAAGGTGCTTATGTAGGTGACAAGAAAATTGCTATTTGTGTGTATTCAAGTAATGCTGAATATTATCTAATTAAAAAAGGGTGCAAATTGTATCTTGTCTAAATAAAACTTATACTTTATTCGTTTAATAAAATTTTATAAATATTTTACCCGTAGTTTTCACGGGTTGTAACCTAGTATGTATATATATATATATATATATATATATATATATATATATATATATATATATATGGTTTATTTTGAATTCCATCTCTACTACAGAAGTGGACATGAGAGTTTCTTCTCATCCAGCTCCTCGCGAATAAAATGAATTCAAATTAAACATTTTGAATTCAATTCAGATAGAATATAATTTGAATGAAAATATACATGTATTTAATAAGTAATATAATGAATCATGGATTTCATTTAATCTAGATGAAATCTATTATGAATTTGTATACCTTGTTTGTATAGATAACTAAATATATTAAATAACATAACTATTTTTTCTTATATTTATCTATTTTAGACTGTTAAAACGAATCTTTGGGTCTTTTAACTAAAATACGTAAACCCACAATATTAGTACCTGCTCTACAATCGGAGTGGTTAATAATGCACGTAAGTATGATGATATTGAGCTATGCGGCTCTTCTTTGTGGATCCTTATTATCAGTAGCACTTCTAGTCATTACATTTAGAAAGATTTTTTATAGTTATAAAAGTAATAATTTCTTAAAATTAAATGAGTCTTTTTCATTTGGTGAAATCCAATACAAGAATGAAAGACCATCAAATGAAATGTGAATAATCCGTCCTCTTCTCTTTGAAAGAAGGGGCGCTTCCGGTTCTGTCGATGCTTGAAACAATTTTGTCTTCTCCATATTACTATATCTCTAGAGTCAATAATTTTATATGAGGAACTACTGAACTCAATGACTTGTGGCCGTTACTCTTCCGTTTTCTATATATTGTTGTGATATGTCATCGGGACTTAACGTCGTTACTAGATGTCATGATTAGGTTAAGCCTGGGAATAAATAACAAAGAAAGAATTGACGTCAGTCGTTATTCGGGAGGGGATCCCAGAACGAAACTCTAACGATCTAGTTAGTTTCTAAACGAGAAAATAAGGGTTTAACTTAAGATATAGGAAGAAGCGATCCCTTTCTCTTGGTGGAGAAGGGTTCTTTATGTACTTGTTGTCGTGGGGACAGACCCCCGACAATGCCTTTTTGTCCTTTCTAAGTTAACGGGACTTGGGGGCGTCCTATTGGTGGGTCGTACTCTACTAGCAATTGCTCGCTATTAGTGTAGAAGTACCAGAGGGTAGCATGTTGTGTGCTACACCTATCATTCTGGGAAGCATCTGGTACTATTTTGTATTGTTGTAGACCGGAGCTTCTCGTTCTAGGCTAGGCCTTGGCGCCGAGGCATAAGTGCGAGATCGCAGAGGCGAGGGCCTAGACCTTGCATTTTTCGAGCAGCAACCATTGACTAAGTCGTCATTGGGTAACGGTCTCGTTATCTTTGACGTATTCCTAATGGGAAAAGTTAACATATATATATATATATATATATATATATATATATATATATATATATATATATATATATATAAAAGATTATCACTAAGAAAGGTTTTCACACAGAGAACATGGTGCCCAAAGCTATCACAAAGATAATTAGGATTTAACCATATTACATGAATATATACAAATCTATTTTAGAGAATCCCTTTAGTCAAGGGATTGATTCTAATCTAATCTGAATATGTAAACTGATCCTTATCACCAAGATATCGGATCTTTTATCGAATACAACAGAATACTATAGTTACATATAAGAGAAATATGACTGTACAAAACATTACACGCTAACGTTGGGCTTCGTACGCGTTGGCGCTGCTGCTAAAGGAATCGTTGGCGTTGGTGATCAACGTGTGATAATGTTTGACTAATCAGATTTTAAGGTTTGACCTTACAGTCTCCCCCAATTTAATGATGTCAAAACTAATTAATAAAGAATAAAATAATAAATGAACCAACTACATCTTAAGTATAATGTTGATATCTGTTCCCCCTTGGATAAACAACAGTTGAGTTTTGCTTCTCCTTAGATGTATAACCTTCTTCTTTCAATAGTGTTTTTATGAATGATCAACTAACATCATAGCAAAACTTAACATTTCTCCCCCTTTTGACAGCATCAATAAACACTGCCCTTTTTACAACATCTATGAATGATAAGGAAGCAATAAACATAATTTTTTTGTAGTCTCATTAGCATATCATGAGTTGCAGCGGAAACTATCAGTGAATCATGTGTTGCAGCGGAAGGATACGAGGGATGATGATGTCTCCTGATAGCATGTTGTTGTACTATAAATCATACACATGGTTTGCGGAGTCTCATCAATGTACACACAACCTTTTTTTAAAAGGACAACAAGTAACCTGAAATGAAAAGAACATCAAATAAAGTTAAAGGATGGGAAAGGATTTGGTGTATCACACTATTGTGTTATTGCAATAGTAGATCATTTACACAGAATTGCGAAGTCTCATCAGCGTATGGTTTTATAAGTTGAATCATTAATCATTTTTATTAGAAGAAAAAAAAGGCAAGAGTGGGTAGGTGTATGTAATATATCACAATACATGATATACCCACCGACACAGATATTTCAAGTTCTCATCAGTTTCTGGCATTTGACACTGAATCATAAAGATCTTAAGAAGAATTTAAGGGAAAGAATAGGTTGGTGCGTGTGATAAACTACGATACATAACTTAACCATCAGCACAAAGTTTCGAACTTTTATCAGTGTATGGTATTATATAGTGAATCCTTAAGTTCTATATTAGACGACTTGTAGAGATAAGTAGTTAAAATCTTGCAACTCATCCATCGTCAATTTATAATGGTACCATGTCAGACCTCAGACTAGGAGGTCAAGGACATGAATAATCCTTTATTATTTAAGGACCTGACAAGTATCTCTTACGCTGATGACAATGCAATCAGGGTAAGCCACTAGGTAATGCTCGATGTATCAGCAGAACATGAGACTTGATGCATATGCAAGCATACTTCCAAGGACGGAGTTAGGTAAGAAACGATTAACCAATGAAATAAACACCCAAGCCTTGTAAATAATTTTTTGTTGTGGACCAGGCAGTCTCATCCTAAAGGATATATCAATGCATAGGGTGACTCAATATAATCTCAGCAGATTGTCATGCTGATGAGATATTTAGAGATATTTAGGCACATACAACAACATACATCTAGGGACAAGACTTTGTCAAAAAGTATAATGATTTTAGTATGAATGACCATACCTAATGGAGCTTATGTAAGAGCCAGTTCTAGAAATCAACCAACTTCAAACAACACTTGTTTATATATATATATATATATATATATATATATATATATATATATATATATATATATATATATATATATATATATATATATTTAAATCATTAATAGAAAAAGAAAGTAAATATAAAAGCAAAAAATTTAAACAAACCAAAATAAAATATATTTAACAACTAGAAACAATTTAACTTAAATGAAAACTAACTAACATTTTTTAAAACCGGATTTATTATTATTTAACAAAACTAATTAAAATATAAAAAAAAGATTATTATTATTATTATTATTATTATTATTATTTAACTTAAAAGAAAACTAATTAAAAAATAGTATTATCTAAAACTAATTAGAATTTTAAAAAATAATTATCTATATCTAAAATTCATATCATCTTAAGTTACCAAACTCTCCTTATCTACATGGTTTGGAATAAATCACCTAACAGATGACTAATTCTATAAGCAGACCATTTCTTTTCAAATTTCAACACTTTTTGTCTTTTTTTGTTCATTTTTGTTTTTTCTCTATTTTGTTTTTTTTGTTGTTTTCAATTCTTTCTTTATTATTATTATTATTATTATAAATTCCGATAACCGTATAAAATTCGGACAACATTTTAGAATTCGGATGAAATTTTAAAATTCGGACAACATTTTAAAATTCGGATGAAATTTTAAAATTCGGACAAAATTTTAAAATTAGGACACCATTATAAATTCGAACAATATAATAAAATTCAAACGACTATATAAAATGGAACAAAAGCAAAGTTTGTCTTTATTTATCACAGATATATTAATTGGTTCGGTATTACATTTGCATGGTGCGTTATGCGGATTGAAAGTAAACGTTACTTTTTTTCCATTTTATATAGTCGTTCAAATTTTATAATGTCGTCCGAATTTATAATGTTGTCCAAATTTTAAAATGTTGTCTGAATTTTATATGGTTATCAAAATTTAATATAATAATAATAATAATAATAATAATAATAATAATAATAAAAGAAAAGAAAAGAAATGTCAAATCATAAGTAAAAAGTGGATTAGATTGATGTTAGGGGTAAAATTGGTTGAGGGGTACTTATAACACAACCATAGAGAGATTTGAATATCTGCACTTTTCTTTTGACTTTTCTAAATTTTTAGCTTTGTAAAAAATGGTTTTTTTATGTGCTTTAAAGACAAGTCAAGATCAACTGAAACTTTCTAATTTTCTGTGCTAAGTTTTTCAGACTTGAACCGTTATTACCCATTCTTGAAAGGGAAAATACCGGCAATAGTAAAAAAATAGGGGGTATTTTCAAAATTTAGACATGAAAATGAACATTTCTGGGTATAGATATGCATTCCACGGAGGTAGCTCCGCGAAATTTACTGTAGCTCTGCGGAATGAAAAAATCGTAAATTAATTAGTGTATTAAAAAAAAAACTCAAGATCCATTTCGCGGAGCTACCTCCGAGGAATGAACTCATTCCGCGGAGGTAGCTCTGAGGAATGGATCTTCAGATTTTTTTTTTTCACATCAATTCTTCGGGGTTTATATTAATTCCCCAACTAATTATTTTCAAAAAAAGATTATGATAGTATGATAATCTTTTTTTGAAAATAATTAGTTGAGGAATGAATATAAACCTCGAAGAATCGATGTGAAAAAAAAAACTGAAGATCCATTCCTCGAAGCTACCTCCGCGGAATGAGTTCATTCTTCGGAGGTAGCTCTGCGGAATGGATCTTGAGGTTTTTTTAATACACTGATTTATTTACGATTTTACCATTCCGCGGAGCTACTGTAGATTTCGCGGAGCTACCTCCGCGAAATCCATGTCTATATCTGGAAATCCAATTTTTTATGTCTATATTTTGAAAATACCCCCTATTTTTTTACTATTGCGGGTATTTTCCTTTCTTGAAAGTAAACTAAAAGGAGCATTGTCATAAAAAATAACGGTTGATAATTATATGCCCAAAATGCTCTTTCTTTTGACTTGTCATTGCCTACCATAACTAACCATTGCTATATTGAAAATCCATTGAATTAATATCAGGTCATGTATCAAGGGAACTAGATAGTTGTAGGTATCTCGAAAAAGATGATGTATAGGGACGATATAGGAGGTTTGATGATGGAGATTAAATGGTGGAGATAATTAGTGGAGGTTCGATGATGAATATAAAAATATCATGAAAATCTTCTTAATCAGTGAGAACCTTCATGATCTCGAGTAAAGACGAGAAATGGTGGGACATCATGCAAATCAGTGATTTCAACCAACATGAGAAACGTTAGAGAGTCTTGTTGCATTTGAATCAAAGTGAATGAAATTCAAACTATCCATTAATGCCCTTGACTGTTACGCCAGTAGGAATTGAGACAACCATGTTCTTTGCAGCTATTTTCCTTTTGTTTAGTCCTGGTCCTGTAGAAATCCATTCATTAATGTTCTTCACGTCATTTTTTTGATCAACTGACTTCCACCACTCTTCCTTTCTTCAATAACACAATCCCATCACCCATTGTATGGTTGCTTTGGTTGATACTCAGGCTAGATGTTGAGTATTGTTTCTTGAATCAGCTTGAAAGTGAAATGTGATCTTGGTTGTTTAAGCTTGCAATAGATCCTGAACATTCTTTCAAATTCAATCAAGATCAACGTGAGAGTCATCTTGAACTAGAGGTTAGTGTGAAGACAAGTTGGCGACTTTTCTTTGTTAGTTGTATTGTTGCTGAAAGGAGAAACTGATTGCTTAAGTTGGTGATTGTGAGAGGTCACGTTGAGGGTTACGGTGGGATGCAGTGTGTGAGATGATTCAGCAAGATCTTTATGTTTCTCTTTCTTTTATGTGTTGACTGCTTCAGCAGTGCATGTTGATATATAAACTATAAATAGACATTCCATACATTTATCTTTTACGAAATGGACTAAACCATCCCCACATGATGACCTGAACCCCAACTTGAGAATCTAAACATTGAATTATCAGCTTGATACTAAAGTGATAAGAGGATGAAGCTTGAAGTAATAAGACTTTTCTTGAGGCTTTAAGGTGGCATTGGAGGCATATAAAGCAAGATGACACTGGTGAAGCTCATGGAGCTGATGGAAGAAGTTGCAACTTGAACATTGGTCAGCCAGAGAAAAAATGATGCAGCTAGACACAAAGGTGGAAGGTGATGCACTGATGCTGTTTGGTTAAGCTATTGATCAGTGTGAGCTAGAATCCTTTGATTAGTGTAACGCTCGTAGATCCGGGCTAGTCAATTTAGAGATAATAGGGGGTCGAAAACGACTTTTCAACAAAAGATTATTTACAATAAATAATCTTAACGAAGTTGTAGAATACGTCTCAACAGTTCTGTACATATAAAGAACGCCGAAATCCGAGTTATAACGAAGAAGTTATGGTCCGTCAAAGTTTTACGGCAAAACCGGCACGACGCCGGGAGAAGTAAATAGTGAATTTACGATGGAAGACTTTTTAGCCTTAGAAATATAAACAAAAGTTTTAGTATATGTTAAACCAAGAACATACAAAAAAAAAAGAACCCCCAAATCTGACTTCGTATGAGGAAGTTATGAATTTTCTAAGATTTGGCTTAGCAGTGCACAACCCAAAACTCGAATTTTAGATCGCACGGTTTTTGGCCTACACGACCTAAATGAGAATTGAAGATCTCATTAATAGGAACTCAACGGTAAAAAGACAGACAAAACAGAGTCGGTATGTAGAAGTTATGAAGTTTACGCGAACATTAACAGTATAATCTTCTCATAGTGTTAGTTTTAAGATCGGTCGAGAATTAGCCGACGGAGTCAAAATAAAAGTTGTAGATCTCACTTTTACCTATGTGTGGATATAAAGAACGTAAAAAATGAAGCTCATATGTGAAAGTTAAGAATTTTAGAACTCGGAAGTGTGCTGTGCGAAAATGGGTGACGTGGCACAATCTTGGCCATTGCTTTCTCCTCAAGTCTTTCCATCAGATGGTAACATGTGACACCAAGTTCAGCCATATTTCACCCTATAAATAGAACCTCTCCCACCCTCATTTTTTTCACACCTTTCTCATTCTTTCTTCTCTTTACTCTCTCTAGAACCTCTCTCTAGCCCCGAAACCCCCCGAAAAGCCTAGGGAACCTCCCTAGCACGAGACGGAAGCCCCAGAGTGCTCGATGGCTCCGAGAAGAAAAGCTTTTCGGCTTGGGAACACTGCTCCAAGCAAAGCCCGGTTTTCTATAAAACCCGTTGTAAATGAGCTACGTCTACGCTATTTTTAATATAGCTTTTATTTAATTATAGTAACGTTATTAGGAACTTATAATAAGTACTTGGGCTATTATTATGGGTTATATAAGTATTGTTTAATGCTTATATAATAGTAATAATAGTTAGACTATTAATTAGTCATGGCGAATAATAGACTAAACTCTAGTGGTAATAATACTAGGTTTCGTCGAAGGAAATTATTTTTAAGAAGCAAAGCGCTGTCTGAGTTCGGAATCACCACCTTTTCAAGTGAGTGCATGGTCCCTTTCATCTTACACATAGATATGAAGTATTTAAATAAACTACGTGTTATG
This sequence comes from Lactuca serriola, assembly GCF_051521515.1. NCBI lineage: Eukaryota > Viridiplantae > Streptophyta > Magnoliopsida > Asterales > Asteraceae > Lactuca > Lactuca serriola. Next base: position 109,164,174 of record NC_136410.1, read on the forward strand.
TGTGCATATTATCAGTATACTTGCTATCTATGTTGGATGAACGATTTTATACAAGTTTTATATGTTTTAAACTGTATATGTATTTATATCCACATAATATGTTGGGTAAAAATGGATAGATGAAATATGAGTTGGATGATGAGTTGAGAGGTGATATAGACCATGAGGTAAGGGTGAGAGGTGGAAGATGTGAGAATCCTTGTTCCCAAATGTTGGCCCCGTCATCTAGCAGAGTATAGATGACAACCACGGACTATTGTAGACAGTCCAGTGGAACACTAGCAAGCTCGCAACCTGTAGGTGTTGTGAACGATGTGTTCACCGGTGTACTCTAAAAACCCATTGACATGTATCGTGAGTGGATTCTCGAAAATGATACTGTCAATAAAACCCTGGAAGATGCGCTGAAAGGACTCTACCGGCAGAAGTGCCTAATAGAGGACCTCATAACCCTGGAAGATGCGCCTAAAGGACTATAACGGCAGATGCGCCACATAAAGAATGTCACAATTATTGGCAGTTGCGCCTAAGTGATAATATTAGCAGTTGTGCTTGACAGATGTGTCATTAGCAATAATGGATTTCGTGCCTATTCCTTAAGATAATCCTTAGGAATGAATGAACGAGGAATAGTTGATTCTTAGGGTATATCCTTAATAGTAAATAAGATAATGGGGATGGGTAATTAGGTTGATTGAATTTTTGATGATTAAACATAATGATTATATTATTGAGGGTTGAAAACCCTATGTACTCACCAGGTTTCCCAACTTGACCCACTCAGTTTATTTATATCACAGGTGTTGATATGAAGTCACATTACACTGAGAGATTAAGGAGATATAAATCACTAGTGATAATGAATGTAAGTTCTGTTTATGATTATGTTTCTGTATTGACGATGACATCCCAAATGTTTTAAAATGAATAAAAATAATTTTCTTCGGAAATGCTTTGATAACATATTTATCATGTTTTACTGGGAACAAATTCCGCAACATTTTTATTAAAAGAGGTACTCTGAATTTTATAAAGCATAAATAAAAATCGGTCTTTTCTGGCCGTGAAAATGGGGATGTTACAGTTGGTATCAGAACATTAGTTTAAACGAACTAGGAATATAGATTTATTTCTAGACTTAAACTTAGAATGCTAAGCAATGATTGTGAGGAGTGTGTCTTAGGTAATACACCTGAATAGACACAAGCACTAGCTTATTTAGGGAAAATGTCTAACATGCTTTTATGTGCTAAATGATTTATGATGCTTTATAATGATAAATATATGATCGGATCTATGGTCTGTTGCCAATCAGATCTGGAAACTTTATGTGTTCAGATTTCTAAACGTTTAATTACGGTAGTAGAACCGGCATGTAACTTTTCGGAGTAATTGGGAGATTTACACGTCGATCGTAAATAAAATCTTTCCTATCTTAATTCTCATCACTACACACCGAACGTCCGAATTGGTGTATAGATCGACATGGTGAGCACTCGAAGCGGAATTGGAAGTGGGAACCCGCATCCCAAACCACAAGTGATTGAGCATGCACCAGAAGTAGCAGCCGCACCTGGGCCAATCACGATGACAGGGGTACAGGCAATGGTGCGGAACATGCTGGATCAACAGATGGAAGAAACAAGGCGTTTACTTCAACAAAGTAAGGACGAGCTTACTGTGCCAGTACGCCAGGTACCTACTCTTGAGGCAACCATCTGGGTTGCTAAGTCTGTCGATGAAATGATCGACGATAGGATCACCAACAAGGTTGAAGTTGGCAAGAAGAGGAACTTTGAGGGGTTTTCAATGTCTAACAAGAACAACATGTTCTCAAAATATGGAGGAGGAGGTGAAACAGAATGGTGTAACAAGTATGGAAGGAAACACAACGGGATATGCCCTAAGGAAGTGACCTGCTTCAAATGTGGGAAGACTGGTCACTATGCCCACAAATGCTCAACCAAGGAGGTAGTTTGCCTTAAGCGTAGTGGAGAGGGACACTTCAATCAAGATTGGCCGATGAGAGCTATAATGCCAAATGTACCGCTGAAGCACAATGAGAGATGGGACGAAGAAGTGACTTGCTAAAAATGTGGAAAGACAAGGCATTACGCCGGTAAGTGCACATCCAACAAGAGGGTGTGCTATGGATGTAACAAAGAAGGGCATTTACTTAGGGACTGCCCGAAGAAAAATGAAGCAGAAAGAGCGAATGCACCTCCATGACCAAAAAAGCATCCTTGACAAAGCAGCTGACAATGTAATGAATCAGAAGTGAGAATTGATATCCGAAGATCGAGTCATGAAGTAGCCATAGTATCGTAGAGATAGCCTGTTAGAGGCATAGTCTAGGGTGAACTTGAACACCTATGTAATCGTTTCAAGAAATAATATAAAACCTTTGTTTTGTTATCTGATGTGTTGAATGATTGTGTGATTTTCTTGCATGGTGACTTGGATAAACTGTGAGACAATACTTGGGACGAGTATGAGTAGGTGTGAAAGGTAGTAGAGGCCTATACTACCGGAAGCACAAGACTCACGCTTGGATCAGGGAAAGTCACAAGGTTACCAAGAAGCTAGTAATTGATACCGTTTTATTCAAATATGTCGTTACCATCGTTTTGTTAATGACTAAGAGGATGATTGTTATTCCGACCCTAGTGGTCATATCGAATTGAGTCCGACTATGATAAGTATGTTACGTGGTTCAGAGAACCAAGTTTGATGTAGCATTTGACTTAAGTCGGAAGATTGAAATAAAAGATAATCAAAGAGATCATTAGAGGTATCGCGATAGTTGCTTGTAGCCAGAAATGCTACCTTATAAGATGTGATTAGAACATGAAGAAATGTATAGTCTGTTCTAGAAGACTCTAAGAGACTTATATCTAAGCGTGGGAACATACGATGCTAAGTCATTAGAATATGACACATTAGTCCATTGTAGTAATAAAATAACTTATCTTAAGTTTGTTAGGAAGAAGAATCAGTCTCCAGTAAGGATCGAGATTGTGACTTGAAGGTATAATTTGGAGTCTAACGTGAGATAGGGAGAAAGTGCAAGATCGAGCACCGCCTGCAATCAGGAAGTCTTAGAGTTAGATACTCGTTCGAAGAAACATAAAAGTTATGGTTATTACTTTGGATGAAGAGATAACGTATGGCGTCATCATGTGAGCCCTGTTTCGTTGATGATTATGGGACGTAATCATCCTAAGGGGGAGATGATTGTAACACCCGTAGATCCGGGCTAGTCAATTTAGAGATAATAGGGGGTCGAAAACGACTTTTCAACAAAATATTATTTAGAATAAATAATCTTAAAGAAGTTGTAGAATACGTCTCAAGGGTTCTATACATATAAAGAACGCCAAAATCCGAGTTATAACGAAGAAGTTATGGTTCGTCGAAGTTTTACGGCAAAACCGGCACGACACCGGGAGACGTAAATAGTGAATTTACGATGGAGGAATTTTTAGACTTAGAAATATAAAAAAAAAGTTTTATTATATGTTAAACCAAGAACATACAAAAAAAGAACGCCCAAATCTGACTTCGTATGAGGACGTTATGAATTTCCTAACATTTGGCTTAGCAGTGCACAACCCAAAACTCGAATTTTACATTGAGCGGTCTTTGGCCTATGCGACCTAAATGAGAATTGAAGATCTCATTAATAGGAACTCAACAGTAAAAAGACAAACAAAAACAGAGTCCGTATGTAGAAGTTATGAATTTTACGCAAACATTTAACAGTATAATCTTCTCGTAGTGTTAAATTTAAGATCGGTCGAGAATTAGCCGACGGAGTCAAAATGAAAGTTGTAGATCTCACTTTTACCTATGTGTGGATATAAAGAACATCAAAAAAGAAGCTCGTATGTGAAAGTTAAGAATTTTAGAAGTCGGAAGTGTGTTGTGCGAAAATAGGTGACGTGACACAATCTTGGCCATTGCTTTCTCCCCAAGTCTTGCCACCAGATGGTGACATGTGGCACCAAGTTCTGCCATATTTCACCCTATAAATAGAACCTCTCTTACCCTCATTTTTTTCACACCTTTCTCATTCTTTCTTCTCTTTACTCTCTCTCTAGCCCTGCAATCCCCGAAAAGCCTAAGGAACCTCCCTAGCACGAGGTGGAAGCCCCGGAGTGCTCGACGGCTCCGAGAAAAAGAGCTTTTTGGCTCGGGAACGCTGCTCGAAGCAAAGCTCGGTTTTCTGTAAACCCCGGTGTAAGTGAGCTACGTCTACGCTATTTTTAATATAGCTTTTATTTAATTATAGTAACGTTATTAGGAACTTATAATAAGTACTTGGGCTATTATTATGGGTTATATAAGTATTATTTAACGCTTATATAATAGTAATAATAGCTAGACTATTAATTAGTCACGGCGAATAATAGACTAAACTCTAGTGGTAACAATACTAGGTTTCGTCGAAGGAAATTATCTCTAAGAAACGAAGCGCTGTGTAACGACCCATATTCCAAGTCCAAAAATTTCATTGTTAGTTAATTGATTTATAAAAAAAAACGTTTATTAGAAAACACCAGCTAATAGTAACTTTTCATAAATCCACAACTCATGTCTGAAAACCACTCGCAAATAAAACAACGTCAAAGTACAATCCCAAGAAACTCTAATGCGGAAAACCAACATGTGTGTGTATGATGTACTGCTACCGTGCCAGTTCCTTCCCTTTCGATGAAGAGGTACCTGAAAGCAAAACTATAAACTGTAAGCACGAAGCTTAGTGAGTTCCCCCATCGTACCATATATCATACAATCATGTAACATACATACTGTTGGGCAATTCTGGGGTGCCCGACCTACCCGGTACGACCATTCTGGGTGCCGACCTACCCGTGTCAAGCCATTCTGGGGTGCTGACCTACCCGTCGGTCCTAACAACCGACCCTCGGGGACTATCCCCTCCTACCACCGCTATCTCACATAACATATCATGCCAGCATATAAACATATGATCACATACTGTCAGACATATCTGGGGTGCCTGACCTACCCTGCGGTCCTAACAACCGAACTCTTCTACTATCACATATAACATATCATGCCAGAATATAACATATTAGGTAGTAGCAAACCTAGATGATATCACTAAGACGATCATCTGACATACAACTCCTACTTGTGGGCCGACATTGTGGCCATAGACCCACCGTTACTGGAAAGTAACTCACCTCTATCAAGTAGCTGCTACCAAACTGAGTGGGAAGTCTCTTCCTGCTGCCGCCCCGAAAATCCTTCGGCTACAATCCCCACAAAACACTCATTCAGAACCGATATCTACTCTTAGGGTAAAATGACTATTTTACCCCCAAACATGTCCGAGTCAAAGTCAACTTCAAGTTGACCCGACTCGCCGAGTTGGTCCTCCAACTCGCCGTGTCCCTCATCCTTTACTCGTCCTTAACCACATCCCGACTCGTCGAGTTTGGCTTCGCCTCGACGAGTTCCTCTCTTATATGAACATTGCATGAAACTCATCCGACTCACCGTGTTGTATGAACCACTCGTCGAGTTCACCTTCATCCGAAGAACAAGTCTGTCCTTGACTCGCCGAGTTGTATGAACAACTCGTCGAGTTCATCTTCAATCTTAAAGAGATTGTCTTGGACTCGCCGAGTCTGTTCTAGCACTCGTCGAGTCCCATGAACCCCAGTTCTAAAACCAAGTCCAATGCGTTCAGTCACTCTTTCTGACCTACTACAGTCCATCTAACACCCAGCTAAGTTCTTTTAGACTTTTATCAGATATGGGACTTTATACGTAAAGTTCCAAACTTGATGCACATGCATGGGGTTTTTAGCTCAAAAATCCACATAAGGTGTCCTACAATGTGCATGGGGCTTTCATGGCCCTAAAGTTGGCACCTTTATCCCATGAGACCCCTCTTAAGGTCCAGATCTAAAGTCAAAACCCACTCAACACTTCCAATTCCGAAACATGACTTAGCAATCCAAAGAGATCCCAAGTTAAAGATGAATAAACACATAGATGAGTCAATACAGGAGCATTATACCTTGAAGCTGCTGAAAATGAAGTAAATCCCTGGATCTACTGGCCCCAACTCAAGTTCCAAGCTCCTTCCTTCTTTCCAAGCTTTACAACCACAAAAGAAAACCAAAAATGGCCTCAACAAAGCACAATCGGCTAGGGTTTCAATGAGAAGTGTTTTGGGAGCATAGGGGACAATATGGTCGTCATATCATTGCTTAAATAGGGTGCAAACCCTCGGATTAGGGTTTTGTCCGAACAGTACCTACTCGTCGAGTCCGGGACCCGACTCGCCGAGTTCATCACTTATGTCCCGCGTTCCGTCCCACTTCTACTCGGAAAGTTGGTCCTTCAACTCGCCGAGTCCAAGGCCAAATGCGAAAAAAAATATAAATAGTTGACGAAGGAATACGTACCAAAAACCAGGTGCTACTAATCTCCCCCACTTATTTTAGACTTCGTCCTCGAAGTCTGCTGCTCGTTCCTAAAACAGCTCGGGGTAATGCTCCATCATCTCGTCCACCGGCTCCCAAGTCCATTCCAAGCCCTTCCGGTGCTGCCATTGCACCTTCACGAGCTACACCCTCTTGTTCCTCAAATCCTTTGACTTTCGGTCGAGGATTGCCACAGGCCGCTCGATGTAATTCAGGCTGCCATCAACCTGAATGTCCTCCAAGGGCACCACAGCCGAGTCGTCCACCAGGCACTTTCGCAGCTGAGAAACATGAAAAGTGTTGTGTATCTGAATGAGTTCGGCTGGCAGATCCAGCCTATACGCCACCTTGCCCACACAGACTATAACCCTGAATGGTCCAATGTACCTGGGGCCCAACTTGCCCCGCTTCCTGAATCGGATAACACCTTTCCGTGGCGACACCTTTAGGAGAACCATATCCCCAACCTGGAACTCCAGGTCTAATCGGCATAACTTTTCTGCCGACTCTGAGCAATCTGAAGCCTGCTCCGGACCTACTGAATCTTCTATGTCGTCTTAAGCACTACCTCAGTGCTCCCCAATACCCTCTGGCCAACTTCGCCTCAACATATCGGGGTCCTGCACTTCCTTCCATATAGCATCTCGAAGGGAGGATGATCAATGCTCGCATGATAACTATTGTTGTAGGAGAACTCTGTCAATGGAAGGTAGGTATCCCAACTACTTCCGAAGTCTAATATGCATGCTCGCAGCATATCCTTCAGGGTCTGGATGGTCCGCTTGCTCTGACCATTCGTCTGCGGGTGAAAGGTCATGCTAAAATGCAGACGAGTACCCAGCTCGTCATGAAACTTCTTCCAAGACCTGGAAGTGAACCGCACATCCTTGTCTGAAATCATAGAAACTGGCACACCGTGCCGCGCCACCACCTCCCGGATATAGATGTCGGCTAACTTCTCGACCGAGATGCTCTCCTGAATCGGGATAAAATGGGTGCTCTTGGTCAATGGTCAACGATGACCCAGATTAAATCCACTCCTCGTGCGGTCCTGGGAAGCTTTGTGATAAAATCCATCGTGATGTCTTCCCATTTCCAAAGCGGAATATCCAACGGCTGCATCTTGTTGTGAGGTCTCTGATGCTCAGCCTTGACCTTCCTGCAGGTCAAGCACCGCTCCACAAACCATGCCACATCCCGCTTCATGCAGCGCCACCAATAGTCTAGACAAAGATCCCTATACATCTTCTTCGCCCCGGGATGAATGGAGAACCGAGATTTATGCGCCACCTCCATCAGAACTTGGCGCACATCCCCGTGGTATGGCACCCACACCCTACGGTGTAGTGTCAGTAATCCTCGGTTGTCATAGTCGAAGGAGGAAACCTGTCCCACGATCCGCTCGCTCTTCCGATGTTCCTCCTTCATGGCCTCCTGCTGGGCCTCCTGAATCCGCTCCAACAACGGAGCCACCACTTTCGTCCTCACGCAGATATCCCTGATCGGTGCTGCCTTGCGGCTAAGCGCGTCGGCCACCACATTGGCCTTCCCCGGGTGATAAAAGATCTCGCAATCGTAATCCTTTACCACGTCCATCCACCGACGCTGCCTCATGTTTAGATTCGGCTGATCCATGAGGTACCTCAAACTCTTATGGTCCGTGTAGATGGTACAGCGAACCCCATAGAGGTAATGTCGCCAGATCTTGAGGGCGAATACAACAACCCCCAACTCCAAATCATGCATCGGGTAGTTCGCCTCGTGAGGCTTCAGCTGCCTCGACGCATAGGCGATGACATGCCCTGTCTACATCAATATTGCGCCTAAACCTGAGATGGACGCATCGCAGTACACAACAAAATCCTCAATGCCCTCTGGCAGGGCTAAGATTGGCGCCTTGCACAATCTCTGTCTCAGTGTCTCGAACGCGGCCTGCTGCTCGGGCCCCCAACGAAAGACCATGGCCTTCCTTTTTAGCCTGGTCAGGGGTACTGCTATCTTGGAGAAATCCTGGATGAATCTCCGATAGTAGCCAGCCAAACCTAGGAAACTCCGAATCTCAGATGGAGACTTCGGAACCTCCCATCTCATCATGGCCTCCACTTTTGCCGGGTCCACTGAAATCCCGTTCTGGTTGACGAGGTGCCTAAGGAACTGCACCTCGCGCAACCAGAAGTCACACTTGGAGAACTTAGCATACAAATTCTCCCTCCTCAAAGTCTCTAGGACCTCTCGCAGATGATCCTCGTGCTCTTCCTGCGTCTTGGAGTAAACCAAGATGTCATCAATAAACACTATCACAGACCGGTCTAACATCGGTCTACACACGCGGTTCATGAGGTCCATGGACGCAGCAGGAGCATTGGTGAGCCCAAAGGGCATCACCACAAACTTGTAGTGGCCATAGCGCGTCCGGAACACAGTCTTCTGTACATCCTCCTCTCTAACCCTCATCTGGTGGTACCCTGAACGCAGATCAATCTTGGAGAACCAATGTCACACCCCAAAACCAAGAACAGCGGAAACGTTCTGGGGCGGAAGACGTCATGTAAAGTATCACAACACAATATAACGGTAAATAAGCAAACAACATCATCCATTGCATTAAATATATAATTTTAATACAAGCGTGTTCTGTACAGTTATAGACACCAAAAAGTAAATCAAAATAAATAGATGAGTCTCGAATGCGCTCCATCTTCTCAAAAGCTGGCCTCGGTACCTGTCTACTGACGACCTGAGAATATGAGTTATTTTGAAAGAGTTTATCAGCATTAAGCTGGTGAGTTCATAAGTATTTTAGTGTCGGTGTTTGTGTCAAAACATTTGAACGTGGTTATAAACACGAGTTTGTAAACATTGGTGATATAAGTATGTGAATGTTTGTACGTGTTTGTAAAAGTTTGAATCTCTTAGAAAAACCTATATTTTCTATTAAAAGTAGCCTTCTACCAAGGTGTAACTGTTTTGTATGTTCGTTTACTATAAAAGTGTGTAATTTTCCCAAGTGTAACTATCATTGTCAAAATATAGTTTGTACATTAATCTTTAAGTGAAAAGATCACTAAATATATAAAGGGGTAAATTAATGTAGTACTGTAGTGTTGTATTATAGGAACTACTGCTGTACTAACTACCTTAAACCGAATTTATATTAAGGTATCATGTGATTAATTGTACCATACTATCGACTAGGTAAGAACGACAAATGTAGGTCGTAAAAAGGTATGACGTTTGGCACCCGCAGACCTGCAGGTCCGGCTGTAGCTAGCAGCAAGGTGTAGGATAGTCAATCCAGTATAGATCTATACGCAAACTCACGCTCTCCCTCCAAGAGACTCTGGCTACAACTCGGGCCATGACATTGAAGGCATGCTCTGATACAGTGGATCACAATTTGTTAACGTATTCATGTATATGTAATGTATTGTTACTCGTTCTAGTATCGTTGTATATGTTCTCTTTCTAGTATAGTTGTAGATGTTCTTTTTCTAGTATAGTTGTATATGTTCTTCTTCTAGTATAGTTGTATATGTTCTTTTTCTAGTATAGTTGTATATGTTCTTCTTCTAGTATAGTTGTATATGTTCTTCTTCTAGTATAGTTGTATATGTTCTCATAGTAATAAGTACTGACTCATGAATGAACTGACTCATTGAACATCTCATTGATCTATAAATTGTATAAGTATTATCCCGTGCTACCCATATGGTAACACACTAATGAAGTAACTGTACGTATGAATCGGGAAGAACTTTTATGACTATATATGTACACATGATATATAATTAATATTGAAATGACCTTCGGACGGCTACCCGATATCCCACCAGACCACATCTCAAGCGCGAAAAGAAAATAGGGCGGACGGCCTTCCTCAGCCTTTTAAACATTGCTTATATAACTATACATATACGGGCATGCAATTTATAATAAGTATAAAAGAGTTTAAGTAAAAGTAATTGATAAGTAAAAGAGTTTGTATAGCAGTTTGAAGTAAAACAGTTTGAACAGTAGTAAAATCATTGGTTTTGTAGTTATTAATCACATGTGATTGATGTAATAACTATAAGTATTCAACTTGTATTCCCCCCCCCCCCCCACCATAAAAGCATTTAAAACATTTAAAAGTATTTCAAAGGTTAGTTAAAGGGGTATGAACTCACTTGTGGTGAGTGGATTGGATTGAAGTGTCGGGTATGGTGCTAGGTGACAAATGAAGACTTGTACACACGCATGAGCCTAGTTATCATATAATGAACATATATATAACTAATTAGCCAATTTATAACTAATAAATTAAGTTGGGACACTCTACAACATGAAAACACTTTGTTTCAAGTGTTAAAGATCACAAGGATTGCATCCAAGTATTGGTAGGGCAAAGCTAGGGTGCTTGGAGTTCAAGGGTAAACTCCTTTGGAGTATACGGTTTTGATGACCTTAACCCATGGAGTTTACGGTAGTAAACTCAAGGGTTTACGGTCATAAACTCTACTCCTAGTAACCATGGGTTGTTTTGAGGTTCTACATGTCTTTTGAAGCACTTATACTTGGTGGTTTGGCCTTTGGAAGGGACTAGGGCAACAAAAACACTCCTTGGAGGAGTTTACGGCCTCATGGCCATTTCCCCTTGGGTTTACTACCGTAAAACCTTATGGAAAAGGGTATTGCCATGTTTTCAAGTCCTTAACACAACTAGGAAATTGTCTAGGTTAGTCTTTAGGCCTAAGGAAGGAGTTTGACCCATTTAAACATACTTTAGGGTGTTTACGGTTTTGGGAGCTCCCCAAACCGTAAACACCTAAAAAGGGTGATCTTTGGTGTTTTTCAAGGCTTAAACACATCCATGAAAGGTTTAAACATGTCAAGGTAAGTCTTAAACATCAAACTAGGGCTAAACAAGGGACTTAGGCACACTTTGGTGCCATTTATGGTGTTTACGGCCCAAGAACATTCTTGGACCGTGAACACTTCTAACCTTGTGTTCTTGGCATAATTTCTTGATGTTTAAATGTAATACTAGCTTAATAACACTCAAGGATGGAAGTACTTACTATTAGGAGGCTTGATTTGAGCTAAAAGGCCAAGAACACTTAGTGTGTGTTCTTGGTGTTCTTGGTGTTTTGAAAATCTAGACAAAATGCATAAATGAGTGGATGATTAGATGCACAAACACTAGATTAAGTGTTTTACTAACTTGAAATGGTTAGAACACTTACAAGTTTGAAGATCTAGAACAAAAACTAGGATGATACTTGAAAGGATATTTTTGGAGTTTACTCTTTGGGATTTTGGGGAGTAAACACATAATGGCTAGTCTTGGGGAGTAAACTCATACATAGGCATGAGTTCACGGTTTTTGGGGGATTTTTCAACCCAAACGTAATAGTTTGGCCGGGAAATTCTAAGACACGAGGTGTTTGCGGTTTTTAAAAATCAAAACCCGAGACGGCACTTTCTTTCACCCGTTCGCTTAAAAATAATAATAAAATAATCTAACGAACTTTAAATTTCTTAAAAATAAGAAATAATTACATTAACTTATGATAAGAAGGGGTTGACTTTTAGGGTTTGACCGAATGGAAATTTCGGGTTGTCACAACCAAGATGTTCCCTGCAGCTGGTCAAAGAGGTCATCAATCCCCGGGAGTGGGTAACGGTTCTTCACCGTTACCTTTTTCAGCTCCCGATAATCTATACACATCCGATGCGACCCGTCTTTCTTCCTCACAAACAGAATCGGGGCTCCCCAGGGAGAATTACTTGGTCTAACGAATCCTTTGTCTAACAGCTCCTGCAGTTGTGTAGACAACTCCTGCATCTCGGGAGGAGCCAACCGATATGGTGCCTTGGCTATCGGAGCTGCCCCAGGGACTAGGTCGATCCTGAACTCCAACTGCCTCTCCAGAAGTATCCTAGGCAACTCCTCGGGGAATACATTCGTAAATTCTCGTACCACGGGCACATCGCCCACTGTCGCCTTACCCGCCTCCCGGGTGTCCATGACATAAGCGACATATCCTGCGCAACCCTGCTGAAGGTAACGCCTAGCTCTCACTGCTGAACATACCGTTGGTCCTTGCTGTGGCCTATCGCCCTGAACTACCAACTCTGCCCCACTTGGGGTCCTGATCCGAACTAGCTGCTGTTCGCAATCTATCACTACCCCATTGGGGCTCAACCAATCCATGCCTATAATCACCTTGTTCCCTCTCAACGGAATAGGAACCAAGTCCACCAGGTAATGTTCCTCGAACAATCTCAGCACACAGTCTTGGAATACCGCTGATGCTCGCACCGATCGGTCATCCGCAATCTCTACCTCTAAAGGGCAATCCAACATGCCCGAAGACTCAGGAAACTTCTTGATAAGCGCAAGAGAGACAAATGATCGGGTAGCCCCTGAATCAAATAATACCTGAACTGGGATACCGTTCATGTGGAATGATCCTAAACAGAGCACACACATAACATATTAAAATCACAGCAGCATATCACAAAATCAAAAAGATAGGAAATCATACCTGTCACCACATCGGGTGCAGCGCGTGTCTCCTCGATAGTCAACTGGAATGCCCGGATCCTCACCACTGGAGCATCCGCCTTGCCTTGCCAACAATTAGTGATCCGCAGGGTTGCTGGAGCTGGCACCTTCACTGGCGCTGATGCCGCTGCCAACTGGGGGCAGTTGGCCTTCTTGTGGCCCCTCTGGTTGCAGTGGAAACATAGAAAATCAGACGCCTGAATAACCGGTGCAGGGGCAGTACAATCCCTGTTGAAGTGCCCCGTCTTGCCGCACTTGTAGCAGCCCGACGATCCCAATCTACACGCCCCCTCATGTGGCCTGCCGCATTTCCTGCAGCGGCCCGGTCCTGACTGGCCTTTCGGCCTACCATCTAACCCTTTGGGCTTCTTCCCTGAAGCCCCAGTCGTCTGACCCTCCTCTATCTTTCTCTTCCGGACATGCTCCAGATCGATCTCCCTCTCCCTTGCCCTGGCAATCATGGAATCCAGGGTAGGGAAAGCTGAAAAACTAACATGCTCCTGAATGTCGGCTCGCAGCATGTCATGATAGGGGGTCCTCCTCATATCCTCATCCCCCGCATACTGGGGCACCAGCAATGCCCTCTCCCTGAATTTGGTGGTGATCTCTGCCATAGTCTCCGTAGTCTGTCTCATGTCCAAAAACTCCCTGGCCAGCTGCTGAAGCTCTACAGCTGGTGCAAACTCTGCTCGGAATCGAATCACAAAATCCAACCATGTCACAGCCTCAACAGCCGAGGCTCCCAGAGAGTCACCGACCGACTCCCACCAATCCCTAGCCCGGTCCCTCAAACACCCTGCTGCAAATCATACCTTCGACCCCTCAGGGCAGAAGCTGGTCAGCTGTGCAGACTCAATGTCTACAATCCATCGTCTGGCAGCAATGGGGTCCTTCGCCCCATGGAAATCTGGCGCACCACTGCCCCTGAAGTCCTTAAAGGACAGCGTGCGGGATCCTGACTGGCCAGATTCTGGAGATCCTCCATCAGCTCCACAATCCCTTCCTTGATCGGCCCAAAGATGACCGGGGTCGCATCAAGGATGCCTCTAGTGATCTCAGACGCGATGAACTCGCGTAGTCTCTCGTCCACTGGATCGGAGCCTGAACCCGAAGCTGATCCTTCTCCTGAGCTGCCCACCACTGGTCTCTGACGTAGTACCACCATTCTGCAAAATGTAATACCAACCGTTAGTGATACTGATACATCTAGAGGGATCACATCTACTACCAGTCCCCTGATCTTGTCTCAACCTTCCTCAATTTCGGTACGGATCCTCTGCTTTCAGTAGTACGGGCCCATACTACCTTCCATATCTATTCGTACCTTCCTCAAGGACTGCCTTGACTCCACCAAGTCCCCTTTTATCACTGCTGATTCTCTGCCATTCCCATTCTAGGCTTACCCTGGGGAAAATCTCGGACTACACCCAAACCAGTCCTCAGCTGCTAAGGCCGCCAATTAGCCATTACCTGACTACCATCACATGTGATGAGGCTCAGATAATCCTTCGAGTAAAAGACTCGTCCCTACAACGGTTAGACTCAAACAAGAGTTGCACAATAGGGCCAAATCCAACACTCTGAGATTATTCAACCCTGATCACATGTGACGTGTCGTATTTGTTGGGTTTTGAGCAATCTAACACTTCCTAAGTGTGCATGCAACCCTAATAAACCTTGGATCTATGTTTGTCTAAATACATGCAAAATAATAATTTTCCAAGGTTCATAACCTATCTAACATGGCATGGGGTACTTTTAAACATAAAAGAATTAGATAAGATTACATACCTTTTGATGATTTTGATTCCTTGGAGTTTGAGAGCCAAGCACCAATAGTGTGAATGCCTCAAATGGAAATCACAAATCACCACAAACACTTGGAAAACTTTGAGAGAGTGTATACACACTAGCAATTTCGGCCACACACAAACACACATACACTAGTGGCTATTTCATGCAACATAAGCATGCTTATATAGTGTGCATGGTTAGGGTGAAACCCTAATAACCCATGACCTTTCCTTTTCCAAGGATCCATGGGTTAAAAGCTCCATGGATCATCCATGGACTTCCATACAAGCCTAGCCCATTAACAAATGAGTGTTAGCCCACACCATATAAAACCAATAGCCCACAATCTAATTAGTCTTCCTTTTAATCTCTAAATTAATTCATAATTAATTTAAGAGTAAGACTAATTAAATAACATGACTTCATATTAATATATTATAACTTATAATATATTAATAAACATATGTGTATAACTCTCATAAAATTATCCATAAATAGTTCGGGTGAAGTGCAACCCAAATGGACCATGCCGGGTCGGGTCAAGTATATACCAAATAAGTTATAGACTTAGACACCTTATCCAACAGACTCCCACTTGGATAAGTCTAATAACTGTATTTGCCTATATTACTTCAGGAACCAACCAGCAATCGTAGCTCTCGAAAACTCTGTTGAACTATGAAGCGCCATTTTAAGACAAGTGATCATATAATCCTCTGTTCTCATGATATCAGCCGGACAAATACATGGAACTATGTCTTGCTTATTGTCTGGTAGTTGTTTCTCGATTTCCGATTTGTTTGACAAAGAACTTAACTGAACACATCAATTTAGTTCTGACCGGGCCCGGTACATGGGTCAACACAAAATCATCGAGGGGCCCAGATATCGCTTCTATTTCTAGAAGGAACAGATAAACTTCGACTCATATGCTTGTTCTACTACTTGTTGAATTGTACACAAAGGCACGTTTTATAACATCAAGTTACTGATGCGTTTACGTGCAATCAATGCACAACCAACTCATAGGTAACAACTCATATCTCTAGGTTTGAAGACTTATATTATATTATCGTCTCACGATCACTCGAGATAAATTCCATGAAGTGATACAAGTGAGCGTGGGTTTATTCCAATACTCATAACTTATGAATACTCATGAATGTTGTAGCAACCATTGCCATGTCTAAACACCTTTAGCCATCTACAAACCCAATTCATGACAATCTTGATTCATACCTACTTCCGACGTATGACCGATTGTAGAGGTTTGAATAAATTAATTATTCTGGAAGTCAAAACATGCAAAACTGAAACAATAGTAAATAATTGACAATGATAGTAACACTTTACTCATAAATAAATCACAAATTTTATTCATCATCAAACGTCGATTACATTTTACAAGTTTCAGAAAAGGCTATCTAATCTGAAAAACTAATATCGTCCCTCAGCCCGATGCGCCTCGCATGCTGAAAATGCTTAACCCTCGTCAGTCCCTTCGTAAGGGGATCTGTAGGGTTCTCATCTGACGATATCCTCTTTGCCACGAGGAGTCCTTCTTCAATCTTGTGTCTTATGAAGTGATATTTTCTGTCAATGTGTCGGGATCTGCCATGATCTCTTGGTTCCTTGGCTAAGGCAACCGCACTATTGCTGTCACAGAAAATCTCCGTAGGCTCCTTAATAGCTAGTACAACTCCAAGGTCTCCGATGAAGTTCTTCAGCCATATCGCCTCCTTCGCTGCTTCACTTGCTGCTATATACTCTGATTGACAAGTCGAATTAGCCACCGTCTCTTGCTTGGAACTCTTCTAAGAGATTGCCCCTCCATTTAAGGTAAAGACCCAGCCCGACTGAGAGCGAAAGTTATCCCTATTTGTCTGAAAACTAGCATCACTATACCCTAATACTCTCAAGTCATCACTCCCACCAAGGGTAAGGATCCAATCCTTAGTCCTCCGCAGGTACTTGAGAATGTTCTTTACGGCGGTCCAATGAGCCTTGCCAGGGTTCCCCTGATACCTGCTGACCATGCTCAAAGCAAAGGCCACATCAGGGCGGGTACAAGTCATAGCATACATGATCGAGCCAACAGCGGAAGCATACGGTAATTGGCTCATCTCAGCTATCTCTGCCTCTGTACTCGGAATCTGAGTCTTACTCAGTTTGGCATTGCTTTGGATCGGTAAATCTCCTTTCTTGGAATTCTGCATGTTGAACCTTTTCAACACCTTATCCAAGTAGGTACTCTGACTAAGTCCAATTAGTCTTTTACTCCTTTCTCTTAATATCCTTATCCCTAGGATATAGGCAGCTTCCCCTAGGTCCTTCATAGCAAAGCACTTCCCAAGCCAGGACTTAACCTCCTGCAAGGTTGGGATGTCATTTCCTATAAGTAGTATGTCATCCACATACAGTACCAAGAAGCTAACTATACTCCCACTAGCTCTGACATACACGCAAGACTCATCTTCACTTCTCGAGAAACCAAACTCTTTGACCTTCTCATCGAAACAAAGATTCCAACTATGAGATGCTTGTTTTAATCCATAAATGGATTTCTCAAGCTTGCATACTCTATTAGGGTACTCTGCACTGACAAAACCCTCTGGTTGATTCATGTACACATCCTCAGCCAACTTTCCATTAAGAAAAGCGGTTTTGACATCCATTTGCCATATTTCATAATCATGAAATGCAGCAATGGCTAGCATAACCCTAATAGACTTAATCTTTGCTACCGGCGAGAAGGTTTCATCATAATCAATACCTTGAGTCTGAGTAAAACCCTTCGCAACCAGTCGAGCCTTATAAGTATGCACTTTTCCTTCCATGCCGGTCTTCTTCTTGAAGATCCATTTGCACCCAACTGTTTTACGGCCTGGTACATTGTCAACCAAGTTCCAAACTTGATTGTCATACATGGACTGTATCTCGCTGTCCATAGCCTCCTTCCATTTAGCAGACTCCGGGCCTGCCATGGCTTCCTTAACACTGCTAGGTTCATCCAAATTTACCAGTGTACTATCGCTGATAAACGTATCACCTTCCGTAGTAATATGAAAGCCATAATAAAACGAAGGTGTGTTCCTAACCCGTGTGGAACGCCTCGGAGGTACAGACTTGTCAGCTGGCTCAACAGGAGTTTCCTCCTCAGGTTGATTGCTAGTGTCTGAGGTTCCTTCACCAATTGCTTCTTGAATTTCTTCAAAATCAATTTGCCTCCCATTGTCTCCTTGGCTTATAAATTCTCTTTCACGAAAGACCCCTCTTCTTGCTACAAAGACCACATTCTCACTGGGTCTGTAGAAGAGGTAACCGAAGAATTTCTGTGGGTAGCCGATGAAAATACACCTTTCACTTCGGGGTTCGAGCTTATCATGAGTCTCACGCCTCACGAAAGCTTCGCAACCCCAAATATTGATGTGGTCTAAATTGGGAACCTTCCCAGTCCACATCTCATGAGGTGTTTTGGTAACCTTCTTTGTAGGGACTAGATTAAGGATATCGGCGGCAGTCTCTAAGGCATACCCCCAAAAAGAGATTGGTAGCGAAGCTTGACTCATCATAGAGCGAACCATGTCTAACAAGGTTCGATTACGCCTCTCAGCTACACCATTTAGTTGTGGTGTCTTGGGAGGAGTCAATTGTGAGACAATCCCACACTCCTTAAAATAGTCAAGGAACTCGGTATTAAGATACTCACCACCTCGATCGGATCGAAGCATCTTAATGTTCCTGCCCAATTGATTTTCTACTTCCTGTTTGAATTCCTTAAACCTTTCAAAGGTTTCTGACTTATGTTTGATTAAGTAGACATACCCATATCTACTAAAATCATCAATAAAAGTCACATAATACCGATTAACATCCCTTGTGGCGGTTTTGAATGGCCCACATACATCAGTATGTATTAGGTCCAACAAACCCTCACCCCTTTCACAAGTTCCAGTGAAGGGTGATTTTGTCATCTTTCCAAGTAGACAAGATTCACAACTATCATCCGATTTAAGGTCGAATGACTCCAAGACTCCACTCTTTTGGAGTTGGCCTATGCGTTTCTTGTTTACATGTCCAAGACGACAATGCCACAATGATGCTTTATCTAGGCTAGTAGAAGAATCAATATACAACACATTATTTCCTAAGTTGTCTACAATCGACACAGTTTCATACACACCATCACAAGGTAATGCTTTAAAATAAAACACATTTTTAAAGAAAGCATTAATACCACCACATTCATTATCAAACGAAAAGGTAAAACCTTGTTTGTACAAAGCATGAAAGGAAATAATATTCCTCGCCATTTCAGACGAGTACACACATTTATTCAAATCTAATTTTAACCCATTATTCAGCAACAAAGTATAAACTCCAATCTTGGAAACAGGTGAAGCCTTCCTATTCCCCATGATCAAGTTTATCTTCCCGTGCTCCACATCCTCACTTCTTCTTAGGCCCTGCAAATCAGAACATATGTGAATACCACATCCTGTATCAAGCACCCAAGAGTTAGAATATGATGCGTAATTAGACAATATTGTGTAAATACCTGCATGGGTGGGTTTCACTTTCCCATCCTTTAGATCCTGCAAGTACTTAGGGCAGTTTTTCTTCCAGTGCCCCTTGTCCAGGCAATAGTAGCAATCAGCATCCTTGGGAATGGCAGAAGGAGTGACAGAACCGCTCTTGGTCTTTGATGAGGAGCCTTCAAGAGACTTTCCCTTGGTACCCTTCGAAGGGTGCTTCCTCTTTTTCCCTTTGCCTTGCCCGATAGCCAAAACAGGGGTAGATGTTAGAGTAGGAGTAGTAGAGGCAACAACTGCCTTGCCCTTAAGACCGGTTTCAGCGATCTTCAAGAGTCCTTGAAGTTTGCTAAGGGTAACTTCCTCCTTGTTCATATGATATGTCATACGAAAATGGTCATAACAAGAAGGTAAGGAGTGCAAAATGATGTCAATTGCCAACTCCTCAGGGAAGTTCACATTCAGCTTCAGCAAACGGTCCACATACCTTTGCATCTTTTGCATATGGGCCGTGACGGATTCACTGTCCTTCATGCGGGTTGTTATTATGGAGGAGATTATTTCATACCGCTCCTGACGAGCACTCTGGTGGTACCTTTCCATCAGGTCTTGGTGCATCTCAAAAGGGTAGAAATCTTCATATGACTTTTGGAGTTCGGCTGTCATCGTGACCAACATGATGCATGCCACCTTAGTAGCATCTCTCTCATGTGTCCTGAATTCAGCGATCTCCTCAGGAGTAGCAGTAGACTCATCAAGCTCTTTTAACTCCATATTGAGGACATATTCCTTTTCCTCATAACGAGTAACCATCCTGATGTTCCTGATCCAGTCCATGAAGTTGGAACCATCAAAGATGACTCTCCCATAAAGATTCATGAGAGAGAAAGAACCAGTTGGGTTAGAGCCCGAAGCATTAGTGTTGGAAGAAATCTGAAAGAAGAAAGCAAGTTTAGATTAGATATATAGAATCCTTAATAAGACACCCAAATGTAATAGTAAGGCTAGGATCCAATCACAATATACTATACTTAGAAGAGGGATGCCGTAATCTAAGTAATAATATATTTGAAAGGTAGGTGAATGACGATGCACCAATTTCCACCATGAAAAACAAAATTAATTATTAGGTTTTAATTGGATTTGAAATTCCTAGATTCTTTTGAGATTCATTGAACTTTTCAATGGCATGTTTCAATCTCGATTGTGCCCTTCAAGTTTTGTGACTGGGATGCCGAGGATCACAAAACAAGGTGTGAATAACCATGCTAATTCACTTGGTACCCTTAATATTATCACCTAACCAATGTGCCGGTTAACCACACACGCTCCATTGATCTATGACAAACATTAAGTCACCCTTCGTGATCCTTACTAGTCCAAGTTAATGTGTCGGTTAACCACACACGCTCCACCAACGACTTGGTAAGGTACAAAGTGTGAATTCCATGGACTAGCACCATGTTCACATTTTCCTAAAGTAACTAAGATTGGGAATTAAAAAAAGAGTTTAGTTACTTTATAATAATCATTATACTTTTAATGAGAATTTAAAGTCATTATCCTACCCGTTCGGCTAACGACCCTCCACCGATCAAGGAAGCGGTGGGTGAGAATGGACACCCATTAAGCTGCCATTTTATAGGCAACAACCTTATACCCCCCTTATAGACCGGCTTCGTGAATGAGGCCTACTAACGGTAGAACAACTTATTCTTATACATATATATAATAATTAACCATTAATGTTATAAATAGTATAAGGGTTGAATTTTAACTATTAAAACTCTAAGGGTTGGAATTAAAGTTTATTAAAGTGTGTGAAACTTTACAAATTCCAAAACTTGAGGGCAAGTTTTGTAACTATCCAGAATTTTTCATTTCATAACTTATGAATTAAA
Organism: Lactuca serriola; assembly: GCF_051521515.1. Taxonomy (NCBI): domain Eukaryota; kingdom Viridiplantae; phylum Streptophyta; class Magnoliopsida; order Asterales; family Asteraceae; genus Lactuca; species Lactuca serriola. The sequence goes on from NC_136410.1 coordinate 109,185,409, forward strand.
GGTTCATAAAATGAAAACTCTTCATTTTCATGTAACTTATGTGTTTTAAATGTGTGTTAAAGAAAAGTGCCCTTTGGATATCCATAACTTGAGGACAAATTATGGACTCCATTAAAACACATAAATGATCAAGAATTAATTCTAAACAATTCAGCAAATAATTCCTATCATCTTCTAAATTCATAAGAACATGAACATGATTATCAAAGTTTCAAGAATTATATGAACACATACAAAGCATGAAATTTTGATATATGCCATTGTAAATGGATTAGAACAACCATTACACCAACTAAAACAAGTTTTAAAACACAAAAACAGTTTAGGGTAATGTTTCTACTACATTTCCAGCAGCAAAAGTCGAAATTCTGCATTCTGATCCTTCTACTCGCCGAGTGCATGAACCTACTCGGCGAGTAGGATGAATTTTGCCTTGAACTCGGCGAGTCCCCCCATGGACTCGGCGAGTCCATCAGCCAGACAGCAACAATTTCAACTTTTTTCACTATTTTGCATCAAGTATCAAACAAGCAAGCCTAGGCTCTGATACCACTGTTGGGTTTTGAGCAATCTAACACTTCCTAAGTGTGCATGCAACCCTAATAAACCTTGGATCTATGTTTTTCTAAATACATGCAAAATAATAATTTTCCAAGGTTCATAACCTATCTAACATGGCATGGGGTACTTTTAAACATAAAAGAATTAGATAAGATTACATACCTTTTGATGATTTTGATTCCTTGGAGTTTGAGAGCCAAGCACCAATAGTGTGAATGCCTCAAATGGAAATCACAAATCACCACAAACACTTGGAAAACTTTGAGAGAGTGTATACACACTAGCAATTTCGGCCACACACAAACACACATACACTAGTGGCTATTTCATGCAACATAAGCATGCTTATATAGTGTGCATGGTTAGGGTGAAACCCTAATAACCCATGACCTTTCCTTTTCCAAGGATCCATGGGTTAAAAGCTCCATGGATCATCCATGGACTTCCATACAAGCCTAGCCCATTAACAAATGAGTGTTAGCCCACACCATATAAAACCAATAGCCCATAATCTAATTAGTCTTCCTTTTAATCTCTAAATTAATTCATAATTAATTTAAGACTAAGACTAATTAAATAACATGACTTCATATTAATATATTATAACTTATAATATATTAATAAACATATGTGTATAACTCTCATAAAATTATCCATAAATAGTTCGGGTGAAGTGCAACCCAAATGGACCATGCCGGGTCGGGTCAAGTATATACCAAATAAGTTATGGACTTAGACACCTTATCCAACAGTATTCACCTAATGGCTAACTCTCATTACTTAGAGTCCCACAAAGCACAAAGCAAACAACATTTGGACGCAGAAAAACTACTCAAACTAATCTGTTCTTATAATGAGAAGCTGAACTAGCATATAATGTTGAGCTCATACTACCAGGCATAACCTAAACAGGCTATCCTATTACTGTTTACTCAATACTAGCATGCAATTATCATAAGCTGAAGCACATAAAGCAGACACATAAGGCATCATCCCTAGATCCTTAGTCCTATTCTAGCATGTTTTTCTACTGCAACTGATAAACATAAGATAACTTGTATGGGTACTATGGGGAATACTTACTTGAGCTCGGCCGGTTGCGCACATCACACAGTTGTTCCTTCTCAAAACTCTTTTATCCTAGATTTTAGAAAGTTATTTTCTTTGTGAAAATCTTTTAATCCCTTGGTTTGAGTCCAGGCACCCCGCGAAGGTGTGTCCGAATCCCTCAAACTAGTGCTCTGATACCAACTTGTAACGACCCAAATTCCAAGTCCAAAAATTTCATTGTTAGTTAATTAAGTTATAAAAAAAACGTTTATAAGAAAACACCAGCTAATAGAAACTTTTCATAAATCCACAACTCATGTCTGAAAACCACTCGCAAATAAAACAACATCAGAGTACAATCCCAAGAAACTCTAATGCGGAAAACTAACATGTGTGTGTACGATGTACTGCTACCGTGCCAGCTCCTTCCCCTTCACTGAAGAGGTACCTGAAACCAAAACTGTAAACTGTAAGCACGAAGCTTAGTGAGTTCCCCCATCGTACCATATATCATACAATCACGTAACATACATACTGTCGGGCAATTCTGGGGTGCCTGAACTACCCGGTACGACCATTCTGGGGTGCCGACCTACCCGTGTCAAGCCATTCTGGGGTGTTGACCTACCCGTCGGTCCTAACAACCGACCCTCGGGCACTATCCCCTCCTACCACCGCTATCTCACATAACATATCATGCCAGCATATAAACATATGATCACATACTGTCAGACATATCTGGGATGCCTGACCTACCCTACGGTCCTAACAATCGAACTCTACTACTATCACATATAACATATCATGCCGGCATATAACATATTAGGTAGTAGCAAACCTAGATGATATCACAAAGACGATCATCTGACATACAACTCCTACTGGTGGGCCGGCATTGTGGCCGTAGACCCACCGCTACTAGAAAGTAACTCACCTCGATCAAATAGCTGCTGTCAAACTGAGTGGGAAGTCTCTTCCTGCTGCCGCCCCAGAAATCCTCCGACTACAATCCCCAAGAAACACTCAGTCAGAACTCATATCTACTCTTAGGGTAAAATGGCTATTTTACCCCTAAACAGGTCCAAGTCAAAGTCAACTTCAAGTTGACCTGACTCGCCGATTTGGTCCTCCAACTCGCCGAGTCCCTCATCCTTTACTCGTCCTTAACCACATCCCGACTCGTCGAGTTTGGCTTCGCCTTGATGAGTTCCTCTCTTATATGAACATTGCATGAAACTCATCCGACTCGCCGAGTTGTACGAACCACTCGTTGAGTTCACCTTCATCCGAAGAACAAGTCTGTCCTCGACTCGCCGAGTTGTATGAACTCGTTGAGTTCATCTTCAATCTTAAGGAGATTGTCTTGGACTCACCGAGTATGTTCTAGCACTCGTTGAGTCCCATAAACTCCAGGTCAAAAACCAAGTCCAATGCGTTGGGTCACTCTTTCTGACCTACTACAGTCCCTCTAACACCCAGCTAAGTTCTTTTAGACTCTTATCAGATATAGGACTTTATGCCTTGGACTCGCCGAGTCCAAAAACGGACTCGTCGAGTCCAGTCTTGAGCAACTCCATACAGTCAATCTAAATGAGATCTAACATACCAAAACCATAGATCTGGCCTCCTAATGTCCACTATATACGTAAAGTTCCAAGCTTGATGCACATGCATGGGGTTTTTAGCTCAAAAATCCACATAAGGTGTCCTACAATGTGCATGGGGCTCTCATGGCCCTAAAGTTGTCACCTTTATGCCATGAGACCCCTCTTAAGGTCCAGATCTAAAGTCAAAACCCACTCAACACTTCCAATTCCGAAACATGACTTAGCAATCCAAAGAGATCCCAAGTTAAAGATGAATAAACACATAGATGAGTCAAGACAGGAGCATTATACCTTGAAGCTTCTGAAAATGAAGTAAAATCCATAGATCTACTGGCCCTAACTCAAGTTCCAAGCTCCTTCCTTCTTTCCAAGCTTTATAACCACAAAAGAACACCAAAAATGGCTCAACAAAGCACAATCGGCTAGGGTTTCGATGAGAAGTGTTTTGGGAGCATAGGGGACAATATTGTCGTCATATCATTGCTTAAATAGGGTGCTAACCCTCGGATTAGGGTTTTGTCTGAACAGTACCTACTTGCCGAGTCTGGGACCCGACTCGCCGAGTTCATCACTTAAGTCTCGCGTTCCGTCCTCTTCTACTCGGAGAGTTGGTCCTTCAACTCGCCGAGTCTAAGGCCAAATGTGAAAAAAATATATAAATAGCTGATGAAGGAATACATACCAAGAACCTGGTGCTACACGCTGTTTGAGTTCGGAATCACCACCTTTTCAAGTGAGTGCATGGTCCCTTTCATCTTACACATAGATATGAAGTATTTTAAATAAACTACGAGTTATGTGTGCATATTATCTCTATACTTGCTATCCATGCTGGATGAACGATTTTATACAAGTTTTATATGTTTTAAACTGTATATGTATTTATATAGTACATAATATGTTCAGTAAAAGATGGCTAGATGAAATATGAGTTGGATGATGAGTTGAGAGGTGATATAGACCATGCGGTAAGGGTGAGAGGTGGAAGATGTGAGAATCCTTGTTCCCAAATGTTGGCCCTATCATCTAGCAGAGTATAGATGACAACCACAGACTATTCTAGACAGTCCAGTGGAACACTAGCAGGCTCGCAACCTGTAGGTGTTGTGAACGATGTGTTCGCCGGTGTACTCTGAAAACCCATTGACATGTATCGTGAGTGGATTCTCAAAAACGATACTATCAATAAAACCCTGGAAGATGCGCCTAAAGGACTCTACCGGCAGAAGCAGCTAATAGAGGACCTCATAACCCCGACAGATGCGCCTAAAGGACTATACCGATACATGCGCCCCATAGATAATGTCACAATTATTGGCAGCTGCGCCTAAGTGATAATATTAGCAGTTGTGCTTGACAGATGTGTCATTAGCAATGATGGATTTCGTGCCTATTCCTTAAGATAATCCTTAGGAATGAATGAACGAGGAATAGCTGATTCTTAGGGTAGATCCTTAATAGTAAATAAGATAATGGGGATGGGTAATTGGGTTGATTGATTTTTTGATGATTAAACATAAGGATTATATTATTGTGGGTTGAATACCCTATGTACTCACCAGGTTTCCCAACCTGACCCACTCAGTTTATTTATATCACAGGTGTTGATATTAAGTCACATTACACTGAGAGATTAAGGAGATATAAATCACTAGTGATAATGAATGTAAGTTCTATTTATGCTTATGTTTCTGTATTGACGATGACATCCCAAATGTTTTAAAATGAATAAAAAAACTTTTCTTCGGAAATGCTTTGATAACGTATTTATCATGTTTTACTGGGAATAAATTCCACAACATTTTTATTAAAAGAGGCACTCTGATTTTTATAAAGCATAAACAAAAATCGGTCTTTTCTGGCCGTGAAAATGGGGATGTCACATTAGTCTTGTTGCGTATTGAAATGAGAAGGCAGAAAACCTTGACACTTTCGTTTGGGAAAAAATGAATTATAAGCCCAACGAAGTTTCCAAACCGTTCAAAAAACCTTAAATATGTTTTTTCTGTTCAAGAAAAACCAACGAGCTTAACCTTTTGTCTAAAAAAGCCCAACTAACTTACACTTCTCATATAGGGTCAATCGGCTAATGAAAGTCAACGAATGACATGTCTTATGACGTGTAATTAAATATCGGACAATGACTTGTAAGACCAATGAAGTCTCAAAACCGTTCACAAAACCTCAATCATGTTTTCTTTGTTGAAAAAAACCCAACTGACATACGTTTTTGTTCAATTCTCATTAGAGGCAACCAGATTCATTAGGTATACAACTAGTTGGCAAAAGACATGACATTATATTTAATGACATGGAATAAACAGATTAGAATTGCCCTTTATATATCGATTTAGGGCTTGGAGAGGAGAAAAACGAACGACGTCTGTGTTCGATCTCTTGTAATAGCTACTTCTTCTTTTTCCTCTCAATCGTTGATGTCCAACTCAAGATCTACAAAGAAAATATTTGATGATGCAAACTCTTTTGGATGTAGACACCTTTCTCGGATTTGGAAATCTAGACAGAGATGATGTTTAGGGTTTGTTCGAACAGATGGGTAAGTGTAACTGAAAGATTTATCATGTTCATTTTAATTAGTTTTTGTTTTTGAAAGAAACCAAACAAATAGATAGAATATGGACATGATAAAGCATTCAATTACACTTACCCATCTGTTCGAACAAGCCCTGTTTCTCTGGATGATGTAGGAAAGTATAAGGCTTGTAGTGGAGATCTGAATACCAACTTAGATCGTCAGAACACTTTCCGAACTGATATTTCTACCCTATGCCTGGGTTTTAATAAATTCAGCCTAGGATAATCCAAGTGGACACTTACGATTCTAGGCACAAAAATCGTAAGCCAATTTTCTAGAAAGATTCTGTGAGAGTTAGATGAAAACGAGAGCTAAAATTCGTAACCCTCTTCTGAGAAGGAAGGGTCATTTATATATTAAACAAGATTAGGGTTTTAGTAGGGTTGGGTCGTCATTAGTTGCTTTGAGAGCAAGTCAGGATAATCCGGACTTAAGGAGGATTTAGGGTTATCAAAACTAACGACTTTTGTTAGTTTTACCATAATCACCCTCAAGAAATTGAATTTTCCACTATGTTCCCATATGTAAAATTTGGGGCTTTGCCAAATCTAAAATGGGCGTCCACATCCATAAGGGTTTTCATCATCAAATATCTTCTTTGTAGATCTTGATTTAGACATAAATGATTGAGCGGAAGAATAACAAGTAGTTCTTACAAGAGATCGAACACAGACGCCGTTCATTTTTCTCTTCTCCAAGCCCTAAATTGATATATAAAGGGCAATTCTAATCTCTTTATTCCATGACATTAAGTATAATGACTTGTCATTTGCCAACTAGTTGTATACGTAATGAATCTGGTTGCCTCTAATGAGAATTAAACAAAAGTGTAATTTCGTTAGTTTTTTTCAACAAACAAAACATGATTGAGGTTTTATGAATGGTTTTGAAACTTCATTGGTCTTGCGAGTCATTTTCCGATATTTAATTACTCCTCATAAGCCATGTCATTAGTTGACTTTCATTAGCCGGTTGACCTTAAATGAGAAGTAAACGAAAGTGTAAGTTAGTTGGGCTTTTTTAGACAAAAGGTTAAGTTCGTTGGGTTTTGTTAAACAGACAAAACATAATTGAGTTTTTTGAACAGTTTGAAAACATCGTTGGGCTTATAAGTCATTTTCCCCTTTTGTTTTCCAGATTCTACAGCTTCCATTTCTTGGGTTACATAGCATTTGTCATGACAGGAAGTAGTCTGACATTTACTCAAAAATGCACATCTTTTGCATCAAAAGACATCAAAGGAGGTCCCACATGTTGACTTGATTTTACAAGACAATACAACTTTATTCAGCAGTACATATACTTTATCAATAAACCAAAAATGACACAACACCCTCACCTTTTGATTTTTATCCAACTTAGGGTATGTTTGGGTTATTTTTTTTATTTCAAAAGTGATTTTTAACAAAATTACTTATTAACTTATGACTTTTAGGAAAAGCTGATTTTAAAAAGTATTTGGATAAAAAAGTCGTTTCTTCAGGAGTAAAATGTCTAAAAGTATTGGGTGTGGGTAACTAGTCATAACCCCATTTTGGTGACACATCACCAATGGTGTTATAACACCAAGTGAGAAAATGGTCACCATGATATATCTTGTTATAACAACAACTTTTTTCCACTTTATAATTTATTTTTTATTTTTTTTCCAATTTTTTTTTTTAATTTAAACAAATATATTTTAAATAAAACATAATGTTTAAAAATTATAAATAACATAGAATAAAAATTATTTTTAAAAATTAAAAATAACATAAAAATTAAATTACACATAACATCATAATTCAAAAATAATAATAATAATAATAATAATAATAATAATAATAATAATAATAATAATACAACGCTATTCGTTAAAAAATAACATTTTTCTTAAAACACTAAACGCTATTCGTTATCGTTACCATGGAAGATATAATCCGCCAAATCCTTTCGAAGTTGTCTGTGTTTATTTGCGTCCTAAATGTCAACGACTCTATGCAAATACTCTTCTGTTTCTGGTTGAATTTGAATGTGTATGAGCTCTGTTGAGATATAGTGTGCAATATTTTGTCCTTTATCTTCTACTACCATGTTGTGCATTATGATACATGCATACATGATGTATCGTAGAGTTTCTAAATCCAATGATCGTGTTTCATGTTCAACTATATGCCACTTCTCCTTCAACACTCCAAAAGCACGTTCTACATCCTTACCTGCTCCTTCTTGTCTTCTCTTAAAAAAATTGTCTCTTTCTTCAATCGGATGTCGGAATGCCTTCACGAATGTGGAATCCTGAGGATATATTCTATCTGTAAGGTAATACCCATATTTGTATTCGTTTCCATTCACCGTGAAAGAAGCATCTGGGGCCTTTCCATTCAAAAGATCATCGAATATTACTGATCAAGAAAGTTGACGTCGTTGTTGGAACCCGCAACACCAAAAAATGCATGCGAAATCCATAAATTTTGAGAAGCAACAACCTCTAAAACCAACGAAGGCGATCCGTGATGATCACTTGCGTATTTCCCTTTCCATGCTACCAGACAATTTTTCCATTTCCAGTGTGTGCAATCAATGCTTCCGATCATTACGGGAAACCCATGGCGTTCTTCATGCGTCGCATACAATTCTTGCAAATCATGCAACAAAGGTTTCTACAAATACATGTCTCCAAATGTTTCAACAAAACCCCTTGACAATGTATACAAACTCTCCCTTGCGGTTCTTTCAGACATTCTCATATAGTCATCCATGGTGTCAGGTGACTCCCCCATAGCCATCAAACGAGTGGCCGCAAAACATTTATGCAACGTTGTAAGCCCTCGTCTACCTCTAGCATCATATCCCAATTGAAAAAAAATTCATACCTAAACATGAAATAACTACACTTAAAAATATAGTACATTTGTTGTAAAATTAAAGAAACATGTAGTACATTTGTATTTATATTGCATAAAAGTATAGTAAAGAAGCGATACCGGCTTTCCAAGGCGTAGGTGATCCGTAGGAACACATTCCTACTTAAACGAAGTCTTGTTTTGAAGTCCTTCGACCCGTATACACGATTATCCACAAAATAATCGTGATATAGATGTTTGTGTCCTTCCTCGCGATTTCTGTTTGACAATGCACGTCTTGTTACTAGTGGGGTTGGGTCTGGTTATAGCAGGTTGGTAGTGTAATAATGATACATCATCCTGAAGAAAATATTGTCATCTGAATCTTCGGACGAGTCGAAAGGGTTCATATTTTTTTTGAAGATAATTGAAATTATGTAGAGAGAATGAGATAAATTGTGTGGAATTTTTTATAAAATGTTAGGTATTTACAGGATAAATGATTTTTTTAATAGTTATTTTTTTTTAAACTACCCGGTGGCAACGGTTGGTCAATGGGAAAAGTTTGAAATTTGCTCATTTCTTCCGATTGTGACGAACAAGATACACTCTTAACAAGCAAAAACGAGAAGGGGGGTGTTCCCCCTGCTACCATGCCGTTATGGCGTTCCGCGTCACCATAACGAGCACGAGATGTGCCCACACCATCTCGTCTAAAAAGCTAAAAAACTAGGATTTTCCCACTTTTTGAAAACTTTACTTTTTCCTACCCAAAAAGTTGTTTTAAAAAAACGTTTTTTTAAATACACAAACACTTTTTTAGCTTATTAGATTTTTGAAATGCTAAAATGCAAATAAGCTTTTCTGAAAAGCTATCCCAAACACCCACTTACTCTCCAATCTGAAATTTATGACACCTCTTGTAAAAAGTATTATATATATATATATATATATATATATATATATATATATATATATATATATATATATATATATATTGATGACGCGCCCCTCAAAGCGGGCTAGAAGCAAGCGAACCCCCAACGAGGCGCTCACAGCTAGAAGTCCGACCAACGACTCGACCGCCTCAGCAGCCCAGGACTCCCACGAGGCGATCGCGTAGGAAGTCCGCCCTCGCCAAGTATTGTCGTTTAGCTATAGTCCAAGGATAACGGCTCCAGGAGGCAAAGAGCACAGTCAGAGCATTATTTCCTGGACCAATCATTGGGCCGTACACAAATGTGGAGCATGGCCCTCCAATAAGAGCGGCAGATCCTGCCGGAACCGCAGTCCTTGTCCCTCTTACGGACCCAGGAAGATCTTCAGTATAAAAGGCCGATCACTCTGCCTTGAGAGGTAAGCTATTCTACCCCAAACATTTACCTCCATACTCAAGATTTATCTCACTAACTTGACCGTCGGAGCGTCTTTCTGAGACCTCCTCCCAGAGAGCGGCTGATGCCTCTTCTTTCTTTGTGGCCTTTCAGGTTCCATTCCGACGACCATCTCTCTGTGGATTAGGTGGTTCGGAGCCAGGTCACATCATTTGGCGTCATCCGTTTGTGTGACAATAGATACGCCAAGCCCTTTTCTTTTGTCTTTCAACCTAGCCACGCATGATGAAGAAGACGACGGGTGAGTCATCGGAACCACCGCATAGCCCGATATACCTGATGGCGTCGTTGGAAGTAGTCAACACCCTAGCAGCGCCATCTTCCTGTGGCCCACCACCATCTCTTTAAGTAGCGCCACCCTCCGGTGGCCCACCACCATCCCTTGAGGCGGTACCATTATCCGGTGGCCCGCCAACGTCTCTTGAACCGACACCATCATCTGGTGGCCTACCACCAACTCTTGTGACAACACCGACATCCGGGGTTTTGCCACCATATCCCATGACGACACTGCCACCAGATGACCCCTCGCCCTCCGTTACAACAGTCATGTAATCGGTTTTAACTTAGAGTCAAACATCGCCACCCACTCCGACTCACACAACACCCCCACCATTCCCAAATAGCAGTGTATCTAACATTTTACCCACTTCGCTACCATTCTTCCCCAACACCATCAATCCTATCAATCTTCAAACAACACCCATGACGCCTTTCGTGAATAGCTCACATACAAACAACACTTTAATCGGCCAAAACATTGCACCACAACCGCAGAGCCACCCGTCATTGATGACAGGCACCGTGTCAACATCACCACTCGCACTTTACCAACAAATACTGATGACCCAACAACAAATACCCATGACCCAATAGCAGATACCCATAACCCAACAGCAAATACCCATAGCCCAACAACAAATAGCCATGCCTCACACCTTCCCTACTCCATTTCAGCCGTCAAACTTCTACGGCTTGGTAACGCCAGACCTTATAGTCTATAACAACATGTTAGTACAGCCCTTCCCGGCGATGCAACAACTAGGGTATCACTTCAATCGGCGAACCCCAACCCAAGATTGCTTGTCACGAAGAGTTACATCGTTATTCGTCAAAGAGCTCCTGGAATATGAAATCCCTAACACCGACAAACTATCCCACCTTAAAATGTATGATGGCACTTCCGACCTAGATAGCCACATCGATACATAAGAATGGACCATGACATCCCTCAAGCTAGATGAACGATTCTGGTGCACATACTTTCCCACTACCTTAGATGGCAATGCATGGACATGGTTCAAGACACTGCGCCCAGGCAGCATCAGCAACTTCAGTCAGTTGAAGTACCTTTTCCTAACTAACTTCATGCAACTCCGGAAATACAAGGGCAATTGCCACTCGATCATTGGGTGAAAACAACGGGAGGGGGAGACAGTCAAGGACTATTTTTCCAGATTCACTAAAGCAACGCTAGATGTCCCAAGGCATGATGAAGGTCTAATTATGGGGGCATTCACCTGGTGACTGTTGCCGGGATCACTATCCCAGAAACTCATGGGCAAGCAAACCTTAGACAAGGGCAGAACTAAAAGAGCGAGTGGAACGATTCCTATAAAAAGAGGAAGGCGAAGCGTCGAAGCAGGCATACCTCAATGCCACGACAGCCTCCGCCGAAAGACGAGGCCACCACCCTACCCCCACCCTAATCCTCGGGGGGGGGGGGGGCAGATTCATGGGGCGAGATAAATGATTGCCAGAACGATTTAGACTTTCCATTAAATTCGAAAGGCAGGGAAGACGAGCAGAAATCTATATGGTCGTCGAGAAACCAGCAACAAAAGGCACTAAAACGCAATATTCTGAGTATCACAAAAGCAGGACGCATGACACAATGAATTGTGCAGTCCTGAAAAGGGAAATTGAAGAAAAAAAATTAAAAGGCAACGTGATAGAAATCGCAAAGAGCCTACAGGCTAAGTTTAATGCAAAAAACTCCAAAGATGTCACTGGAAAGACTGATCGTAGCTTGGAAATCTTGACAATACACCACAAAAGGGGGAGAGCGGAACGCACGAAGGGCACACGAAGCATCACGGAGGCAATGCAGGGGCTGACATTCTCCATACATGACCCAAGCCCGGTTGGATGGAGTGGAGACAACCCCCTCATCATCTAAGCATCCATTCAGGATGTTGTTGTCCACCGAGTATACATCGACACTGGAAGTTCCGCGGACATCATTTACGAACACTGTTTCCGGTGGCTACCAAACGCCTGGAAGGAAGGACTAAGGCCAGCGACAGGCCAACTCACAGGATTCACTGGGCATAGTTTGTGGCCCTTAGGTACGATCGACTTGCCATTTACACTAATCAACCAAGACAAAACCAAGCGACGGACTGCTCTGGTAGACTTCGTAGTTATACGACACCCGTCAGAGCATAACATCATATTGGGACAGACGGCCATACTGAAGTTCAGAGCAGTCCCATCAATAATCCACGAGATAATCAAATTCAGCATAACCTAGGGACCGGGAACGATTTTAGCCACACCCCTAAGGGAGGTCAAGTGTTACGAGATCATGCAATCAAAAGACATATCAACCGAAGCCAAGAGACCAAGACCGGACTTGTCGGATAGGGGGGGAAGTAATCAACAGGGAATACCCAGACCAGCGGGTGATTGTGGGAATAGCCCTCCCCGTAAAAACAAGAGGAGTGCTGGTCCGGCTCCTATAGAAATATAAGCACATATTCGCTTGGACAACCACAGACATGGTAGGGGTCGAATGAGGAATCATAGAACACAAGCTGATGATAAAACCATGAACCAAAGAGATAAAGCAGAACAAGTGGGTCCAAGGAGGGGACCGAAACAAGGCAATCAATGCAGTGGTAGCCAAACTAACCAGCAACGGAATCCTTAGAGAAGCGATCTTCCCTACATGGATCGCCAATTCGTCAATGGTAAAAAAGCACGACGGTAGTTAGCGTATGTGCATTGATTACTCAGATCTCAACAAGGCATGCCCCAAAGACTGCTACCCATTACCAGAAATAGACCACTAGGTAGAGTCTCTGCAAGGGTTCAAGTGGAAATGCTTCTTAGACACGTACAAGGGGTATCAACAAATCTTGATGAGCAAAAACGACGGAGAGAAAACAACCTTCTACATAGATCATGGTACTTTCTGCTATACAATAATGTCATTTGGGCTAAAGAACGCTGGAGCGACTTACCAGCAACTCGTCGACTCTTTGTTCGCCAACCAAATCGGTCAGAACATCGAAGTCTACGTCGACGACATGGTCATCAAAAGCCCAGACGAGCAAAAGCTGCTACGAGATGTAAAAGAGACACTACAAACCTTAGAAAGAGATAAGATGAAGTTAAATCCCGCTAAATGCACTTTCGGGGTAGAAGAAAGACAATTCCTGGGGTATTACGTGACAAAGGAAGGAATTCAGCCAAGCCCAGCCAAGATAAGTGAGCTCGACGAAACGGATTCGCCTAGCATCCTAAGGGACATGCAAGGGTTGAATGGAAAGCTAAAAACACTCAACCGGTTCATTTCCAAGTCAGTTGAAAAAGCCATGTCGTTGTTCCATATGCTCAAAGGGTGCATAGAAAAGAATAACTTCCAATGGACGGCAGAAGCCGAATCAGTGCTACAAAAGATAAAAAAAAGGCGCTCCATGCACTCCCCACTCTGGCTAGCCCAATACCCGGAGAAATACTCCAAGTTTATATGTATGCATCAAGGGACGCCATTTCATCAGTGCTGGTAGTTGAGAGGTAGGGGCGGCAGATCCCGATCTACTTTGTGAGCCGGGCCCTGCAGGGACCCGAAAGCATTTACCCAATCATCGAGAAACTAGTGCTCACCTTAATCTACGCAGCGCGAAGGCTCCGTTGATATTTCCAGGCCCACCAAATAGAAGTGTTGACTAGCTGCCCGATAAAACAAGTGCTCCTGAAGCCGGAAACATCAGGACGACTCGCAAAATGGGCCATAGAATTGGGTGAGCACGACATCAGCTATCATCCCAGAGTAAGCATCAAGGGACAGGCATTAGAGGATTTCTTACTTGAAATCCCAGGAGAAATCCAACAAGAAGCAGCCGGCAGGGCCTCGTAAGGGGGGTCACAGGGGAAGACTGGCCAACAGTGGACTCTTTACATGGATGGGGATTCTAGCAAAGAAGGGTCAGGTGCAGGGCTAATCCTAACTAGCCCCATGGGCGAAGAAGTTACATGCGCTTTACGTTTCGACTTCCTCACCTCCAATAATGAAGCCGAGTACGAAGCTTTGTTGGGTGGTCTCAGATTGGCAGTAAAAATGGGGGCGGAAAGGGTTATGGCCTTAACGGATTCACGACTAGCAGCCAACCAAGTCTCAAGGGAATTCCAAGCAAAGGATAAATGAATGGAGAAGTATGTCAAGGCGGTACAACGAATCACAAGTTCGCTAAAGAATTTCACAATAAAGTAGATTTCGAGGGGAAACAACAGGTGAGTAGATGCCCTTAGCAAGCTAGCGTCAACATGCTTTAGGCACCTTTCAAAGGAAGTATTGGTGGAGGTACTCAAAGAAAGGAGTATCGACGAGCGTCATGTTGATTCCCTATCAACAACGCATCCCAACTGGATGACGTCCATCATGGACTACCTGCAGCATGGTGTACTTCTCAACAACTACAGGGAGGCGCGGAAAACAAGGATATGAGCCCCCTAATATGCAATCATAGGGGGAACCATGTATATAAAAGGCCATACGGCTCCATGGCTCAAGTGCATAGATGGTGAGTCGGGGAAGAAGGCTCTAAAGAAAGCCCACGCAGGGTCAGCTAGAGCCCATGAGGGAGTGCGGGTGTTCACAGGAAAAGTACTACGCATGGGGCTCTACTGGCCAGAGATACATCAAGACACTGTCGAACTAACCCGAGCTGGCGTAGAATGTCAAACTTTCTCGCCAGCATAAGGGGTACCACCATCCAAGTTGACGAGTATAGTTAGTCTGTGGCCTTTCTATCAGTGGGGGATCGATATCGTCATCCCTTTTCCAGAAGCACCAGGGAAAGTGAAGTTCTTAGTCGTAGCGGTCGACTAATTCACAAAGTGGATAGAGGCCGAACCGCTTGAATGTATCACTGGAAAACAGATAATCAAATTCGTTTGGAAGAATATCATAATGAGATTTGGGATACTCAAAATCTTAATCAGTGACAATGGTTTGTAGTTCGCCGAGAATCCTTTCAGGGATTGGTGTAGCGAAAGAAGAATAGAGCAGAGATTCACATCCGTGGCGCACCCCCAACCCAACAGGAAAACAGAGGTGTCTAATAGGACGTTGGTACAAGGGATCAAGAAGCCGTTCGACAAAGAAAAAGGTAACTGGGTAGACGAGCTACCGGAAGTCCTTTGGTCATATCGAACCATGCCACGGACTAGCACAAAGGAAACACCGTTTAACTTGGCTTATGGGGCTGAAGGATGCTACCAACAGAAATTATGATAGGGTCAATACGAACAGAGTATTTCCAGGAGCTAGAAAACAGTGAAATTCTAAAGGAAAACCTGGACCTCCTGGAAGAACGGCGAGACCGCTCGAGCATGCGCCAGGCCGCTTACAAAAAGGTAGTGGAAAGATACTACAATCAGCTAGTCAAGGACAAGGCTTTCGGGGTTGGGGACTATGTCCTGCAGAAGAATGAAGTTAGCCATGCACAACACCGCAGAAAGTTGAGCCAGACGTGGGAGGGACCATACAAAGTAACAGAGGCACATTGCAATGGGTCATACTCCCTGAAAACCCCGGAAAGAAGACAAATACCAAGGACATGGAACGCAAGGAACCTGAGAAGGTTCCACTTTTGAGAAATGGCAAAACCCTATACAGAAGGGAGGGCGATGGCATGAGACTCTCGAGTAGAGTCGTAAACCACTATACAGTAAGAAGAGCAAGGAAGACATCCTGTGGCCGGATTGATCACCCGGACCAGCAGACGGACACTTAGGCTAGTCTGATAGGGAATTGAAGTGCAAAATTACTATGTATCAGAATTACATGAATAAAATAATTTGCATTATCTTTAGCATGAAATGCAGCGAGCATACCCAACATATCTCTAAGATAGAAAACGCAACACAGAGGATACTTTGCGAATCCACATGCACACGACAAAATGGTAGCATACATAATACATATACAAAAAAAAACAAACAACCTACACAGAAGGTTAAACATAACCAGAGCAAGAAAACATGTTCTAGCAAACAAGAAACAAAACCATTGTCCATTCATACATAAGGGCCTTAGGGGCCATAAAAACGAAATTACCAATGCGATACAATAAAGGTCTTAGAGGCCACAAAACTTTCGAAACATAACAAGACATGACAAAGCTTCAAAAAAGATTTTTTACACCCTAACAGGGCAGCTCCAGACAACTTCACACACTATCGCCAACACCAACATCATCAACCTTAACTCTGTTACCTACTCCACCAGCATCACCAATCTCAACTCTGTCACCCGCTCCACCAACCCCAACACCCAAATCCTCCACAGCGTCTTCACCTTCATCAGAAGCACATAGCGCCCGCAAAATCCATGGTTGCGAAAGCCAAGAGAGCATCATCCAAAGCCAAAGAATGACTAGACCGCAAGTCGCTGGCAGAAGGGTTATAATTCCCAGTGTCGACCTGTGCTTTCAAGTTAACCCAACCAGATTCTTCGCCAACAATAAAAGCAGCATGACGAATACAGCTAATACCACCTGTGAATTCAGGATGCTCAAGAAGTTTATCCATCACACGCACAAAGCCAACTTGAAGTATCCAATTACGGTCATCCCTTAATACCTCCAACTCTCGCTCGCGGTCAACAAGATCCCACTCCTGACTTTCATTTTGTATCATCAACCCTTCATTCGCCTGGGTTAGAGATTCCACTTGGCCTTCCAAAGCACTATGAACATCTTCTAAAACCAACTTCTCCGACACCAAAGATTTTTTCTCACCTTCCAATCGTTGAACATTAGCACCAAGGCTCGCCGCCTCGCCCTGTAAACCAGCCTCGCTCGCCGAAAGAATAGAGTGTGCGTGCTCAAGCTCGTCAAACCGCTGCACATGGCGGGATCCAACGGCCGAGTGTGTCATTACCTATGTAGCGGCATAAGCAAGGTTGTGAGCCAAAACTACATTAATCATCGAATCCATATCATCGACGGTAGCAGGAGGAAGAGCATGGCGAGTAAAGTCTAACGCAACAGAACGCACAGACAAACGGAAGTCAGATCGCAAACTCCATCCCAAAACAAACAGAGGTGCACTGTGAAGTACTCCTATAGTAGCAGACTCCTAAAACAGCCGCTCTGGACTACCCTTCGAAGACGGACGGCTGAAACCAGGACTCAGAGAGATTGGTACAGGAACAATGGGCTGATGAGACACCCCTCCGATAGGCCGCACACGTGTGTGTGGCTGTACACTTGTGTGCTACTGGGGTGATATAAATAGTAGGTGCCTGTGTCAGTGTCTGCGTGACGTGTGTGTGTGTTTTCCAAGGTGTATTTGACGTTTATGTGATATAAATGTGTGCATGATTGGTTTAATTATTCTTCTACTCCTTCTGCACTCTGAATTGATTGCAATATCATTTGATCACTGATTTAGATCCTAGATTTGGAACCTTACGGGTTCTGAGTCAGAGTCTTCCTGAATATCCTCTTCGTCTTCTTCCTCGAAGTCTTATACTATTGGAACTACAGGGTCGTCCTCTGGTTCATCTTCAATCCAACCACCGTTTCCTTGATTGGGAAAATACGGGTCTCCCAGCAGATGAAATCCAGCCATGTTATCTAAGGGAGAATAGGGGTGTAAGAGTCATTAGTAAATCTAGAAATGGTGTTATTGTGTTATAGATACTTCTATAGTATTTAAATTTATGTTTGGTTTTTAGAGTTCTTCTGGTATATATGTTTGGTAAGTTTTAGACTTGTTGCAACACCACGATTACTCCCAAACACGTGTTGGTCATATCTCAAATAAATATAGTTGATCAGGCTATATTTATCCCAGATATGATTACATAACTGTCTAGGTTTAACTGCAGTGTCTAACATCCAAATACTTTTATGTTGTTACAGTTGTGATATTGTTCTTGTATGTATGAGTGTTAGTATACCTCTTATAAAATACTTATATTTTAAAAGTATACTTGTAGTCAGAGCTCTTTAGCTCGAATGTATTTATAGTTGTATATTTTTTATGAATTGATATATTGAGTTCACTATAAACAATGCTCTGATACCAATCTGTCACACCCGCAAACCTGAACGGCAGAAACGTCCGGGGGTGGATGACTTCATGTTAAGTATCACAACTCATGCATCATAGTAAACAAAATATAACAAACATTGCATTAATAATATATAATTTTTACATAGTGTTGAAGTCATTGTGTATGACATCAAAAGTAGATATAACAAAAGACAAAAGACGCAACTCTATACTGTTCCGTCTTCTCAAAATCCTGGGAATGTACATCTCTACTAGTTCCCTGAGAATACAATTTTTTTGAAAAAAGAGACTATCAACATTTAAGTTGGTGAGTTCATAAGTATTTATGTTTAGAAGGTTGTTATTTGTTCCTTGAAATAGTGAGTATGCTTACCTTTCTAGAAAATCCAATATTTTCTAAAATAACTAAAAGTAGTTTTAATACCATAAAACTGTAATGTGCAAGTGTTGTTGTACTATGAAATACTGTAACATAGTTTTAGTTCATAATAAAACTATAAAAAGAATTTTTTTATGTATTGTTATGTTTTCCTTTGTTGTAAATTAGTATATTGTATTAGTACTTTTTGAAAACCTTGTAATTGTGAGTGTGCCTGGCTACACCAGCTGTAATTGTAAGTTGTAATATAATATTGTAATTCGTATTATTGTAAAACCAGTATGTTGTATTTGTACTCCTGTGTTTCATACACTAATCATATTGTTAATATCTTTTTGTGAATTATTATAACCATACTAAGACTAGTAAGCCTGATACGACTCTTTGTAGGCGTCGAAACTGTAACGACATTTGTCACTCCCAGGCATACCCGCCTAACTGTAGCTAACAGTTTGAGTGTAGGATTGTCAATCCCGTATAGATCTATACGCATTTGTCTCGTTCTCTGTTGGGATATTCTGGTTATAATCATCAGGACTTTAATAGTATTGCCTAAATGAATAAGCGACTGAACATTTTCTCACAAAAACCATATTGATGCTTACGTGTATAATAATGATAAACAGTCATTTTGAAATAAATGAACTGATAGTATGTTCCTTTTCTAATATACTTGAAGTGTAAAGTATTTGTACGAGAGTATACAGTTAAACTTTGTATACTTGACTAGTGAAAATAGTTTGAGAGTTCTAGAAATTATACCTATTATAATTTATATTTGTATTCTGTTTGATATTATTTGGTCGTGAGAGTACCCACTTTTGCTTGGCATATTACAAAGGGTAATGAAGCTAATTGAAGTACTTTATATATATATATATATATATATATATATATATATATATATATATATATATATATATAATTAAAACTGAAATGAAATTCAAACAAATAATGCTACCCTAAGGCCACATCCAAACAAGGAAAATGAAATAAAGGGAATTATTAGTCCTCATCCCTTTAAATCTTATTTATATAGATATACATATATTAATATGATTTTGGCAAACTATAAGTTTAAAGGAGTTTTTAAGACATTTAAAGGAGTTTTGAAGACATTTAAGGGAGTTTGACAATATTTAAAAGAGTTTCCGTAACTCGAGGTCATTTTAGAAATATTTAGGAATCATTTAACTTGTAAACACAATATTCTTGTGTTAGACTTGTATTCCCCCCCCCCCCCCCCCCCCCCTAAAATAATGAAAATTATTGAAAATTATTAAAAATGCATTTAACTTGAACTCACCTTTTGTGAGTTTTCGGTTGAAGATACGGTGTAGAAGAGCTAAATCCACAAGTTAGAACTCGTGATAAAAACTGAATCCTAATATATATTAACATCAATATAAGAAGATTGGAAACTAGTATAATTTGGTGTTTCCGGCCGAATATAAGAAGATTGGAAGGTGTTTTTGGATGATAACAAGATCAATAGATGATACTTGCAAGATTATAAGAAGATACAAAGGATTTTCATATGGAAATTAGGAGTTATGAGAGGTTTCGCATGTTCATGAGAGGAGAGAGGAGATTTTGGTTGATGTTCTTGAGAGAAAAGGTGAAGTTTTCGGCTGAATCTTGTAAGAATGAGGAAAGTTTTCGGTCCATGCATATATACAGGGTAATATGTGGCGGTTTGCACCATAAATATCTAGATATTTTAAGAGACTTCAGCCCAGCACACAAACCGAGGAAGGAGTTTGTGGTCCGAAATGGATAAGCTACGACATTTTCGGCCGAAAAGAAAAAACCTTCTGGAGTGGTTTTCTATTGCGAGCAGTTCTCGGTCTCGCACATTATCGGTCTGAGGTTCTCGGCCGTAAACGGTTTGCGGTCCTCCGGGTTTTCGATCTGAAGCGAGAATCCTCGGTTTCTTGGGTGATTTTCCTTCTTAACTTTACACACTTTAACACAAGATTTATCCTACCAAAATCATTAATTTAACTTTATTAAATTAATCAAAACACAAAGTTGTCTTTAATTTGATATGTTTGACTTTGGTTGACTTTTACAAGATAGAAAATAGCGGGTTGTCACATATGATGCTAGACCCCAGATGTATTGCTGAATTTGCTCTAATTACAGGGTCACAAGTCACAGACACATTACGACAAGGTCATTAAACATGGCAGTACAAGCGTTTATTTCAGAACCTCTCATAGTTTGGTTCCATAAATCTTATTCAAGATTTTGTATTTCCTCTCTAGGACAGTATTCTTCTATTACCATCATCTTCAGATCCTCCCAATTCAAAAATTTTGCAGTACTGATTTCCATGTATTTGAACGGCTATTCGACCATGTTAATGCCGCATAAGAAAAAAATACAAGCTGAGAATCGTACTTTGCAATCATTCGGACATAAAATTATATAGAAGACATATTCTGTCTTTCCAATCCATCCGATTGAACCAACAGCTCCTTACGTTCCATAAAAGTTCTTTTGTTTACAGTTCATGAAGTATTTATAGGTGCAAGTTTTGGCAGATCCCACATTGCCTTCATTATTATTTCGAATTCCACCTTGATTTCCTCCAGGTGCTGTGAAATTAGCTAGAGCTTCGGTGATTCTTTGATCTATAATTTGTTCAAGTTCTGTTGAATTTATTCGTGGGTTCATTTCTGGTGGTGGTGGTTACAGTTGTTGTTCTAGTTGTTGATTTGGTTTTAGCCGATTACTCTTTCTTCTAGGCATTTTATTTTGTCCCTATTAGTAAGAACATTGTAAGTTTTCTGAAGCTTTCTTTTAGTCATTAAAATAAGAGTTCTAATGACTTTAATTATTCACAAAAAGTATATAGCATAATAGACAACATAATTAAATTCATTAGCATTCGTATTTTAATGACTAATAGAATGCTTCAAAAAACTCACAATGTTCTTCATAATAGGGACAAAATAAAATGCGTCGAAGAAAGAGTAATCGGCTAAACTAAAATCAACAACCAGAACAACAACAACCATAACCACCACCACCCGAAATGAACCCACCAATAAATTCAACAAAACTTGAGCAAATTATAGCACAAAGAATCACTAAAGATTTTATTTCATAGCATCTGGAAGAAATCAATGTGGAATTAGAAATAATAATGAAGCAATGTAGGATCTGCCAAAACTTGCACCTACAAAGACTTCATGAACTATAAACAAAAGAAATTTTATGGAACTGAAGGAGTTGTTGGTTTAATCACATGGATCGAAAAGATAGAATATGTCTTCTAAATAAGTTTATATCTGAATGATTGCAAAGCACGATTTTCAGCTTGTACTTTTTCTGATGCGGCATTAACATGGTGGAATAACCATGCAGATACGATGGGAATCAGTATTGCAAACTCTCTGAATTGGGAGTATCTAAAGATAATGGTAATAGCAGAATACAATCCTAGAGAAGAAATACAAAATCTTGAACAATAGCTATAGAACCTAACAATGAAAGGTTCCGACATAAATGTGTATAACGCCAAGTTTAATGACCTTGCCATAACGTGTTCAGGACTTGTAACCCCGAAATACAAGAAAATCGAGTGATACATCTGGGCTCTAGCGTCACACCCGTCGAGTACATTCATTAACTATGACTATCCATTTCAACCATATCACACAGATTCAAGAAGCTCAACAGGAAGCTTTGAAGGAAAAAAATATCAAAGACGAAGCCTTACGGGAAATGGAAAAACAATTTGAACTCAAGGATGATGGAACTCGTTATTTTATGAACCAAATTTGGACACCTAAATTGCTTGATATTAAGATCTTAGTCTTGGATAAAGCTCATAGATCAAGGTATTCCATTCATACAGGTTCTGATAAAATGTATTTAGATCTGAAAAAGTTGTATTGGTGACCAAACATGAAAGCTGAGATTGCCACTTATGTAGGAAAGTGTCGACTTGTTATAAAGTCAAGGAAGAACTTCAGAAGCCCTCAGGTTTACTTCAATAATCTGAAATACCTGAGTTGAAGAGGGAACAAATTTCAACGTATTTTATCACAAAACTACCCAATACACCTAATGGCTTCGACTCTATTTAGTTGATTGTTTATAAACTTACAAAAATCTGCTCACTTCCTACCAATCAAAGAAACAGATAAAATGGAAATTTTGACCAAAACCTACCTCAAGTAAATCGTCAAATTGCATGGGGGCATATTTCTATTATCTATGATAGAGATGGTATATTCACCTCATGATTTTAGAAATCACTACAAAAATCCTTGGGAACATGTTTGGATATGAGAACAGCTTATTACCCACAGACCGATGGTCGAATGAAAGGGCCATTCAAACTTTAGAAGATATGCTCTGAGCCTACATGATGGACTTTGGAAATGCAAGAAGAAGTTAGAAAGAACGTCAACACGACATAGTACAGGAGTATGTGACACAAAAATCGAATAGAGATCCGTTACTTGTTAGCCAAAACATTGTAAACGAGAGTCGACGATATCGTAAATACGAATCCATCGATATAAAGACAGTCGAGAACAAAGCTCAAATGAAGGAATTATGATTTTTGATTTGTCCTTTCAGATGTTTATGGGTGAGTTAATTCACAAAAATGGGATCTTGGACATTGGTTTCTTCCCATGCATGATCTAGGTAGTCTTAATGGGTCAAGAAGCTAGAATTTTTGTTGTTAAGGTCTTAATATGTCATAACTGGGGAAATTCTATAGTTATTTGAGTCTAAACTCTATCTAGATGCTTATAAATTCACAATGTAATAGTCTACGTTAACTATTGTAACATATTTTGAAAATAATAACACTAAAAATAAAATCAAAATTAGCCGAAGAAGTCTAAGCGAGAGTTGTAGATTATATTTTCGCATACGCGTGCATATAAAGAACGTCAAAAACGGAGAGCGTCTGCGAAAGTTATGAATTTCAGAAGTTTTTGGCTCAAAAATCGAGAAATAATTGAAAACCGAATAATTTCGCATGAACAGTAACCACCACGTCACCTCGCATGCGAGATAACCTATGTCTACCTCGTGTCAGCCACTGATTCGGCCAAAGTCGCAGTCCAATGGGAAACCAACGCGGCTCGCATCCGTGACGCCTTCCGAGCTTCGCTTCGTGTCCCTCCTCGCCTGCTGCCGCGTGTCCTGCTGACTACCCCCTTCGGTTTGAAGTCTCGCCCCTATATAAGGGTGCGAGATTGCCTGGTTCCAACACAACTTTTACCCACAATTTCATATTTCTGTACACTTTTTACCCCCACAAAACTACTTACAAAACCCTGAAGCCACGGTATCATATCCAACACTCAAGAAACATCCCGAGACGCAAGAAGTCAACAAAAATAGTCTTTCGGTTTCAAAATACAAACCCTCGCAAGGCCCAATTTTCAGAAATAAAGTCTTTTAACAACGAAGTATTACTCAATTCTTCACGACTAACAAGTGAGTTTATACCCCTATATTTTCAATATTTTTATAATGTTTTTAGGGGGAAATACAAGTAAAATACAATGAATTTTCGTATAAATAACAAGACTTGTTTATTTAGTTTATGATTATTACAAACAAACTATTTTACCGGTTTGGAATTTATTATAACAATAAACATATAAATTATAATATGTATAATTTATGATTCATACATGTTTATCAATACACTTTATGGAATTACATATGCTTTATATATATATATATATATATATATATATATATATATATATATATATATATATATATATATATATATATATTAGAGTTTCTGATGAAATTAACTATATAATTTATACTAAATATAATTTATGAGATATTACAATATATATATATATATATATATATATATATATATATATATATATATATATATATATATATATATATTACAAAGATACTTTTCAATATTCTACACATAACTATCAATATAGTATTTGTGAGACACACTTCAAGTACTTATTTAGGTATAAAACAAAAGTCCTGAAAGTTATAACCAGAGTCTCCTGGAGGGAGAGCGTGACACTTGTATATAGATCCATATGGGACTGACAATCCCATATCCCGACTGTTAGATACAGTCAAGTCGGCAGACTTGGGGTGACAATTGTCGTACCAAATTACAACACCTGAAGAACGTTGTGTTTCAGGCGAGGCTTAGGTCGTCAAGCATGGTTATGATAACTCACAATTTGATATTGAATAATATTACCAAATTACAACGCCTGAAGAACGTTGTGTTTCAGGCGAGGCTTAGGTCAACAAGCATGGCTATGATAACTCACAATTTGATATTGAATAATATGTTTAGTTTAAGAATGAGTAAACAACTTTGCATAGTTTTAATATATTAAAACTATAATACAATAATTATAATTTCACAAGTATTCATACAAGTATAGATACAGAATACTATTCTAATACAGTGAAAACATACTTTTCATAGTTTTATGGGAATTTAAAACTATACTATTTCAGAACACAAATACATATACAACAGAAAATATAGGTTTTTCTGAGTGAATTTATATACAAAAAACAGAATACTTTTACAACATACATATGATCTCACCAACTTAATTGTTGACACTCCTTTCAAAACTACTTGTATTTTCAGGAAATAGTTAAACATGTACCAGTAAGTTTTGAGGAAGACAAAGTTTTATATAATTATGTTTGTTAATTATACTTTTTTGTGTTTAATATATAATGGTTTGAACACACATGTAAAGTTATATTTTATCAATGTAATGGATGTCATACTTTGATTACTATTGTGCATTGTTGTGATACTACACATGAAGTCATCCACCCCCCGAACGTTTCTGCCGTTCAGGTTTGGGGATGTGACAGATTGGTATTAGAACTTTGTTTATAGTGAACTAAGTATATCAAGCCATTGAAAGATATACAATTATAAATACATTTGGGGCTGTAACACTCTGACTAGAAATATATTTTTTAAATTTAAATATTTTAAAATGTATATAACATGCATACATACATACATACATACATACATACATACATACATACATACATACTAGAAGTAGTATCACAGTAAATATTAAATAAAAGTATTATGATTGTTGAATAGTACAAGTAGACCTCGGGATATATAATCAACTCTGAGATAAATATAGCCTGGTCAACTATATCTATCCAAGAAGTGATTAGCATATACCTAGGAATGATTGTAGTATTGAAACAAGTCTAAAAACTTACCAAACCTACAAAATAAAATATAAAATACTATAGGAGTATTTTGGAATACTATAAAACCACGCGTCTAAATTCTGTTTATATTTCTTAAACCTTACTTCTCGTACAGATAATATGGTTGAATATAACTTACCTGGAGGCCCCTACAATCAACAAGATGCGGGTTGGAATCCAGATTCAGATGAAGAACCTTTCGAAGATAGTGAATCAAGTGGTACCGACACGGAACCACAAGTCTACAGTCCTAGGAACGCCTCCTAAGACAAGGTGAAGCAGAACCTATACCAGAATGGGGCAAGTATATAAACCACTAGAGTCGGCAAGATGGCCAACGCCCTCCTTATAGGATGGCAAGAGGTTTCTATGATGTCTCTAGAGGAGGAACAACTGATAGAGCTCTTCCGACATAGTACATTGAATAGCCCGTCAAACCGATCAAGCAAGGATTTCGATCAATCGAATCCTACAAGTAGATGTGTTGCATAGACCAACACTTCGGATATCCTTCGTCTTGATGAAATGCAGGACGATGCCCAGAATCATGCAGAAGCCCTTCAAAGGCAAGTCAATGCTGCTCAATCTGAGATAAGAGAATTGAGAGAGCATCAAGCTGCACAAGAAAGGCGCTAAAAAGCACAAGATGAAGCAGGATCCAGCAACCGCCGTAGCAATCGCCGCAAGTAGTGTTTACACTACTAATAAGTTTTATTATATACAAGTTTTTGTTTATGTATATAAAAACTTTTCCTCAATGATTAAGTGAGTACACTATTCGTAGAATCGTAGGATTTCCTTTTATGTGATATATTATGTTGGCTTGTAACAAGTTTAAAGTTTCCAAACTTTATGTATAATATATATCAATAAAAGTAACCAGTATTTCATCGAAAAATACTACCACTTTGTTATCACGAACTATTTACAAAGGGGTAATTTATGATTATTTTGTGTATATATTATAATTTTATGTAATTAAAATTTTATTAATCTAGAAATGGTGGGTCCGCAATTTATTTTGTTCCTTTTTTGGTTGTGAATTTAAGGCAGACCCATTAAATTCAACAGTCTGTTTAATTATATAAAATTTGTATACACCAAATGATTATAGAAAAGTCTGGTATGGAACAAACTACATTGAGTATACTACTATTAGTAATTCATAAGTTTATGTTTTCATAAACTCTTGTTATGAATTGAATTCAAGATACTTTTCAAATCGAATCACGATGCATATGAAAACTAATATGATTAGTTAATTAATTTCGATTGGTAATAAGTAATAAAAACTTATCATCTTTTCATTTTATTAATATTATAGTTAAAAGATGCCGCCTCATAAAACAAATAGACGTAATCCACCAAATCCACCGCCGCCGCCAACACCTCAATTTGACGCTACTATGTTTCAAGTAGTGGTAACTGTCGCCGTAGCAGCAACTATGGCGCAAATAAATGCCTAGAAAGGTGCCTGCAACTGATCAAAGAGATCAACAATCCGTGAAAGGGGATAATTAGTTATTTAATTTTAATGATTTCTTGAAAGGTGCCTGCGATGATTGCCCCTTTCGTTTATTCCAGGAATTCTTTTTCTTGTCTCCTTCTTTGGGTTGTTCAGGATTTGTTGGTGTGGAGCCTTGATGAACTCCATGATCTATAAGTGTTTGTGCCAGATGCTTGGCACTATCGAAAGTAAGAGGATTAGCAGCTATAACATTTCCTTGGGTCGGGGGAGTTAATCCCCATATGTACCTCTCTACTTTCTTACTCTCTGGGATAACGATCCCGGGACACAAAAGAGCTAAGTTGTTGAATATGGCAGTGTAACCAGTAATATCAGAGTCCTTCATCTTTACACCCCAAAGTTCTTGCTCCAACTTTGGTATTTCACCTCTGGGACAATATTTTTCCAGCATTCGACTTTTTAACTCTTCCCAGCTCATAGCATTAGCTACTGGAAGAGTTAACGATTTAACATAGCCATTCCACCAAGAAATGGCTCTATCCATGAAAGTGCATGCATCAAATTTCACTTTGCTGGATTCAGGACACGCACAAATTTCGAATCCTGATTCAATTTTCTCGAACCAGCGTGATAAAACAATGACACCTCCACTGCCATCAAAGGACTTTGGTTTTGCATTTGAGAAGTCCTTATAGGTGGACTCCTTTGGTTGACCATGGTTATCTCCATGGTTAGGAGGATTATTACCCCTACCCGCCCCGCCGTTTGCATTTATTTACGCCATAGTTGTTGCTACGATGGCAGTTACCGCTGCTTGAAACATAGCAGCGTCAAATTGAGGTGGTCGCGGCGGTAGTGGATTTGGTGGATTACGTCTATTTGTTTTACGAGGCGGCATCTTTTAACTATAATATTAAAAAGTGAAAAGATGATAAGTTTTTATTACTTATTACAAATCGAAATTAAATAACTAATCATATTAGTTTTCATATGCATCGTGATTCAATTTGAAAAGTATCTTGAATTCAATTCATAACAGGAGTTTATGCATACATAAACTTATGAATTACTAATAGTAGTATACTCAATGTAGTTTGTTCCATACCAGGCTTTTCTATAAACATTTGGTGTATACAAATTTTATACAATTAAAATTCTAATAGACTGTTGAATTTAATGGGTCTACCTTAAATTCACAACCAAACAAGAAACAAAATAAATTGCGGGCCCACCATTTATAGATTAATAAAATTTTAATTACATAAAATTATAATATATACACAAAATAACCATAAATGGCCCCTTTGTAAATAGTTCGTGATAACAAAATTGTAGTATTTTTCGATGAAATACTGGTTACTTTTATTGATATATATTATACATAAAGTTTGGAAAACTTTAAACTTGTTACAAGTTAACATAATCTATCACATAAAAGGAAATCCTACGATTCTACAAATGGTGTACTCATTTAATCATAGATGAAAAGTTTTATATACATAAACAAAAACTTGTATATAATAAAACTTATTAGTAGTGTAAACACTACTTGCGGCGGTTGCTACGGCGGTTGTTGGATCCTGCTTCGTCTTATGCTTTCCAACGCCTTTCTTGTGTAGCTTGATGTTATCTCAATTCTCTTAAACAGATTGAGCAGCATTGACTTGCCTTTGAAGGGCTTCTGCATGATTCTGGGCGTCGTCTTGCATTTCATCAAGACGAAGTATATCTGAAGTGTTGGTCTGTGCAACAGCATCTACTTGTAGGATTCGATTGATCGAAATCCTTGCTTGATCGATTTGACGGGCTATTCGATGTACTATAACCGGAAGAGCTTTATCGGTTGATCCTCTTCTAGAGACATCATAGAAACCTCTTGCCATCCCATAAGGAGGGCGTTGGCCGTCTTGCCGACTCTAGTGGTTTATATACTTGCCCCATTCTGGTATAGGTTCTGCTTCACCTTGTCTTAGGAGGCGTTCCCTAGGACTGTAGACTTGTGGTTCCGTGTCGGTACCAGTTGATTCACTATCTTCGAAAGGTTCTTCATATGAATCTGGATTCCAACCCGCATCTTGTTGATTGTAGGGGTCTCCACCTAAGTTATATTCAACCATATTGTCTCTACGAGAAGTAAGGTTTAAGAAATATAAACAGAATTTAGACGTTTGGTTTTATAGTATTCCAAAATACTCCTATAGTATTTTAGATTTGATTTTGTAGGTTTGGTAAGTTTTTAGACTTGTTGCAATACTACAATCATTCCTAGGCATATGCTAATCACTTCTCGGATAGATATAGTTGATCAGGCTATATTTATCCCATAGTTGATTATATATCCCGAGGTCTACTTGTACTATTCAACAATCATAATACTTTTATTTAATCTTTACTGTGATACTACTTCTAGTATGTATGTATGCATGTTATGTACTTTTTAAAATATTTAAATTTTAAAAATATATTTCTAGTAAGAGCGTTACAGCCCCAAATGTATTTATAGTTGTATATCTTTTAATGGCTTGATATACTTAGTTTACTATAAACAAAGCTGTGATACCAATATGTCACATCCCCAAACCTGAACGGCGGAAACGTTCGGGGGTGGATAACTTCATGTGTAGTATCACAACAATGCACAATAGTAATCAAAGTACGACATCCATTACATTGATAAAATATAACTTTACATGTGTGTTCAAACCATTGTATATTAAACACAAAAAAGTATAATTAACAAACATAATTATATAAAACTTTGTCTTCCTCAAAACTTGTTGGTACCTGTTTAACAATTTCCTGAAAATACAAATAGTTTTGAAAGGAGTGTTAACAATTAAGTTGGTGAGTTCATATGTATGTTGTAAAAGTATTCTGTCTTTCGTAAATAAATTCACCCAGAAAATCCTATATTTTCTTTTGTATATTATTTGTGTTCTGAAATAGTATAGTTTTAAATTCCCATAAAATTATGAAAAGTATGTTTTCACTATACTACAATAGTATTATGTATCTATACTTGTATGAATATTTGTGAAATTATAATTATTGTATTATAGTTTTAATTTATTAAAACTATGCGAAGTTGTTTACTTATTCTTACACTAAACATATTATTCAATATCAAATTGTGAGTTATCATAACCATGCTTGATGACCTAAGCCCCGCCTGAAACACAACGTTCTTCAGGCATTGTAATTTGGTACGACAATTGTCACCCCAAGTCTGCCGACTTGACTGTAGCTAACAGTCGGGATGTGGGATTGTCAGTCTCATATATATATATATATATATATATATATATATATATATATATATATATATATATATATAAGTGTCACGCTCTCCCTCCAGGAGACTCTGGTTATAACTTTCAGGACTTTTGTTTTATACCTAAATAAGTACTTGAAGTGTGTCTCACAAATACTATATTGATAGTTATGTGTAGAATATTGAAAAGTATCTTTGTAATAGATATATTGTAAATATCTCATAAATTGTATTCAATATAATTTATATAGTTAATTTCATCAGAAACTCTGAATATATATAAAACATATGTAATTCCATACAATGTATTGATAAACATATATGAATCATAAATTATACATATTATAATTTATATGTTTATTGTTGTAATAAATTCCAAACCGGTAAAATAGTTTGTTTGTAATAATCGTAAACTAAATAAACAAGTTTTGTTATTTATATGAAAATTCATTGTATTTTACTTGTATTTCCCCGAAAGACTCTATTTTTGTTGACTTCTTGCATCTCGGGATGTTTCTCGAGTGTTGGATATGATAGTGGGGCTTCGGGGGTTTGTAAGTAGTTTTGTGGGGGTAAAAAGTGTAAAGAAATATGAAATTGTGGGTAAAAGTTGTGTTGGAACCGGGAAATCTCGCACCCTTATTATAGGGGCGAGACTTCGGACCGAAGGGGGTAGTTAGCAGGACACGCGGCAGCAGGCGAGGAAGCACACGGAGCGAAGCTCAGAAGGCGTCACGGATGCAAGCCGCGTCGGTTTCCCATTGGACTGCGGCTTTGGCCGAATCAGCGGCTGACATGAGGCGAACACGGGTCATCACGCATGCGAGGTGACGTGGCGGTTATTGTTCATGCGAAATTATTCGGTTTTCAATTATTTCTTGATTTTTAAGCCAAAAACTTCCGAAATTCATAATTTTCTCATACAAGCTCCGTTTTTTACGTTCTTTATATGCACGTGTATTCGAGAATATAATCTACAACTCTTGTTTACACTTCATCGACTAATTTTGACTTTATTTTTAATATTATTATTCGTCGATTAATTTTGACTTTATTTTTAATATTATTATTTTTAAAATAAGTTACAATAGTTAACCTAGACTATTACATTGAATTTATAAGTATCTGGGTAGAGTTTAGACTCTAATAACTATAGAATTTCTCCGGTTATGACATTATCTCAAAACAGTGAAGTGGAAATTGATACAATTCAACAATAAATAAAAAAAGTGAAATTATTAGCCTAACAAATGTAACACTGTTGCTAAACTCTCATATAAATCAACAAACCTTATGAAATTTATAAAATCATATTTATCAACCCTCAACACTTAAAACTTATGAAGATAGACCTTTTTTAAAAGTTACACATGTTTTCAAATTGTAAAAACCTTCTTATACTTCATGTTTGAGAAACTCCCTTGTTCCTCCTCATTTCCAAAAAGGTATTCGATTTTAGCTTGTCACTACTTTGTTATAAAACGGTTTGTTGTAAGCATATTATACATGCTTCTCAAAGTACCATGGCTTCCAATTTTAGTGTATTCAGTTATGTTTGAGATTAATTCTCATGGTTTCCAATTTTAGTCTTTTATTTCATATCTATTTCTTTCACACAATATTTCTAGGTAAGGTAACTTATCTTAGAATCCTATAAAAACGTTATGTTCCTAGGAATTGTGTATCTCATGAGTTACTTAATAAATTGTGTATCTTAAAATCTCCTTATCCGTATGTTACATGCTCCATGAGAGTATTGATTCATGAAACCTAATAAATTGTGTATCTCATGAGTTACTTAAGCAAGAGTTAGGTCATATACAACCGGGATCATTCTAGGCATAAATACATTCGAAATTAATACAAAATCACCCAAGTTATTTCAAAATAGTGAAGTGGAAATTGGTACAAATCAACAATAATAAAATAAATAAATAAATAAAAAGTGATATTATCCGCCAATAAATGTAATAGTATTGCTGAACTCTCAGTAAATCAACAAACGTTATGAAATTGATAAAATCATATTTATCAACCCTAAAACGAATGCAAACCGGCAAAATCTAAGCAAATAAAGAGACAATAAGAGAAGATAAGGAGATTTTAAGACCTAAAACTAACCTTGTTGATGCCCTATGAAGAAGGAGGAAGCAGTTAATTGTAAGATTTGAGGGTTACTGAAATCAATGATCAGGGGAATCAATTAAATTAAGAAGTCAATAAGACACATAATCCCTTAATCGAAAAGCCAAAGCGCCAAATATAGAGACTACTACATGAAGAAACCAAAAAGATAATTCGTGCTTACATGTACAAACGAAGAAAGTTTAAAAGCACTGATGAAGGGTTATCTTTCTTCGATGGATATAATTTGGGTATGTTCTAGAGGTTCAACATAAACTGAAACCTAAAGATAACCAATATAGCAAGAACACTTCGTCTGATTATAGTGATCGAATATTATTTGGGTATGTTCTACAAGTTAACTTTAAACTTAAATCTAAAGGAAACCATGATGATGGATATAGACATAGACCCACTGAAGAAATCAACTAAGGAGACAAAACCGACATGAATTAAGGGCATTTGCAACAAAAAAAAAAAACACTCCCCATAAACTAATTAAAGGGATCGTATGCAAGATGGGTGTGTTCAAAAAGTCTGAAATATAGACTAAAAAACCACGAACATATGAAAATGGTTGATTTGCTGATATTCTTGAAAAAGAAGAAACAACTGCGCTTCTAGACATGCAAGAAAAGATCGCTTCATTGTAAATAAATCAAATATGAAATATCATGACAAACATAAGGGAAAAGAGAGACGCAACATCTGGCAATGAAAGCTGAGGTGGCGAAGGTGAATGAAGCCAACTCTATTCTTTGTTTCATAATTGTAAGCACTTATATATATATATATATATATATATATATATATATATATATATATATATATATATATATATATATATATATATATATATATATATATATATATATATATATAACATAGGCCCAAAGGCTAATATTGCGTTATGGGCTTTTGAATCAGCCGATGATATGTTATATTATTATCATGACTCGTTTGTTATCTTTGTATAGACCTAACTGAATTTTATTCTGAGGAGACATTTTTGGCTGTTAGTATTTGGGAAGATTTTGATTTTGAAGATGGGTGAAGAAGGACAAGTGATTAGTTGTCACACTGTTGATGCATGGAATCAACATCTTCAAAAAGACAAGAACAAATTGGTACGTCATTTATTTTAACAGATTACTTGTGTTAAATCTATCTCTATGAAATTGCATGATACATTTTACGTGAAAACGTTTGTGATTTTTCGTTTTTTACGTTGATTTTATGATTTATAGTGATCCATTCAGATTTCAATGTCATTCATCTTCATCGAGGTCGATTATGATGATATGATGTATGTTGTTTTGTTCGTATTAGGGTGCTTCCAAAGCTAATTGACCTAAATTATGATTGATTAACGTCTAAACAACTCGATTTAATGACTATTATGATGTATAAATATTGGAATATATAGAATATAGATCTAATTACTCTGCAAATGTGATATGTGTACAGATAGTTGTGGACTTTGCTGCTTCTTGGTGTGGACCTTGTCGGGTTATTGCTCCATTTGTAGCAGAATTGGCTAAGAAAATGCCACATGTTACCTTTCTCAAAGTTGATGTGGATGAGTTGAAGGTAAAAAGTTAAAATAGATTACTTTACTATTATAAAGAAATCTTACTCCCTTTTTTCCTTCTACAAAAGATTTTAGTTTTTGTTGTGATATGATTCAAACTTAATATATTTCTATTATTTATGTTTCAAATGGTTTTTATGGTGATTCTTTTCACATTGTTAACGTATAATTAGTTATCAAAAGGAAACAAGATAATGTCGAACGTGGTTCATTGAACTTGGACTAAAAAATATGCAAAATTCAAACTTTTGTTGGTGTTGCTTGTAAAAACGATGAAAGAACGACATTTTAAATCATGTTTTTGTTTTTTCAATGTAAAGAAATCAACGTAATTGAAAAACAAACAAAAAAAACACTATTTTCTTATACAAAAGTAAGTGATTTGGCAGAAACATCAACACATCAATATATAGTCTTTTTTGGCATTCTCATTTGGGAAAATGTCACAAAAGCTTTTATATTTTGTTCTTTTTTCCATAGAAGCCATTATTGAATCTTTACATGAGATGAAAGCATTTCAGCTTTTTGTTAATTTTACCATGAAAACCATTTCAGATTTTAAAATACTGTGTTTTCTTTAGAAAGTTAACAAACCTCAAATGAGTTCAATGACTTTAGTAAATGTTACAAATTTCTCTGGTGGCTTTAATGAAAAGTTAACAAATTTGAATGGCTTTAGTGGCCAATCTAGAAGGTAAAAAACTTTAAGATGACCTTCAATGGAAAGTTTAGCAAATTTCAATGGCTTTCATGGACTTTCTTCTTTAAAAAAATAAGGACTTTTCATGACAGATGAAAAAAATATAAAAGATTCCGTAGCATTTTTTGTTATATATATACAATTTCTATATAAACAATTATTCTTAATTTTTTTTACCAAATTATTCTTGATAATTAGGTTGTGTTCGGAATTATTTATCCAACTTTTTTAGATCGTAATCTTTGTCAAAACAAAAAGTAGCTTATAAGCTAATTTTTTTTTAGATATATTCAAACTAACGTTTCAACGAGTTTATTGAGTTTTTTTTTAATTTCAATCTTCTACATGCCCTTTTATGTTATTTAACATATTTCAGCTAGTTTACTAAATGGTTTTTTATCAGCTTACAACTAACTTTCCAGCTAGTTTGTCAAAGATTAACCTTAGTGAACCACTCATTTAATAGCAAAGTTTGCTATTCAAAACATTTATACTCTTTAGAAATTATCTTTCTTGTAACTATACAGGTAATTGCATCAGACTGGGGTGTTGAAGCAATGCCAACCTTCTTGTTCATAAAAGATGGGAAGAGTGTGGGCAAAGTTGTTGGAGCAAAGAAAGAAGAACTTCAACAAACAATCATCAAACACTCTGGTAATTCAAGTACTAGTGCATGATGATGATGATGCATTGTGTTCAAAAAGAACCAAAATTACTCTTCTTTTTTTCTCTTTCCATTCAACTTAGCATCTTATTTTAGAAGATGCATAAACACTTATTATCATCCTATGTGTTTCTTTCAACTTCCATTTGTTGATTCAAAATTCTAATAGAATAACATGCATATTTTTACCTTAGTGCAAAGCTTTAATAATGTTTAGACAAAGAAAAACATTATATGTTAGGCAATTTTATGGTTTTAACCATGTATATTGTTTCTTTTTCCAATTTAACCAATTTGACCTAATACAATATACCTGTTAATTAGAAAATTACTTGTAATACCTAGTATAACAAAACAGGTCAAAATGGTTAATTTGGAAAAGTGTCTCGAACATTTACGGTTTTATTGAAAAAAAAAAAGTAAAGTTTTAGTGTTTAAACAACAAAAGTTACTAAAATATAATGGTTTTTATGTAATTTGTGCATACATTTATGTAAAAAAAATGCCAAAAGTGCATTCCAACAACAAAAATATGGGATTCAATTGTACAAACCAATTTATTCCTTCCTAAATCACTCACTTTCACTATAAAAAAAATCAACTCCTAAACAAATAACCTAATTCTAGGGATTCATCTTATCTCCCATTACAACACTTACACAAAACACACCATGACAAAGTATCTATATCCTCCTCTATTATTGTACAAATTGGTCAACAACATTAATAAAGACTAAATTCTCACTCCAAATTGTTGTTAGTTACTTGTTATTGATCTTTTCACTAGTGAAACCTTAGTGGGGTCCCCACCAAGTTCTTCAAAAATCACCAATAAATTATTTTTTGGTTTTAACCAAGATCTAGGCACATGATACCTGAAACAATAATAACTAATTTGTCAGTAAAATGTTATGATTTTTGATTCATCCACTTAAAACAAGGCGATTTGACTTTTACACCCCTCGTTTTAATTGAAGAGAGAGAATCATGATGAAGGGTATAAAAGTCAAAACATAAGTGGAAAGGTGTTACCATCTTTGGGTTGGTTGACCACATCCGAGTTGACAAGTCAACGGGCGGTAGGTCCCAGCATAATGACACCCTTGGCAATTACCAGAAGCAAAAGTTGTCCAATATCTTCCTATGCTTTGACCATTGACCCATGCTTGACCTTTTCCCATACTATTCATGTCAAGAGCCAATGGTGAATCACCCTTAGGTGCATTGAAGTAAGCCTGCAATTATTGACGAATTTGCCCTTGAGTTTCAAATAAAGATTTGTTTTTTCTGCTACCCTTTGTAAAGTTATGAAATCTTTATTAAAGTATAATAAAGATTTTTGACCATTGACATACCTTATGCCATGTTAATGGTTGCTGTTTTTGGGTGATTAAAGAATCTTGAGTCCATGTGACAGAAAATGTAGGATTT
This sequence comes from Lactuca serriola, assembly GCF_051521515.1. Taxonomy (NCBI): domain Eukaryota; kingdom Viridiplantae; phylum Streptophyta; class Magnoliopsida; order Asterales; family Asteraceae; genus Lactuca; species Lactuca serriola. Next base: position 109,222,610 of record NC_136410.1, read on the forward strand.
GAGGAGATGAGATTCATGGACTCTCCCTTTAGACCAACCTGTACAAAAAAGATTCTTTAAGAATGATGGAATCATGGAAGGAATGGAATGGTTCATTCCATAGAATGAAACGGATGGAATGGAATGGATCATTCCTGAAGAAATGTTACATCATGGAACAGAATGGGAAATTTCAATATAACCCGTTTTATTTGGAATATGAATATCCAAAAGATACTAATTTTATTATAACTTATTGGGGTTCTATGAGCTTTTATTACGTTTAATTTTTTATTTTGTAAACGAAAGTTTGTTTATTATAATTCAAAAAATATGTATAGTATAGTTAGAATTATATGTTCTATTATAATATAAAAAAAGTTAATTAACAAAATGGAAGGTATCAAATTCCTTCCGGAATGGTCAATTACATTCCATCAAACAATGGAATTAACAATTCCATTCTTCTTTGATTCTAACCTTGTAACTCCAGTTGACCCATGACAAGTCCCATTTCCCTTTGTCAAAACCATACAAAGCCACTGGACCTAAAACTCCAGTCTCCCATGTTTCATAATGTCCTCCCATATTCTTCACAAAATTAAAAAAAAAAAAAAAAATTAAAAACTTTTTCCTTCCAATATTTATATAAATAAATAAAATAAAATAAAATAAACTAACCGGTAATCCCATGGCAACACTAAGTAGTGCAATTTTATTGATTCCACCATGTAAATTAATCTTTTCTTTATACATAACTTTCCTATGTTTTCTTGTTCCAAAACTAGAACCTAAAAACACTTCAATTATTAAATAATTGTTTTAAATAAATAAAAAAAACAATATCCCAAAAACAAACCTGAATATTCTCCATTTATAAACACATGAAGAGCATGTCCCCTTGATTGCACCAAAAGCTTTGGAAGCTCTCCTCCATGCAAAAAAGATTCAGATGAATCAACATCAACACTGTAAAAAAAAAAAACACATTTTATTAAATCCAAACCAAAAAAAAAAATTTTAAAAAAAAATTCAAAATTGGTTTACTTTACCTAGTTGTATACCAAAGATAATCACTAGTATCTCTTGTAATATTAATTTGTTCTAATAAACCCATTGAAGTAATTATAGAACTTTCATCAACAATATTTAAATCTTCATTATATGTCTCCCATGAAAACATATTTGAATCACTCCATAACATCTCCATTTTGGTTGATTCAACTCCAATCTGTGACAATTTTATAAACTATAATATAAAAAATTTATATATAAAAAAAAATTGTAAACTTTATAAAAAAAAATACATACTTGGGCTGTATTAAAAGCAACATTTTTGCAATCAGGTAGGATACTAATAGACCAAGGGGGTAATGTATAATGCACATTATTAAATGTCACTTTTGCAGCATTATTCGGATCATAATTTGACAAAAAAGCTGCACATTGTGATTTAGGAGAGAATACATGAGCCTGAAAAAAAGATGTTAAATAATTAGTTAAATAGTTTTTTTTTCTTTTTTGATTTATTTAAATGAGAAAAAATAAATAAATAACCTGTTGGAGGCTTCCTAAAGAGGTGATAATAGGATCTGATGAAACTAAAGCAAGCTCACATTCCTTAATGACTTTGTGAAGCTCTTTTAAATGACCATATTTTGGTTGCCTGATTAAACCTATAAAAAGAATGAGCAATATACTTTCATTCATTTGTTTATTATAAAGTTATAATTTATAATAAGTCATAACATATTAAAATCTTACTTTTGCTTCTTTTAATTAGATTTGTTCAAAGTATAATAAGAAATTGGAAGAAATGAAAGTAGGATGCTATAAATGTAAATATGTAATACACAAATAAGTGAAAGTAGGTTGCTATTTATTGCATTTTAAAGTTTTAAACCTCACCATATTCATCAAGTGGAGCATCATAATCGTAACTTGTAGTGATGAATGGGCCTCCAGAAGAACGACCAAAGTTTGTGCCTCCATGATACTATTTTCCAATATTTAAAAAAAAATGTAAGAAATAGAAATGTATTTTCATTCATTTATTTATTATAATTTATTGTAGCATTGTATTGTAAAAAAATAAACCGAATTATAACAATGTCATCTAACTTTCATTGCTATAATTCACTAGATTTTTCTATGTTTCAATAAGAAGAAAAAAAATGTTGCATGAGTAAAACGAACCATGTAGTAGTTAAAGAACGATCCGCCCTTTTGTATGAACCGCGCAACGGAAAATGCCAAATCTTGAACCGGTCTTTCATAGACCGGACCACCAAATTCCGTGAACCTGACAGAATACAGAATACTGTCATACTGTCTGTATAAAGTGTTGTCTAGATAAATGATGTTTAAATAATATTTACAAAAGTAAAATTGCACTTAGGGAATGAAAAGGGGAAAAGTAAATTTTGGAAAGCGTGACTTTTTTACCTTTTACTATTAAGTTGTCATTTCTGTATTAAATAAAAAAATAAAAGATAGAAAATTATGTACCATCCACTCCAAGCCTCAGTCCAAATTGTGGGTTTGTAAGGCTTGTTGGGTGAAAATTCATCGCAGTAAAAACCGTTGCACGTGTTAATCTTCCATAAAAAAAAATAGTAAATATTAATCATTAATTTTATAAAGTTTTATATATTGTTTTAAATTATTTTTACAATGGGATCGGGGGCATCATCTTGTTTGCACATGACCCATGGGACACCTGTCCCCAATTCTACAACCATATTTGCAGCCCAAGTCATGTAGTTATGTCCGGCACCTCCATATGCCTTTCCTACCGATCCATATTCATTTTCAATCTGCAAAAAACATTTAAATAATTTTTTAATCGGTTTAGTTTAAGGAAAAGGTAATTACCAGGAAAAAGAAAACATTATATTTGGGGTAGTTTTGTGGCTTAACCACTTATAGTCCAATATTGTATTTTTTTAAAAAACAAAATATAAACGTTTCAAACAATTTTCCAAAATAAACCATTTTGACTTGCTCTATTACATTTGACAGGAATTTTACCAAACTAACCCTCAATGTCAAAATGGGTAAGTCTATGTTTGGTACCCCATAACTAGCTTATTTTTTTGCTTTTATAGGTTGTCATGTTTGGCAAACCAAAAAGTAGCTTATAAGTTAGCTTTTTATAAAGCTACTTAGGTTGCGTTTGGCGATCACAGCTAGCTTAGTTTTCGAACTTTTTTAAGTTGTTATGTTTGGCTTACTAGCTGAAAAGCTGTTTAAATAAAAAGGTAGCTGATAGTTGAAAAATTAACTGATAAGACATGGTGTTTGGAAAAACCAGCTGAAAGATATAAAACGACATAAAAATGCATTTAAAAGAATGTGTTTCTATAATTAATTAAAGGGTATATTTGGAAAAAAATTTAAAAACTCCTAAAAAGCTAGTCTAAATAGTTTTTTTTTAAAGTTAGCTTATCAGCTAGTTGTGGCGCGCCACACACAGTCTTAGACTAGCTTTCCAGGAGCTTTTTAAAAAAATTTCCAAATATACCATTAATTAATTATGAAAAACATATTTTTCTAAATGTCTTTTTATGTCATTTTATATCTTCCAACTAACATATCAACTAGTTTTTACCAGCTTGCTTATAAGTTATCAGCAAGTTTTTCGGTTGTCAAGTAGTTTTTCAGCGGGTATGTCAAACATAGACTTAGGCTATGTTTGGCGTACTAGCTAAAAAGCTAGTTGTCAGCTGAAAAACTAGCAGATAGCTGAAAAGCTAGCTATTAAATGAAAAGTTCACTATTAAATGAAAAGTTAGCTGATAAAAAATAACGTTTGGCAAAACTAGCTGAAAAACTAGCTGAAAAATATAAAATGACATAAAAGGACATTTAAAAAACTATGTTTCTAAAATTAATTAAGGAGTATATTTGGAAAATTTTTAAAAAAACTCCCAAAAAACTAGTCTAAGTAGATTTTTAAAAAGCTAGCTTATAAGCTATTTTTTGGCTTGCCAAACATGACAACTTAAAAAAAACTCGAAAAATTAGCTAGTTCATCAGCTAGCTGTGTCGCGCCAAACATAGCCTTAGACTACGTTCTCAACGAGCTTATTGAGCTTTTTTTAACTCTCTCAAATATACCCTTTTATATCATTTTACATATTTCTACTGGCTTATCAGCTAGTTTTACCAAACCTCATTTTTTATTAGCCAGTAGTAGCTACCGTTTGATCTTTCTAACTAATAGCTAATTTTTCAGTTAGTCCGCCAAATAGCCTAAATTGGAAAAATGTCTTAAACTTTTATGGTTTTATCAGAAAAATAAAGTATAGATGATTACCAAAATTGACCGTGAAATTGCCCAAAATATAATAGATTTTCAGTAATTCGGCCACACAAAAAAATTGAATTTTCAAACAAATGTTGAAATCAAGATTATGTAAAAACATACTAACAATTAAAAAAATGGTTATTATACCTGTGAAAGAATAATTGGGCCTCCTTGAGATTCAAACATCTTTTCACTCTTCATCAAATTCACTATCTTCTCAGTGAACCCTTTCATTGCACTCTGCAAAAAAAAATTATAAATAAAAAAAATTAAAATTCATTTTTATGCATATATTAAACAAAAAAAGAAAGAAAATTGTGACCTTGAATGGCTCGTTATCGGTTCTGAAACTAATGCCGGGAACATACTTCAACCAAACTGGAAATCCTCTGCAAAAAATAATTTTTAATTATTTATAAAGTAAAATTGAAAATGATCCAAATATTTTGACACATGAATTTTGGCATTAAAAAAAAGGAAATCTCCGGAAAAGTCCCAATATTTTACCCTAATTTACGAAAAAGTCTGAAACTAAAATTTGCTTACGAAAAAGTCTCAATTACGGTAAAAATGACGATTTGGTCCTATTTTCCGATTTACCGGTTTCATTACTTACTCGGTTTTAATAAAGTCCCATTATTTTACAATAATTTACGAACAAGTCCCAAATTATTGTAAAATAATGGGACTTTAATAAAAATTATCGTAAAATAATGAGACTTTAATGAAACCGAGTAAGTATTGAAACCAATAAACGGCTAAAAAAGGGTCAAATCGTCACTTTTTCATAAACCAATTTTACTTTGGGACTTTTTCGTAAATTATGGTGAAATATTAGAACTTTTCCGAAGATTTCCCTTTAAAAAAAGGTAAAACATAAAAAAAATACCCAAAATTCCATTCTGCACAAATATAAGGTCCAATTCGAAGATGAACATACATCCCTGCTTTTTTCACTGTCTTCAAGAACTTCACTAGATCATATCGCCCTTCAAAATTATACTGAAATTTCACAAAAGCAACGAAAAAAATAATTAAATAAATAAATAAACCTTAATTTTGTATCATAAAATTGCAAAAATTAAACCCATAAAAAGAAAAAAAATAAAATTAAAATCAAAGTACATTGCCGGGAGACGGCTCATGAACATTCCAAAACACGTAAGTATCAATCACATCAAGCCCTCCATCTTTCGCCTTCTTTACAAGATCTTCCCACATCTACAAACAATTTCATCAAAACCCCCCCACAAATTCAACTTCATTAATTCCCACATTTTTCATCGATAAATTAAACAAAAAAAATCGTAAAATGTGAATAGTTTTTAGGGTACCTCAGGGGTGCTTCTGGTGTAATGTATGGAACCAGAGATGAGAATTCTTCTTTCGCCATTGATAACAATGGCTTTGCTATCGTAGGTAACACTGCATTCGATTATTTCAAAACCCAGCTGAAAAATCATCAAGAACAATAAAACCCATTTGCTTTCCATGTTTTCCGAAAGGAAAAATCTCAAATTACGAAGAAAAAGTGTTTACAGAGAGAGAATGTGTGTTTGGGGAAGAGGAAGAAAGGGGCTTTTTTTGTCGACAGAAAAACACCATTTACACTGAGATCTAGAGCTTATGTGAGTGTGTATATATAGATATAGTGTAGTACAGTGTATGTAACTATGTCACTATGTATGTATAGGTGTATACGCATTACATACATGGCGACATATACATAATGACTTTCAATTGCTGACAGAGGTCGAGAGGCTTTCTTGACTGCGTGACAGCAACTGGGTACCCTTTGTTGTAAAGCGAGTGTATAAGACGACAGGTTGAAGATACATTATTAGATTTTAAATGATAAAAAATAGTAAATGGAGAGAAATATAATATTATTTATTTTTTATTTTAATGAAACAAGGGTCAATCAAATGACCATATTTTAAAATACTTATTATAATATAATTAAATGAATTGTTGTTTTATATCGATAAAATATTATTGGACCGAATTATTGTCATATAAGTTCGATATTTGTTTTTCTTCGAAGTAAAATAAGATAATAGACATATTGATAATCATGTCAATATCATATGGTATACTCATACACTTATTGTTAGGAAGTAAGCTGATAAAACACAAAACCATACACACACAAAGAGATTATTTATGTGGTTCGGTTAAGATGACATACGTCTACGGATAGGAGGAATATTATTATTCAAGAGTTCTCAAATAAGGATTATAAGTAAAATTTCACAAAGATTCGCGTAGGCGTCAATAAATGACTACCAAACATTCTTATTTATAGACTACGAATCAGACCTAAAACCCTAATGGGTCAAGCTCATTAATCCATAAGCCCATAAAAGAAGTCAACCAATCATAATCTGTCATGTAGCTACTTCTAGAACCTTCAACATTGAGAGACATTGCATGATCATTAGCTACACACATGATAGTGCATCATGATAGCGCATCCTCCATCATGATGACGCACCATGCAATTTAGGGCACCCACTTCAAGTACCTTCAACTTCATAGCATCCTTGGACAACCTTAAGCACCCCTAGCGTACTAACAACTTGAGTGGTGCATCAAGAGCCACAATGATGCACCATGAACCTATGTGGCGCATCATGATGCTTAAGTGGCACATCATGATCATTAATGGTGTGTCTCTGCCTTCACAGAATAATGGCACCTTCACATCATGATCATTAATGGTGTGTCTCTGCCTTCAGCAGCACATCAATAACATATCAACACTTCAGAGCACATCAAGGCACAGAATAATGGCACCTTGCACCAAGATAGTGCACCTTGATTATAGGTGGTGTATCTTGTCTGAAAGGTGGCGTATCTTGTCTGAAAGGTGGCACATCCTCCTACATATGACACATCTTGCTTCACGATGCCTCAGATGATGCTCCAATCCCTTCTCAAACGATCTAGCCTAAGCTCCCAATGCTCCAGTGTGATCCCTGATGCTCACACATTCTTCCAAGTGTTCTATTAAGTTTCCAAATTATTCAATGAAACTTGATGCTCCATGAGAATGCTCCAAATGCTCAAGTCATATTTAAAAATCTCCATCTTGACTTGAGTACTCTATAAACTCTTCTAAAACCAAGAAATTCTTCTCATATCCTGCCATCTTTCCCCGTATAAACTTAACACCTACAAACATCAACTAATTTCAAGCAAATCTTGAACTTCTTTATAGGAAAAGACTTTGCCAACGTGTCTGATGGATTCACCTTGGTATCAATCTTTAGTATAGAGAACTTGTCTTCTTCCAGAATGTCATGAATGAAGTTTAACCAAAATCAATATGATTCGTCTTCTCATGATACACATGATTCTTTGTAAGGCTCAACACACTCTAACTTTCACAGTATGAGACATGATTCTCTACCTTCAAACCAAGACTCTAACGCCTTGTTCCCGAGTTCCACTTAAGGAGGGAAATGGAAGGATGTAGAGGGAAAGTGAGGGGTGTTGAAGGAAAATCGCGTTCCCAAGTTTCATTAATGGAAAGAAAGTAAGGGGAGGGAAAGGATTTTGGAGCCATATTTTCCTCCCAAATTAGGCGGATTCAGGAAGACAGTGAGGTGAAGGAAAATTTTAAGTTTTATTTTTTGTTTTTCCTCCTAACTCGGGAGCACAAAAACTTAAAAATTTCCTTTCATTTCCTTCGAACTCGGGAATACGGAATAATGAATATTTTCCTTCCCCTCCCTTTCTTTCTATCAAAATTTTCCTTCCCTTTCCTTTATTGAATTTACCAAAAAAAACTCGAGAACAAGGCGTAAATGAGCCCATGCAATCATATCTCTTCCTTTATTCTTTCTATCATAGACATGTACACTGATTTAGTTATAGATAAGGCAACAATATCTTGTAATGCTGGCTTCCAACTGACAGCACATCTACATCGAGTGTAGATATAACACATCAGTAATTTTCGTTTCACCATATTACCACCATGGTTTGAGTCAGCATATCTATAACGACCCAAAATTTCCATCCGTCAACAAAGTTAGTTTCCATTACTTGAAAATTAATTTCCATTAGCAATTTCGGTTTTATGATTATAAATTCGAATGAGTTATAATATAAAAATAATGATATTTTATACCTAAAAGAATGGTCAAAATATTTAAATTAGGGGTATTTCAGATAATTACTAGTCATTAAATGGGTTAATAGGAACGAGGGACCAAAGTGTCATTAAATGTAACTTGAATTATTATCTTATTAGAGTTACGAGTGTTTGTAATTTATTTATGACACTTGAGGGACAAATCAGTAAAAATATGGTATAACTTCCAAAGAGTTGGATCGCTCGTACTCGTTACGTTTGTTTTTGGCATGATCCAACTAAGAGGCCAACTCAAAGAAAATTGACTCCTAATTCCTCTCTTGTGTGTGCGTCTAATGGAAAAATAGAGGGAAGAGCAACATGAGTCGAGCAAGGCAGCGAAGGAGAGAATGTAATGGGATTGAGAAAGAGAACCGAGACAAAAATGGTGTTGGGGCTGCAATTTTGTGATTCAGTTCGGGGCTAAGAATCAATATTTGTAATCCTATGATTTCCTTCTTATGAAATTGATTCACAAATTGATGAGAATTGATTGAAATCATTGCCAATTACTTTCTCTTTGACATTCTTGATCAAATTGCTTTCTCCACTTAATTCTAGTGGTTATGTGTGATTAAACTCCAGGAATAGGTGTGTTTTGATGGTTTATGGTTGTCAAAAATCTTGTTATGAACACCCTCAAAAGTGTTTTTAATCATGTTTAAAAATTGCTCAAAATCATGGAATCAATACCTTCCTTTTAGTTGCTAAAATTCATGTTTCTTTCTATCTCAATTCTAGTGATTTTATATGAGGTATTTTTCTGCATAAAGACCATGTTTTGAACAATCCAAAAGGTTCTCAAAACGGTCCTTAAATGTCTTTATATATGGATTAATGATGGAGGAAACTCAAACCCCAAATTATGTTTTCTCTTTTAGCATCATACTTTGTGTTTTCCTTAAAAGCAATGTACTTTGAGTCATGGTTTGAAGTTGAAATTGTCCTTTTGACTAAACGACTTATTGCTACTGTTAAGAACTTAATTTCCATCTTGGGGGGGTCATTTTTGGTTAGGGCTTAATGGGTTAAGATGTCAACTAACTCTTAAAAGTCAATGCTGGGAAATTGTATGAAAATACTTATTATGTCCATGTTTTGTAAAAATTATAGAAAAACCATAAGGAGTCGTATTTAGGATCCGTAAACTCTCAAAGCTCTTATTTAAGTCTAGTATGTCCTTGATTTTTCCCTGGACCTGATGTTTTTTCTAACTAAAGTGAAAATCATCATTTTCACAGTCTAGTCCGGAATTAGTGGCATCGATATGCATTTTTGTAAAATCCATAGTAAATTGTATAAAACTTGTGTGGACCTATACAAGTAGTACCTGGAAAGCTAAAGTCTAAAATACTGGAATATGGAAAAATATTTTATATTTTGAAGGCTTTGGTGGTGGTAAAGTGGCCTTGAACAGGCTGTTGTTTCAGGTCAAAATTTAAGAATTTGACTTAGTAATTCGTTTACATGTTTAGGGTATAGAATAGTCATTTTTTTGTCTTGAAAACATCTAATAATATATTTGTTTGTGTTGTATTAGGGCAAAGCTTGATACCTCAAGTGCTTGCATGACTCGAAGAGGGAATGATCATTTCTTGATAAAGGTGAGTTAATCTTTATGGAATTTAAGTACTTTGTTAGGGAATTCCATATTTTAGATGGATTGGAATAAACCTAGGTTGTATAGGTTGCATGTACCCATATTGTGTATAATTTTCCGTTAGTACTATTGAATTCCTTTTTGTGTATAAGAATATAAGATGCATTATATACTAAATTCTTATTTTCTTATGTGAGATGTGTGTTAGGTCCATGATATAAAGAGAGTTTTGTGTTGTTTATATGTGATGTATGCATGTTATAATTTCTTGAAAATATTTTCCTATAATGATTAGGAAAAAGCATGCTAGTGATGTGATATGCCATAATGATGTTATGATGATATGTGTATGATATTGTATGTTGATGTAAAATGGTTAACTTGTAATAACTAATTTGCATGTCTACATAATGAACAACTTGAGAAGTAATATGATATTAAAAGATGATAATTATTATGGATGATTACTTAGTAAGGCTTAAAATGTATTTCCTTAAGCGGTGAATTAATAATATATTAATAAAAAGGGGAATACACTTAGCGGGGTTAAAGGTAGCGACCTAGACATTAGTGGGTACCCTATCCAGATTGTGATGTGTTTATTAGGTTGGAATATACCTATAGGTTAAGAGCTTAAGCCAAAGAGACGTCGGGTAGTTTTTCTAGACAACCATTTGGAGCATGGTCCATGGTTGCTAGGACTGGAGTGGTGTTGAAAAGTGTTGGAACGTCAGTGCAAACACCACGTGGGATTTAGAAGGTGTAACACGATGGAATTGGAACCGCTTGTATCGATCCTTAACAACAACGTTCGTACTAGCATATGCAATGTCGGAGTAGCGAACACAACAATCAGGGGCAATGTTACGGGTGAGAGTAGTGCCTTACCTAGTGCATTGGGTCGCGTTCGTCACATTCGTAGCGAACGGGATACTTGTCTCGGGGTTATGACAAACATATAGACCTATCATAGGAAGTATTATTATAATTAGTTACAAAGATGAATAATGAATAGTAACTAAAAGGATCTAATGGAGAATTATATTAATGGGCATTATTGTTGGATTAGTGTCTAAGTTCATAACTATTTTGGTATATACTTGACCCGATGGTGCATGGTCCTTTTGGGTTGCCTTCACCAAAGCAACTTGATAGGATGAATTATGGAGAGAGAGGATTAATTATGATTTATTAATATATTATGAGAATAATATATTAAAGGAGAAATCATATTGTTTAATTACTATTAGTCAATAATTAATTAAGAATTAATTTTGTGGCTAAAAGACATTAATTAAACTTAAGGGACTAGAACTGTCAATTGTATGATAGTTGAATATTGGGCTAATGGACTCCATATTAGAGGGGTGGACGAATTCTATGCGGAAACCCATTAGAAATCGCCCTAGGCCTCTAAGGAGGGAGTCCATGGGTTGCTCAGGGCTTAAGCAGTCAAATTAGGGTTTCCTTGTTAGATAACCCTAATAGTCTCATTATTTAAGGATCCCTAGAGCACCAAAAACGTGGACAAGAGTTTCCTTAGGGTTTCCACACGTTTTTGGGTGCCTCCTCTCTTATCATTCTTCATCCTCTTGCTCTTGGTGTTTGTGAGCCATTAGAGGAGTGACACTTGTGACTCTAAGCTTTCTAATGCCATTACAAGGAGGATTTGGGTTGTTATTGCTATATAACAACAAAAGGTATGTATTCTATTTTTATATATGAATTTCGAAAATAGTTGAAGCATACTAGGTTTCTTTTTGTGTTCATAAAGTTGTATAACTGATAGTGAAAACATAGATCCAACTCTAGGGTTGCATGCACACATAGGATTATTTGTACAAAACCCATCAGTGGTATCAGAGCCATTGGTTTTTGTTTTCAATTAGCTTTTATTCAAATGTATGAACTTGACATATTAGGGTTAATGGCTAATAAACCCTGAAGGCTTGGTAATTTTCGCAATTAGGGTTGCAAAACCCTAGTTGGCGATTTTTTGCTAGGGTTTCCCAAACCCTTTCCTTGGCCTCCAAGATTTTGAAATCTAGGGTTATCCAACCCTTGGATTTTGAAATTGCCTCCTTCCCAAGGTTAGATCCTAAATTTTAGGGATTTGGATATTGTCATATCTTGTAATTATCCTTTAAATATTTAAATTTGGTAATTAAAGATTTTGCATATCCCATCCCATAATTTCGATATCTAGGGGATTTAAGGGATTAGATTAAATTAATTGTTTAATTTAAAAGATATCCTTACCAAAGTAAAAGATAATTGTCAAATTAATTAAGATAATCATTTCCTTATGTGATAAACTTGATTTATTTGAATTATTTGATAGATTATCTTGCAAGAAATTGAATTAGGTCATATTTAGATAATTACTAATTAATTGGTTAATTATTATTATTTGTAATTTGATCTAGAATGTTCTTGCTTATGTTTTGAAAAGTTTCAAAACTTGCCCTCAAGTTTTGGAATTTAAATTGTTTGATTAAATGGTTTAATTTTGAAAAAGTCTAAATTCTAAAACCCTAATTTTGAAAAGTTCAAATTACACCCTTATGGTTTTATTAAATTAATTAAGTGTATAATTAAAAGAGAGTTAATAAATCCATAATGATATGGTTTATATTTAAAATAAATTAAAAGTATAATTTATAAAATTAAACCACCTAGTATTTTAAAAGTGTAAAATACACCCTTATACTATGTATAACATTAAAAGTCTAATATTATATATGTATAACTTAAATGCTAGTCTTACCGTTAGTAGGCCTCATTCACGAAGCCGATCTATAAGGGGGGTATAAGGTTATGGACTATAAAATGGCCGTTTAATGGGTGTCCACTCTCACCCACCGCTTCCTTGATTGGTGGAGGGTCGTTAGCCGAATGGGTAGGATAGGGAAAACCCTTTCCATTAAAAGTATAATGAAGTATAAAGTAACTAAAAGTTTTACAAAATTCCCAATCTTAGTTACTTTAGGCAAAAGTGAATTGATGCAATTCCATGAAATTACTCTTTGTGCCCTTGCGAAGACGTTAGTGGAGCGTGTGTGGTTAACCGGCACACTAAATGGTTCTAAGCAAAGGTAGCAAAGGGTGACTCGATGTTTGTCATAGTTCGGTGGAGCGTGTGTGGTTAACCAGCACATCGAATAGGTGACTGTAACATGTGGGGGCACCATGTAAGTTTGCATAGTTATTTACACCCACTTCGTGATCCTCGGTATCCCAGTCACAAACTAGAGGGGCATATCGAGATTTAAACATGCCATTGAAAAGTTTAATGAATCTCAAAGGATCTAGGAGTTTTCATAGATTTAAAACTTAGATTTCTTTTTCGTTTTTCATGGTGGAAATTGGTAAATCATCATTTAGCTACCTTCAAATATTCTGCAACTAGATTACGGCATCTCTTTTCTAGGTTGTAGCGTATTGTGTTGGGTCCTAGCCTTAATATCTCATTTGGGTGATTTATTTGAATTTGTTTTCTCCCGTCAAAGTATGACAACTATGGTATTCCCAAATCCCGTGGAACAAGCTTTCCATATAAAGATGATATTCCACGATTCGATCGAGGAACAAGAGATCATGCTTCACTTCCTCCACTTCCTCCAATTATTCTCCCTAACCCACAAGTTCGAAGGCTTGAAGAGTTCAAGCTCACTCAAGCCCTTTTGGCAAGTAAACACGAAGAAGGAAAGTCGGTGTGTGCACACGTCCTAAAGATGAAGTCACACATTGATAGGTTAAGAATGTTGGGATCTGTTGTCAGTGAGGAGCTGGCTGTTGACTGGGTTCTTCAGTCGCTTCCTAACTCATATAGTGAGTTCGTAAGAAAGTACTATATGATGAACCACAACGTGACCCTTATAGATCTCACCTACATGCTTATTGCTGCTGAATCAGCAATGATTCGGCGCACTGGAAAAGCAAAGTTGATTGGTGAATCTGCCTTCTAGACTTCCATGGATATAGGCAATGGAAACGAAAGGCATGCCATGATCGAAAAGTTTGATCATAAGAGAAAGGCAAAGCCTGAAGTAGTTCCATGTGCTATTCCAAAAGAGTCAATTTGCTTTTATTGCCAAGAAAAGGGGCATTGGAGACGAAGCTGTCCTATTTACCTAAGAGATCTGAGAGATGGGAGAGTCAAAATGTATGGCTCTGCTTTAGGTAACTTCCATTAACTAACTCTTTTAAGTTACTATTCTAGATTCTTAATACATAATGTGATAAGATTACAATTGATGTTTTGTAGGATGGAAGAAAAGAGAGGAAGCTTAAGGGAAGAAGTGAGCGGAATCTAATCGTGAATAAATGTATTTCGATCGCATTACTTGAAGATTAGATTCTTGAGCTACTACTTAGAGTTAGAATAAGAGTGCTAAGAAATATGTATTAGCATAGTTTTTCAATGAATTGCATTGTAAGGACAAATTTTTCCACAATAAAATAAAATTTTGATTTTATATTATTTATTTATCCTTGCGATGGCGTGTATGAAAAATTGATGTTTTGAATGTTTCTATTATTAGCAATAATGGATTTGATTCTTAATTATGTGGAAATGTCGAGAATTTACCAAATAGGGAGAGTTTCTCATCACCCAAGTTTCAATTGGACAGAAACTTGGAATCATGCAACTTGGTTGCATGATGAATGAGAAATTTCATATTTGGAAATTAGACTAATTCGTTGACAAAGTGTCAAGTGAAGGACTAGGAGATCGAGTACACAAAGTTGTGTGTTAATCAAGTCCACCACAAGAGTAACAAAGATATTCGTCATGATTTACTAAAGGTTTAGTAAATATGATTATACTTATATGATTAAGTGTAATTCTGAATTGATTGAAAGAGTTTAAATCAATAGCAGAACGAATAAGAAGAATCAAGTAGGCAGAAAGATAAAAGTTTCTCTATTCTAAGAAGAAGGGAGAGTACCTTTTATTATGTTTTATGATAGGTCTTAATGATTAAGAACCATATCTCAATTGATTCTCTAAGTGAGTCTTAGTACAATTGTATGTCTGATAAGAGGAATCAAGAATTGAAGAAATGGTTAAATCAAGAAGTCAATCATACTTCGTTCCAAAACAAGTCTTAGAGTTAAGATTGTGACATTGAGTGACAAGTATTAAGAAGGTTTATAACATTCACCAAATATGGAAAGTTGTGATGTCTTGGATAAGACAAAGACCAACTAGGACCAATTTTGTGAAGTGTTTTGTCTTGATAAAAGCTACACTAACTCTTGAATATTTGTTTGTCGAGAAATGTTTATTGACAATAGAATCTTATATGTCAAGGAGTCAGTGGGAGTCTTAATGGTCTTGAAAAGTTCAAGAACTAATCAAGAATAAACCTTATCGATCATCACTAGCACACGACTTGAGGTTCACAACCTATGGTGTTGACACTATCTTGTTTCTGTGTCGTTCCAGTTGAGTTAATTATGCATGTAAGTTCTATGAGTTCTCATTTGAACGCATAAAAGGAAAGTAACTTGATCAATGAAAAGTACATTGATAGGAAAGGATGAGCTGCTTAACTGCTTGGAAGACATGGTGGGCACTCGTGTTACCATAAGACAAGAAATCAAGATTAAGAGTTCGGTCCATACGAGTTTGGATTTGTCGAAATTCTTGGTTTTGACAAATTCACATGGATAGGAACACATACACCATTAAAATCTAAGTGTCATAAGATTCCCTCCTTCATGAAGATGAATGTGAGGAAATACTTTCACTAAGAGAGAATTTAAGAAGATAGTGATTGTGAAAATTGGATTCTCGAATTCGATTATGGTTACGGTATCCCTTTCCATGATTTGAATTGTGAGATTTGGCAATTAGTCTGAATTGTTTAGATACACATATGAACTATCTTAGGAAAAGGTGTATAAGTTTAAGAAGCTTAGATAAAGGCTTATCGAGGCATCTAGTATTAGAAATCTGAAAGTTCAGCTTATTTCTGAATACATGTCAAAGCTAGTGGGAGCATAAGTGTTATGCTTATATGATAATAATCATCATGATAGTGGAGCATAAATGTTGTGCTTGTATGATTATTAAGGCAAGTATTGCAAGTTAGCAATATTAATTATAGAAAACAAGAGTTATACTTTGCAAAGTCGTAAGGGTTGAAAAGTTGTTTTGCTATAATTAAGGGAGAGAATATTAGGCTTGTTTTCAAATCTAAAGGCTTAGGTTGTGGAATGTTAATAAATTTAGTCAAGGATACATAGTGCGTTCTCAAAATCTCGATTATGATTATGGCATCCCTCTTCATAGTTCGAATTGTGAGAACGTGACACATTAAATATTATGGCAAAAGATTGATAAAGTATCGTATCTTTATGTAAGACATTATGCATCATGTCTCATACGCTTCGGGTAGAGGATCGATTGCAAGTGATATAATATTTGACCATTCTGAAATTTTCCAAATGTCTAGCGTATTTAGAGGGAAAAAGGACAAGAATCGGTTTTGACTAAGATAATTAAACAACTATCAAAGGACGATCCAAAGCTCGCTGAGGATTGGTCGCTTGTGATTAGTTGGAAGTATGGTATTGGATGGACCATATCGACATTATTATGAATAGATAAGATTCTATTAAGAATGAGTTTTCATATGGCAAATATGGAAATGTTTCCATATTGGGAGTTGGATATTGAGAATCTGTATCTAGATTAGAAACTTTTATGCAAGAAAGGATGTTCAAAGCAATGTACTTTGAGTGAAAGACATCATATCTATAGAATTGTTTCTTATAAGAGATTGGTCAAGTCTTAATGATTTTGAGCTATGACTTTACGAAAGAATCATTGCATAAAATGTTAGAATCTAGCATAAGTAACAAGAATTTGATATTCTTACACTTGTGATAGGGATTGGGAGTTGTGAAATGAGTATGATTGGAAATGTGTTCATTTGATCTATTTCACAAAGTAAGGACCATAGGTAAACATTGTTTGCATGCTAAGAGCATGGGACAAGTGTCGTAAAAATTCAAGTAAGAAGTTGATTACCCGAAACAACAAATAATGAGTAATCGATATGGTGATAAATAAAAGGTGTTTTATTTATACTCAAGGGTTTGGGACCATATAGGATTAGTATTATACTTGTGTTTCACTTTGCATGTTTTGACTTCCTGAATAATTAATTATTTCAGAATAATCGAATTATTCGAACGGACCACAGTCGTTCATATGTTGGAAGTAGGTATGAATGAAGACTGTCGTGAATTGGTGTGTGGATTGTCTAAAGTGTATTAGACATAAGCAAATGTTTGCTGCAACGTTCATGAGTGCTTATGAATATGATTTGAGCATTGGATTAAACCCACGCTCACTTGGATCACTTCATGGATTTTATCACGAGTGATTGGTGAGACGATAATATCTTATATTCTTGAAACCGAGATGTGTGAGTTGTATCTTGCGAGTCGGTTACACATTGATAATATGTAAACATACCAGTGACTTGGTGTCATAAAACACATTGTTGTGTGTGATTCGGTGAGTGAGTGCAAGCAAGCATTGAATCAAAGTTTATCCGTTCCTTTTATCCAATGTAGGATGAAAGCGATATATGTGGGCCCCTTGATGATTTAGTGATGACACCTAAGCACTTGGCCAAGTCGGGACTAATTTGATGTGTTCAATTGTAGTCTGTTGTCAGTCGTCATAAATCAGAAATTGGGAAACAACACATAGACAGAGAGAATGATTTAAATCCATGTCTCATTCTATACGATATCTAGAATGGAGGAATATATGATCTCTTATCTAAAGGATGCGTATCTGATAAGATCAGAGTTGACAGCGGCTTTTGAAAGCTACGATTGCGGATCAGGATCTGAAGTCATATGCATAATAGTTATTAGACTTATCCAAGTGGGAGACTGTTGGATTAGTGTCTAAGTCCATAACTATTTTGGTATGTACTTGACCCGATGGTGCATGGTCCTTTTGGGTTGCCTTCACCAAAGCAACTTGATAGGATGAATTATGGAGAGAGAGGATTAATTACGATTTATTAATATATTATGAGAATAATATATTAAAGGAGAAATCATATTGTTTAATTAATATTAGTCAATAATTAATTAAGAATTAATTTTGTGGCTAAAAGACATTAATTAAACTCAAGGGACTAGAACTGTCAATTGTATGATAGTTGAATATTGGGTAATGGACTCCATATTAGAGGGGTGGATGAATTCTATGGGGAAACCCATTAGAAATAGTCCTAGGCCTCTAAGGAGGGAGCCCATGGGTTGCTTAGGGCTTAAGCAGTCAAATTAGGGTTTCCTTGTTAGATAACCCTAATAGCCTCACTATTTAAGGATCCCTAGAGCACCAAAAACGTGGACAAGACTTTCCTTAGGGTTTCCACACGTTTTTGGGTGCCTCCTCTCTTATCATTCTTCATCCTCTTGCTCTTGGTGTTTGTGAGCCATTAGAGGAGTGACACTTGTGACTCTAAGCTTTCTAATGCCATTACAAGGAGGATTTGGGTTGTTATTGCTATATAACAACAAAAGGTATGTATTCTATTTTTATATATGAATTTCGAAAATAGTTGAAGCATGCTAGGTTTCTTTTTGTGTTCATAAAGTTGTATAACTGATAGTGAAAACATAGATCCAACTCTAGGGTTGCATGCACACATAGGATTGTTTGTATAAAACCCATCAATTATTATGATGGTTATGTGATGTATTTGATATTATACTATATGAGTAGTTGAATGCATGTTTATATGATGTTTCATTTGACCCATTTGGGATATGTGCGTTCCATAACACAGTACTATGACTGACTCACTTTGCGTATGTTGAAACTTGTTTTTTTGCTTGTTATTTTGCCTTGCATTGCCCTAATAAATGAAAATGTTATTGCCACTTTTCATACTCTCATTTAATTGGCCACATGTCATTTTGTCATAATTTTGAAATATATTTATATTCCACTTGTCAATTACTTCATTATTGATTTCCATTATATCATTAATTTAGTTTCCATAAATTAAACCTACTATAATGACTGTTAATTTGAAATTTGAAATTTCAATTTCAGTTTAAAATAAATTTACACATTAAACCTTTGTATTTAACATTTTATTATAATAACTCGTGTAGTATACGGGTCTAACAATTAAACACATAATTTTAATTAATTTATTTTTTGTATGTTTTTTTTCATAGTTTTCACTTCTTTCATATTTCAAATTCAAATAAATTTCTCATTTAATCGCTCCTATTTAAAATTATGTTTTAATTACCCGTATAATATACGAGTTTCACAACTAGTGATGCATTAAAGAGGATGGGGCCCTTTGCGGTAGTTACATTTAGTATATTTTTAGTGATGATACCACTTTTGACTTGTCGTTAAGATTTTATCTACTCTTGGTTTTAAAAACTTATTAGTGTTGGTTTGGTGAATTTAATTTGAAAGTGGTTGTTTTTAATATCTAAATAACATTTGTGAGGTTTTTCAAATAAACTATTAATAAGACTTTTATTGCATTATTCCTTTAAATGATTTTTTTAAAATAAAATAAAAATTAGATGAAAAATCACGATGTTAGAAGTTGGTATCAGATTCATGTTGTGAGCGAACTAAATTTAGAGGGCGGTGATCAGAATCACAGTGTATATTGGCTCAGTTAGGTTGATTTAGGTTCTTAATGGGGGAGGGTGTGTGCCGAGAGATAGGATAGTTGCCCAAATCTTTTTAGAAAACTCTTTCCCATCTTGATGTAACAACTTTTCTTACATTCAAGAAAATGTCTGGCATACCTACAATCAACAAAACAGGTGAAGAAGGAGGCAACCAAAATGGGCAGGATGCATGAGTTCCTTTCATCTTCTAGACCCCATCGGATGATCGACAACCGTGAGTAAAGTCGACTCGCGGCAAGCGCAACCAACCATCATGGAGCAAGCGAGATCGGTTACTGGGGAGCGGAGCGGAGAACATATGCAGTAGGCCATGTGTACCATGTACTAGACGTTGAGTTGATGATGCGGGATCGAGCTATGAATCGTATGCAGTAGGCCATGTGCACCGTTGGTTTACTATCACCAAAGGACGAGGACAAGGAGGAGCCACAAGAAAAGAAAGCCGAGAGCCGCTTGGTTATTAGGGAGTGGAGCGGGGAGCCTATCGGGATCGTGTTGAGCATTGGGGTAGTTCGTTCAATTCATTCATGGACTGAAAGCCCCCTATCTTCCAGGGAGGAGCAGACCTGACAATGGATATCTTTTGTGGCACATGTATGTACCCTATCCAGATTGTAAGGTGCCTAATAGGTTGGAATATACCTATATGTTAAGAGCTTAAGCCAAAAAGACATCGAGTGATTTTTCTAGACAACCACTCAGGGAATGGTCCATGGTTGCCAGGACTAGAGTGGTGTTGACAAGTGTTGGAACGTTGGTGCAAACACCACATGAGATTTGAGAGGTGTAACATGATGGAATTGACATTACTTGTACCGTTCCTTATGACAACATGCGTACTAGTATATGCAACGCCAGAATAGCGAACACAACAAACCGAATACAATGTTACGGGTGAGAGTCGTGCCTCACCTAGTGCATTAGGTCATCAATCAAACATAATCCAAATACGATACTAGTTCAATCCCTTGAAAATGGGCTTCAAAAACTTAAAGTATTTCACCACTTGTGATAATAAAATCATGTCATCAATCAAACATTTATTTGACTTAACAACAACCATGATCTTCTTCGAGATACTCCAATCCATCAGTCATCCATTCATGATCAAGACATAACTCGGATAGGATTGAGAATCATCTTGATCAGTTTGGAAGATTAGAAGTACTTAAGGATGTTCTTTACAATACTCTAATGGCATTCACCTAGATTATGTTGATATCCACTAGGAATGCTCAAGACATAGTCAACATATGGTATAGTACATAACATGAAATATATCATGGATCATATGGCAGAAGCATAAGAGACCCCATTAATGCAGTTCACCTCATCATGTGTGGTAGGCCACTGAGACTTGCTCAAGGTAATTCCATGTTCCATTGACAATGTTCCATGCTTGGATTCTTTCTTCTTAAACCATTTCAATATTTTATCAATGTATGCATTTTGATTAAGACCAATTAGCTACTTAGATCGATCCCTATAGATTTTGATTCCTAGGATGTATGTTGCTTATCGTAGATTTTTCAAGGAAAAACATTTTCCAAGACAATACTTGACGTCTTACAAGGCTGAAATGCTATTTCCCATGAGTAGTATGCCATTAACATACAGGATTGGGAAGACACCAACGCTCCAACTAGCTCTAATGTAAAATATGGCTCATTGTGGTTTTGAGAACAACCAAGCTCTTTCATTTTCTTGTCAAACTTAAAATGACAGTTGTAAGATGCTTGCTTCTATCCATACATAGGTCTTTGAAGCTTTATATACTATTTTATTGTACTGCATGTATACATGGATCTTTAAAGCTTCATATACCATTCAAGAAGGCTGTTTTTCCATTCGTTTTTTATATCTCATAAACATAGTATACAAATATGGCAATAAGTATCATGATATCTTTAATGCTAGAAATTAGAGAAAATGATTCTTCATAGTTTATAACATGATTTTGTGTGAGATGTTTCGCCACAAGGAGAGTCTTAAAGGTATGTAAATTTATGTCTATGTGAGTCTTTATCTTGAAGAACAACTTACACTAAACAAACTTCTTGTCAGGTGGAAGATTAACTGAGTTCTAAACTTATCTTTCATGGACCACAACTCTACATTCATGGCTTCAAGCCATTTATCAGATTTAGGATATTATATGGCTTCTCAATACCTAGTGGGTTTACAATGATCCACTAGTTCATATTCCTCAACAGACAGGAGATATCCATTTCTTAGGTTGTTTGATCGATGGTCATTTAGTTTAGCTTCATCGGCATACGATTACACACAACATGCTTGTTGTTAGGTGAAGGTGAGAGATGCGACATAACTTGTTCATCTAGTTACAACATAAAGTTGGGTTACGATGTCTTGATTGGTTTGAATGGTGTCGAAATCCCATTGGAGCTCGTTCCTTCTAATTTGTAAAATGCATCTTGCTAGTCTTTTACCTCCTTTGGTGAAATAAAATCCTTCCATCACGAAAACAAAGTTTATTTGTTATAAAAACGTAATCATTAGTGGACGCTATAATCTTTTGTTATAATTACGTAAGTTATGTATCTTAAAAACTTTCAATATTTTTTAAAATGTGTGTGGATATCTATTAATGCTATGTAAAGATTTAAAATGTATTAAAGATTAACCTTTCAATATCTTAAATACTTCAAAATTACTGAGTGAGTCATACTTTTTAAAGAGAAAATGACAAAAATAGTCATTTACACTAATTACATTACAAAAATAGCCAAAAAAACCGAAGTTGCAAAAATAACCATGAATTTCGCAGATGGAATAGTCTCATCTGTGAAATGGGTTTTCCATCTGCGAATGTACAAGCAGCTAAAACACAACTGTGCTTTAGCTGCTTGTACATTCGCAGGTGGTTTATTTTTTATTTATTTATTTTTCTCTATATATATTGAAATTGTAGGGTAAAATCGCAGATGGAATAGCCCCATCTGCGATTTACTCTGATTCCATCTGTGAAATTGCGGTTATTTTTTTAATTTTTTAAATTTTTTTATTAATTTTTTTTTTAAGTTTAACTATGAAATCAATTGGTTTGACTACGAAATAATGTTGCCGAACAAGAAGTTAAAGTTATGAATAGGCGTGTGGTAGATAAAACTAAAAAGAAAAAAAATTCAAGTAAAAAAAATGAAAAAAAGCATGTTTACGGGCATTATGTTGATGTTGGTGATGTACGTTTAGATATAACCGAGCTACAAACCAATTGATTTCATAGTTAAACTTAAAAAAAAAAATAATAATAAAAAAAATTAAAAATTAAAAAATTAAAAAAATAATCGCAATTTCACAGATGGAATCAGAGTAAATCCCAGATGGGGCTATTCCATCTGCGATTTTACCCTACAATTTCAATATATATAGAGAAAAAAAATAAAATAAAATAAACCACATACGAATGTACAAGCAGCTAAGCACAGTTGTGCTTTAGCTGCTTGTACATTCGCAGATGGAAAACCCATTTCACAGATGGGACTATTCCATCTACGAAATTCATGGTTATTTTTGCAACTTCGATTTTTTTTTTTGCTATTTTTGTAATGCAATCAGTGTAAATGACTATTTTTGTCATTTTCTCCTTTTTAAATTCAATTTCTACAAGATTCAACCTTTGATGATCTCCTATAAAAAAAAAATTTGTACAAGTATATATTAATGATATGTTTAAGATTTAAAATGTATCAAAGTTTAACTAATTTAAAATTATTAAAGTTATACTAAATTTAAAATAAAAATATTTTTTTCTCCTATTTCGGTATTTGTAAGAAAAACACTATGAAAAACCATAATTACAAAAATAGAAGACCATTGCATTACCATATTAGGTGGCCGTTATCGAATGCGATACAAACGGTCACAAATGCTCCTTTCAACGTAAAATAATAATTATCATGATTTTGTTAACTCACTACTGAAATGGAATATTCTAACGATTAACAGCTTTTTCAATATTGTGGCAATTTTTTTTTGTCCAAATAATCTAATGGGCACATTCAAGTGTTTTATACGGTTCAAACAAATTTAAATTATGCGATTAAAATAATTACTAAATTCTTGAATTTATAGAATTTACTTATAAAACCTGAATTTATAGAATTAACTTAAAAAACCAAGAACATGATGAATAACTATTTTGATTCGATGTGTATCTCAAACCGATTTAACAAAAGTTATTTCAAACTAATTAACAAAACTACAACATGCATATAGGTGTTCCTCGTTAATATATAACATTTTTTATACTCATTCCTATCCAATTGTCCATTAGATGAAGGGCGTAACCAATACAGGGCAAGAGTGGGCCTTGGCCTAACCACACAAAATTGTTTATTTTATGCTACACACGGTATGTACAATATATATATTTTTGTTAAATAAAAGTAATCGAGGTTGTAATATGGCCCTACTACATTCAAAAATTGAAATTAGTATAAGAGAATACATTGTTATCTATGTCGATTAGACTCCACTTTAGATTATTTTAATGATATAAAATAACATCGTGTGCAGCATAAAATAAACAATTTAGTTAAGAATGCATATATAATTATATTTTTTTTATCGTTTGAATAATTTTGCCACTTGTTCATATTTTGTATATTATTTGGTCTACCCTAAAACATAATCTTGGCTACGCCACTGCATTAGATGTTAGATTTTGTGAACTGATCCAATCATATTCTATATAGGCAGCCAAATCGAACCGGATATATGATTAGACATGTTTTATTTAATTTGATGATTTTGATTGGTTATGCAAGTTCAAACCAAATATATTTATGATAAATAAAATTAATGAAAACATATATCATCCAATTTTCATCTAATATCTAGCAAATCACAACCAATTAACCAAGCACAAATACGATATATAAGATTAACAAAATACGCTTTAAGGTTTAACTTTCAAACAAAAACACGCTAGATATAATAATGAACAATTAAAGTTCAACCTAATAACAAATATCATAACATTTTAGTTATCAAAACATTCACTTTAATGCTTCATTCTTCAAAACATTCAAATTGGATATCACATTGATTGGATGATAATATTGGATATCCAATTGGACTGGATCGGTTCCAATCCAAGAACAAAATTGATCAAATTCAATTATGATTGAATATCTGATATATGTCGATCGGTTTGTAAACGGATTGGTTGGTTCGTCGGTTTTTTCTACACACCTATACATGCATATATAACTAGGTATTGAACAACAAAGCATAAACTCAACAAATTAAGCTTACAATTCTAGGCAAATTGGAAAATCATTAAAAATGAGAGAAAACAACTTTGAGCAAAAATGATATTTAAAAATAAGAAACGTACGAGATGAATGGGAAGTATACATGTTCAATTTAATTGTGAGAAGAGAGACAATGTTTTTCTTATTGTTGGGTTTTGAAGGAAACTAAACGTTTGGGAGAGAAAAACTTTAATATATAGAATTAATGGTTAGGAAGATGGTGTTTACATATAAATGGCATAGTGATGTTCACTTATGTAACACCGTGATCCAGGTATTTTCCATTCCTATCCTTAGTATGAAATTTGTTGTGAAATTGGTCCCATTGTCCACTTAATGAAATTGCGTGTTGGTGTTAAGTACGTTAGGCGTACTGTTTACACAAAGCGTACGTGGCTGGGGTCAAGCCCTAAACTTGAGGGTTTGAGCCCTATTTTAACAACATTAATTTCTCAAGACCTCTTCCCTCATCATCCTCCTTCTCCCAAATCGTCCCTTGCAAACCCTGATTCGTTGTGTGAGCATTTTAAGCTTGAGAGTGTATTTTTGGTGTTCTTGAAGGAAGAAAAAGGAAAGGAAATCAACTTGGAAGCTCGAGACCACTTAGATTTAGAAGTATCTCACCCTCAAGCATCCTTTAGAGGTATAAAGTTTAGATTTTGATGAGTTATTTGATTAGATCTTTCTAGTCTAGAGATTATGTACACTTTTGGTCGCATAGTTTGGTCTAGTGTAGTATGAGCTACTTCAGGTCCGTGAAATGTAGTTATCTGTAGTTTTGAGCTCATAGATTTATAAAAATGAGAGCTTTGACATTCTCATTAATCCATGTAAGAGTTTTGGGACTTTGGATGACTTTTGGACCAAGGGTTTGAGTTTTTACCCTCTTGTATACATGTAAATGGATAAAGTCGAAGACTTTATCCATCAATACGTCCCTTTTTACCTGGATCTAAAGTTTGGTGCTTTGGCTTAATGCAACAAGAACTTAACCGAAAGATAGAGATTTAGCTCTAGTCCGCTGGGCGGACCTGGAGGTATGTTGCGCAATCCAGATTTCGAACCCGTGAACTTGAGAGGTACCCTTTATGTTGGGCGGAGAGCAGAGTACGCAAGGCGTACTCGACCTAGATTGAATCTTTGACTTTTTGACTTCGAATTTGACTAGGATTTTGACAAAGTTTGACTTAGGGGTATTTTAGGTATTTTAAACAATAGTTTGAGATTAGGTCACTCCTTGTTGTATAGGTGACATGTAGAGTCAGCAATTGGAGTTGTGATTTGTTCAGCTACATTTTAGATTGTGAGGTGAGTTTTCTTCATTGTACTTGTGGGTCGAAGGCACCAATGCCGACCTATTGGATTATGTATCCTGGTATATTAGATTGATGTTGTTTTGGTCATACGATAGACTGGTAGATCTGTATGCTTACCTGTGTTCACTGATTATGTGCTAGATTGGTAGAATAGACTGATTACCTGTACTTGTTGGTTATTGACTATTATTGTGTATGTCGACATGTTATGGTTTGTTGGGTTGAGGCGGTCCTACTTTGTGCTAAAGGTCAAGATACCTGGGGTGGTCCAGATAGGCTGAAGGCCCGAGAGGCGAACCAGTCAGGCTTAAGGGCCGAAGAATGGTTCAAATAGGTTGTAGGCTTTGTGAGGCGGTACAGTCAAGCTGAAAGCTCATATTTGCATGTTGTTATATGTATGGTTGTGTGTGGTACTTTGGGGGAAGTCACTAAGCTTTGGCTTACAATTTAAGTTTTATGTTTCAGGTACTCCAAATGATTGGGGCAAGGCGAAGGCTTCATCCTTTAGTTTTTATGAGATTTGATTTTGGGATACTCTGATTTGTGATTATGACTTTTGGAAACCAAGTTTTGTAAACATTTATGGTTTGTGTCTTGGTTTTGAAAAACAAAAATATTACCTAGATTTTTGGTATGTTACAACTTAGTTAATTAGTAGGTACTTTCTAAGACATTTTCCCTTGGAGTCTCAAAATGACTGTTACATTGGTTTTTTTTCCCTTTCCCAGCAAAGAGAGTTGGTGGTGTTGGAAGCATGAGTTGAGATTTGCATTCAAAAACCGGACGAAAGTCTAACATAAGTGGTTCTGCCTTATAAGGATGCACGAAGTCGACCAACATGAAGATCTAGATGGTATATTATTAAATTAGAAGCAAAGTCCTTTTGGGGTTGTCCTCAAAACTAGTATTTGGTTAGAATGAAGGAGATAAGGCAACTTGATTATTATATTAATTAATCTGGGTCTTACCCTAAAAACCCTAGCTTTGGCCTCAAGTTTCATTCAACTATATAAACTCCTCCATAGCTCTCATTATTTCGTCCATTGTTTCTTGCCTTCAGAGAGTAGAAATTTTGCTCAAGCCTCCTCTCTTCTCAAGTCTTCTTGCTACTAGGGTTTTGGGTACAAGCTATTAGAGGTATCCATTCCTTTGGTGCTAACTTTCCAAGATTTTGAAGAAGAATTATACTTTGATTATTTTCAATAATAATCAAAGTGTATGTAACCCTAATTTGATGTGAATTTCGATTTCTAGCCTTTCTCCTTGGGTTTCTTGATATTCATAATTAGTTGCTATCAATAGAGAAAACGTAAATCCTTTCTAGGTTGCATGTGAACTTAAGGGGTTTAAGTGTTTTTCCCACCACATGTTAATTTTTATTGCCTAGAAAACTCATCAGTGGTATTAGAGCCATAAGTTTTCTATTTGATTATGTACTAAAATGAATTGATCAAATTAGGGTTTATGAAAATTAAACCCTAAAGGCTTAAATTTCGACTTGGCTAGGGTTTTTTGAAACCATAGTCGCCACCCCCTTACTTTTGAAAATTATAGCTTATCCCTAAGGTTTCTAGTTTCCTTAATTATTATTTTAATATGGTTTAAAATTTGATTAATTAAAAACCTGATAAATCCCCTTTTTCGAAAATTAGAGGGTTAAGGATTATAATGAAAATTGAATTATTTTATTAATTGTTTAATTTAAGATAATTATTTAATCCATAAGAATTAAGATTAAATTTAAATTATTTGATTTAATTTATTAATTGAAAATAATTATTTAATCCCTAATGATTTAAATTTAAATTATTTTATTAAAATTTTAATTTAAGATAAATATTTAAATCCTTAATGATTTAGTTAAAGGATAATTGGTAAATCATTAATTGTTTAAAATTAATTAATTATTAAAAGTTAAATTCGAAAATTAATTTTAAACCTTAGTATTTTGAAAAGTTTTAAAATACACATTATAATATATATGATTAAAAGTTTAATATATGTATAATACATGTTAGTCAAATTGCTAGTACGCCTCATTCACGAAGTCATACTATAATGGGAGGATATAAGGAAACAACCTAAAAAATGACTAGCATTGGGTGTCCACTCTCACTTATCGTTCCCTTGTATGGAAGTCATACTATAATGGGAGGATAGGACATACCCTCTTAAAATTATAATGTTATTAAAGTACTAGAATCTTTTATATAAATCCTAACTCTAGTTACTTGAGGAAAAATGTGAAATTGTATGCTATCCATGAAAACGCACATCACTCTTTATATGTCGTTAGTGGAGCATGCATGGTTAACTGAAACACTAATTTGGGACTATAAAGTTGAGGTGATGGACAAATTGAAAATTATCATTATTTGTGGAGCGTGTGTGGTTAACCGACACATCAATTCGAGATGATAAATGACCTCGAGGTTGTCAAGCAAGTTTGCATGGTTATTCACATCATAATTGTGATCTTCGGCATCCCAATCATAATTGGTAAGAGCATAATTGAGATTAAACATGTCATTGATATGATTCAGTGAATCTCAGAAGATCTAGGAGTTTAATGTGATTGAAATTAGTGAAATGTTCTACCTACCTAAAATAGATTCGAATTTGATTACGGCATCTCCCTTCAAAGTTTGAATCGAAAATATGGATCCTAGACTTAATTTAATTATGGGTTAATAATTAAGGATTAAAATCAACTAACTTGAGTGCTCTCTTCTCCTAATTTCAGATGTCAAATCAAGATGATAATGGTCTTTCTCATTCTTATGGAAATGTGTTTCCTCAATCTTTTGAAGATGATCTTCCACTTTCAAGCCAAGGTGAACATGTCTTCCCTTCCTTAGGAAATTGTGGAACTAGACATCGTCTCTCTTCAACTCTTCCACCACCTCCTCCTCCTCCTGTAACTCTCCCAATGTCACGAGTTGAAATATATGAAACTACTTAAGCCCTTTTGGCATGTAAACATGAATATGGAAATTCTGTGTGTGTGCACATTCTAAAAATGAAGTCGTACATTGACAAACTGGATAGGATTGGTGTATTATTTCCAAGGGATCAAGCCATATATTTGGTTCTTATCTCGCTTCCTAAGTCATATGGTCAGTTCATTGAGAACTTTCATATGAGAAATCTTGATGTGAACCTGATAGATCTGACCCAAATGTTGGTGGTTGCTGAGGCAGAAACGCTTAAGAACATATATGAAGCATAGATGCTTATAGGGTCTGATTCCAAGGTTTCCATGAACATTGGCAATGATGATCCAGAAAAGATTTCTCTTCCCAATGGAAAGGGTTCATCTAAGGTCAAACTGTTTGATCGTATGGTTAAGAGAAAGGCTTGTTTTGGGATCATTCCATGTGTTAAACCCAATGAGTCCATTTGTTTCTATTTCAAATTTAAGGGACATTGGTCGCGAAGATGCCCAAAGTACCTGAAGGATCTTAGTGTAACACCCATTCCAGGTATCATTTAAATTTTCTTAAGTTTTAGGGTTTTTGTAACGACCTAATTTTTCGAAGAAAATTTTCATTTTTGATTAATCAACACATTTCCATAATTTACGAAATCCAAACATAATTGTTTTCAAAACACAAGTCAATACAACTTTTATTCCAAAATATCAGAGTGTCCCGTAAAAATGTCTGAGAGAGTGCACGACGCGCCATCAAGCCTTGCCTTTGCCCTTGGGCTCTGATGTATCTTAAACGAATCCATAAACTGTAAGCTAGTGCTTAGTGAGTCCCCTAGATCATATCCCACATACAATCCACATAACACATATCACATTAGCTATAAAGTTATCTCTACCACATAAGCCATGCATACAACATATAAGGAAGCCATGGAAACCCTCTAGGGTCTTACACCTTGTGCCACTGGAACCCCCACGTGGTCTTACTACCTGCCATGGGAACCCCCACATGGTCTTCCTGCCATAGGGAGCCCCACATGGTCTTCTTGTCATGGGAACCCCCACATGGTCATCCTGTCAAGCAATATCATACATACTAATCATGAAAATATATTAGGATGCCATGGAAACCCTCCAAGGTCTTATACCGATGCCACGGGAACCCCTGGGGTCTTCCAATTAAATATCATACTAATCATAAGGCATAAGCAAGCAATATTCTGCATATCATAAAATGGGTCGGCCTTGGTGCCTTAGACCCATTGGTATGATGAGAAGACTCATCTCTCGAATGTTGAACTGGTAAGCTAAAGTCAGGTATATCCCACACGCTGCTCCTCCTCAACTGCCTACATTTATCAAGTGATTAACTTATCACAATCCCATAAATACCCTCAGAGTCAACCATGGTCAACAGTCCATATTGACCTCTACTCGTCGAGTGCATCCAACAACTCGCCGAGTTCTTTGAGTAATTCATCCACTTGCCAAGTTACTTGTGTAACTCGCTGAGTCCCTCGAAAACTTATGAGCCCTGAACCGAAAACCCATTTAGCCGAAAAAACTACTCAGACCGAAAACTCATATGGCCGAAAGCCCCATTTTCCACCGAAAACACCATGGATCCCGAAAACGGGAAGAACCCTCTTGACTCGCCGAGTCAGCTGAGGAATTCGACGAGTTCCTTCATGTTCGGTCCCTTTTCAGTGGGATCTAAGGTCCCAAATTCTAGATCCAAGCTCTCCTAGTGCAGGTTCCACGTAAAGTTGCAAACTTTACATGCATGCAAGGTATCCCAAGGCTATATCTTCAAAGCTAGGCTCCTTTCAAGGTTTGTGTGCATTGAAAGTTGCTAGACTACACAAAGTGAGCAACTTTATGTCATTGGGGACCTAAAGGGATCCATATCTAGAATCATATCCTTGTGATAGGTTCAGATCTGAGTTTGGACTCCACTTTGCCCCAAAATGGTCATATACTTGAGAGAGAAAAGATCTAAGAATCTATAGCTCAAGGTAACAACTTTTTACCTTAAAATGGTGACCAATGCAGTGTAGATGCCGGATCTACTACTTCCTTTCTCTTTCCTTCTTTTAAATTCCTTCTCCAACAAACCAAAGTTGCTAAACTAAGATCTTACTCTCACTCAAGGAGGTTCACAACCGAAAATGATTTTCTCTTGGTAGTAAGGTGCTAAGGGAGGCCACAAGAGGGCAGGTTATGATTCTTATATAGTGTTCAAACCCTAAAATTAGGTTTTTCTCTTTACAGCTCCTACTTGCCAAGTCGAGTCTTCCGACTCGTCGAGTAGGTCCCGTTCCCGTGTGCATAAATCATTCCTCTACTCGACGAGTTGGACTCCCAACTCGCTGAGTCCACGCCCAAAACCCTGAAAATTAAATGAACTGAGTAATACCTAGATCAGATGTTACAAGTCTCTCCCACTTGAACTAGACTTCGTCCTCGAAGTCTGCTGAAGTGAACAATTCCAGGTAGTGATCCCACATCTCCTTTTTTGGCTCCCAAGTCCCTTTGGGGCCCCTTCGGTGCTGTCATTGCACCTTTACCAGCTTCACTACCTTGTTATGAAGAACCTTAGTCTTCCTATCTAAGACTACAACCGGCATCTCGA
Source organism: Lactuca serriola (assembly GCF_051521515.1). NCBI lineage: Eukaryota > Viridiplantae > Streptophyta > Magnoliopsida > Asterales > Asteraceae > Lactuca > Lactuca serriola. The sequence continues at coordinate 109,254,500 of NC_136410.1, forward strand.
TGTAATTAAGGCTCTCATCCACCTGAATGTCGTCCAAGGAAACGACTATGGCCTCGTCAGTGACGCACTTCTGGAGCTGAGACACATGGAAGGTGTTGTGGATTTGGCTAAGCTCATCTGGAAAATCCAAACGATATGCCTCCTTGTCTACCCTGGCCGTGATCCTAAACGGGGCTATATAGCGGGGTCCTAGCTTTCCCATCTTCTGAAACCTGATGACCCCTTTCCAGGGGGATACTTTTACCAGCACGAAGCCCCCCACCTGGAACTCATGATCCAATTATCGTCGGTCGCGCACCTGTTGAATCAGCTCGGTTGTCTTGAGAACCACCTCGGTGCTCCCTAAGGCTCGGTGCCCTACCTCACCCGAACAAACGGGGGTTCTGCACCTCCGACCATACAACATCTCGAACCGTGGTCGGTCAATGCTGGAATGGTAACTATTATTGTATGAAAACTCTGCCAGTGGGAGGTATGTATCCCAACTCCCTCCAAAATCCAACACGCATGCTCGCAACATATCCTCTAGTGTTTGGATCGTCCTCTCGCTCTGGCCATCCGTCTGGGATGGTATGTTGTACTAAAGTGCAACTCAGTGCCCAGTTCCTCATGAAACTTACTCCAGAATCTAGAGGTGAATCAAACATCCCGGTCAGAAATCACTGAAACCGGCACCCTGTGTCTAACCACTACCTCTCGCACATAAAATTTCCGCCAATTTCTCCGTGGAGATGCTCTCAGAGATTGGAATAAAGTGAGCACTCTTCGTCAGTCTGTCCACAATTACCCAAATGGCATCAACACCCCGAGTTGTCCGAGGCAACTTCATAATGAAGTCCATAGTGATCTTTTCCCACTTCCACATGGGAATGGGTAGCGGCTGAACCTTTCCATGAGGCCGCTAATGCTCGGCCTTGACCTTTCTGCAGGTCAAGCACCGTTCTACAAACTAGGCGATCTCCCGCTTCATGCAGGGCCACCAATAATTCAGCCTCAAGTCTCTATACATTTTTTTATCCCCCGGATGTAATGAGAACTTGGACTTATGTGCCTCTTCTAATATCTTCTGCCTCACTCCTCCAGTTACCGGTACCCATACCCGGCCACACTGTGTCAGAAGACCTTGGCTATCCTTAACAAACAAGGGATATTATCCCTGAATCCCCTTGATCTTCCAATTTTCCTTCTTCACACCCTCGACCTGGGCCTCCTTGATCATATCCAATAATGGAAAGATCACTGTTATCCTCAAAGAAACGTTCCCAATCGGGGAAACTGCCGCCTTGAGGCTCAAAGCATCATCCACTACATTGTCCTTCCCTGGGTGGTATAGGATTTCACAATCATAGTCCTTTAGCACGTCCAACCACCTACTTTGTCGCATGTTGAGATTCTACTGATCCATCAAATACTTCAAACTCTTGTGATCGGTATAGATGGTACACCACACTCCATACAAGTAGTGCCTCCATATCTTGAGGGAAAACACCACTGCCCCCAGTTCCAAGTTGTGAGTGGGGTAGTTTACCTCATAAGGCTTCAACTGTCTCGAGGCGTAAGCTATCACATGCCCCATCTACATCAGTACTGCACCTAACCCCGAAATTGATGCACCGCAGTACACCACCAAATCCTCTAACCCCTTGGGTAGTACCAGAATCGGGGCCTCGCATAGCCTCCGTCTCAGGTTCTCAAAAGCCAACTACTGATCTGCGGCCCACTGAAAATTCACATTCTTCTTGCTCAAGCGGGTCAATGACACATCAATCTTGGAGAAATCTTGAATAAATATCTGATAATAGCTAGCTAAACCTAAGAAGCTACGGTTCTCAGAGGCATTCTTCGGTACTTCCCACCGCATCACTGCCTCAACCATGGCTGGATCAAGCGAAATGCCCTCCTGGTTGATGACGTGCCCCAAAAACTGTACCTCTCGCAGCCAAAAATCACACTTAGAGAACTTGGCATACAACCTCTCCGCCCTCAGGGTCTCCAATACTTCTCTCAGATGCTGCTCATGCTGCTCCTTAGTCTTAGAATAGACTAGGATGTCATCAATAAAAACGATCACCGACCGATGCAGCATCGGTCTACATACTCTGTTCATGAGATCATGAACACTGCTGGGGCATTGGTACGACATCACCACAAACTCATAATGCCCATACCGAGTCCTGAAAGCTGTCTTCGGTATATCCTTCTCCCGAATCCTTATCTGATGGTACCCCGACCAAAGATCAATCTTGGAAAACCACGATGCACCCTACAGTTGATTGAACAAGTCATCGATCCTCGGCAACGGATAACGGTTTTTCACCGTTAGTTTGTTTAGCTCTTGGTAATCAATGCACATCCTATGTGATCCATCCTTCTTTTTCACGAACAGGATCGGTGCTCCCCACGGGGAACTACTCAGACAAATGAACCCTCGGTCTAGCAGCTCCTGAAGCTGCGTAGATAATTCATGTATCTCGGGCGGTGCCAGCCGGTACGGAGCATTTTCTATCGGTGTGGCACCCGACACTAAATCAATACAAAAATCCACCTGCCTCTCCGGAGGCACCCCTGACAACTCTTAGGGAAACACGTCCCGAAATTCTCATATAATCGGCACACTGCCCATATCCGCCGTTGTCTCAACCTTCGTATCCATGATATAAGCCAGAAATCTCGTACATCCCTACTACAGAAGTCTTCTAGCTCTCGCAACCAAACAGAGAGTTGGCCCCAGCGAGGCCCTCTCACCATCTATAACCAGTTCTCCCCCACTTGGGGTTCGAACTCTCACCAACTGGCGCTCGTAATCAATTATGCCCCCATTGGCCCCCAACCAGTCCATCCTGGCAATTACCTTTAGTCCTCGTAACAGTATCGGGACTAGATCAACACGGAACCTCTTCCCAAGCACATTCAGGACACAGTCCCGATACACCCTCGCAGCAGTCACCGTGCGGTCGTTTGCGATCTGTACCAAAAGCAGGGAATCCAAAGTCCCTGGAACATCTCAAAGCTTCTTGCTAAGCGTAAGAGTCACAAACGATCGAGTAGCTCTCAAATCGAACAAAACGTGAGCAGACATTCCATTGAACAAAAAGGTCCCTATGTATAAGCATAGTGTACACATAAGCAATACAAATAATCGTAGGGTAGAGAAGAGAAAACATGTACCAGCTACAACGTCTGGCTCTGCCCGAGCATCCTTAGTGGTCAACTGAAATGGGCGGCTCTTCACCATGGGAGCATCTGCCTTAAAAGGGCGGCCATCCATAATCCTCATCGTGACGGGTGCAACTGCCACCACTGCTCCTCCCCTCCTTGCAACCTTGGACATTCGGCCTTCTTATGGCCAGTCTGGTTGCAGTGGAAACAAATCAAGCCCTTCTTGGGGCAATCCATGCTCACATGGCCCTGTTGGCCACACATATAACATGTCGGGCCCGACCCCCGACAAACCTCACCATAGAATCTCCCACACTTGGCACACCGACAACATCCCTGCTGTCCCCTACTAGATGAATCCGAGGTCTTAGGCTTTTAAGCCTGACCTGCTGCTGCCTGTGCCTGCTCAGACTTCTGCTTGGTGCGAGAGTCTAACTGCATTTCCCGCTCACGGGCCTTTTCCACCATCTCGTTCAGGGTTTACACCCTGTAAAGCTCACAAACTCCCTGATATCATCCCTCAACATGGAATGATACCTTGTCCGTCTCATATCCTCATCAGTAGCATACTGGGGAATCAATAGTGCCCGCTCCCAAAACTTGGCGGTGATCTCCGCCACCGTCTCGGTGGTCACCTGTATGTCATGAAACTCCTTCACCAGCCGTTTCACCTCAACGGGTGGTACAAACTCCAGATCAAAACGCCGAACAAACTTGGCACATGTCATCTCAGCCACGCCGGATGCTCCTACCTATCTGGTCACCTTTTCCCACCAATCCCAGGCACGATCCCTGAACATATACGAGGAAAATACTACATCTGGCGCATCTGGGCACAAACTCGTGTGCTCGGCATTTTCCATGTCTGCCACCCAGCGTCGAATCGCGATGGGGTCCTGGACCCTGAAAAACATTGGCGCTACACACGCCTTGAACTCCTGGAATGAGGGAGTTCGGGCCCCAACCTGACCCACAACAATTTTAGCTCTGAACGCCCTGAGCCTCTCCTCCATGGTCTCCATCATACCTTCCTTGACTGTCCCAAAGATAATTGGGGTAGCGTCAAGGATACCCTTCGTCACCTTGGCTGCAATGAGCTCACGCAACCTCTCATTAATGGGCTCGGTAGTGCCACCCGACCCAAATCCAGATCCTGATCCCCCTGCTCCAAATCGTGTTACCACCATGCTGAATTGTAATTTCATAAACCATAACAATCAGGATATCTATACAGGGGATCTTCCCACACCGTACTCCTTGGAGTTGTCAGATCTAACATCGGTTCGGGTACAGGTCCCGTGCTTTTAGTAGTACGGGCCCAATACTACCTTCCCCACCTACCTATACCTTTCCCAATGCTCTACCTGATAACTTCAATTCGTCCCAAAATAAATCAAATCCCACAGAATACCGCATATCTCAAATCCTAGGTTGTCCTAAGATTTGCTCTACCCAAACCAATCATATCCGGTTGCCTTTATGCATGCAAATTATACACAGAAAATGATCAAATAGACTTTCGAATAAAAGATTCTACCCTAGGACCACAACCGAATAAGGAACAGGAAATAAGGCCAAATTAATCATTCTAAGGCTATAAGCTCCTAACTATATACAATTTTAAAATCATACACATAGCAAGTTCCATACAATCATCAAAGCTCGAATATCAGTATAACATGGCTAACACATTGGGGAACTACTTACTTGGCTCGACTGATCACGCGCGTTGCATTCTCATCTTTTCCTTTCATTAAAAGTTTTTTATTTTATTTTTGAAAATAATTTTACCATTTCCTTAGTTTGAGTCCTGACACACCAAAGAGTGTGCCCGAATCCCTCAAACCAAGGCTCTGATACCAACTTGTAACGACCCAATTTTTCGAAGAAAAATTTCATTTTTGATTAATCAACACATTTCCATAATTTACGAAATCCAAACATAATTGTTTTCAAAACACAAGTCAAATACAAATTTATTCCAAAATATCCGAGTGTCTCGTAAAAATGCCTGAAAGAGTGCACGCCGCGCCATCAAGCCTTGCCCTTGCTCTTGGGCTCTGATGTGCCTGAAACGAATCCACAAACTATAAGCTAATGCTTAGTGGGTCCCCCAAAGCAAACCTCATATACAATCCACATAACACATATCACATTAGCTATAATGCTATCTCTACCACATAAGCCATGCCTACAACATATAAGGAAGCCATGGAAACCCTCCTGGGTCTTACACCTTGTGCCACTGAACCCCCACGTGGTCTTACTACCTGCCATGGGAACCCCCACATGGTCTTCCTGTTAAGCAATATCATACATACTAATCATGAAAATATATTAAGATGCCATGGAAACCCTCCAAGGTCTTATACCGATGCCACGGGAACCCCCCGGGGTCTTCCAATTAAATATCATACTAATTATAACGCATAAGCAATCAATATTCCGCACATCTTAAAATGGGCCGGCCTTGGTGCCTTAGACCCATTGGTATGCTGAGAAGACTCACCTTTCGAATGCTGAACTGTTAAGCTAAAGTCAGGTATATCCCACACGCTGCTCCTCCTTAACTACCTATATTTATCAAGTGATTAACATATCACAATCCCATAAATACCCTCAGAGTCAACCCTGGTCAACAGTCAAGGTCAACAGTCCATGTTGACCTCTACTTGTCGAGTGCATCCAGCAACTCGTCGAGTTACCTATGTAACTCGCCGAGTCCCTCGAAAAATTATGAGCCTTGAATCAAAAATCCATTCAGCCGAAAACCCTACTCAGACCGAAAACTCATATGGCCGAAAACCTCGTTTTCCAAAAAAAACACCCTGGATCTTGAAAAACGGGAAAAACCCTCTTCACTCGCCGAGTCAGATGAGGAACTGGAAGAGTTCCTTCATGTTCGGTCCCTTTTTAGTGGGATATAAGGTCCAAAATTCTAGATCCAAGCTCTTCTAGTGCAAATTCCACGTAAAGTTGCAAACTATACGTGCATGCAAGGTCTCCCAAGGCTATATCTTCAAAACTAGGCTCCATTCAAGGTTTGTGTGTATGGAAAGTGGCTAGACTACACAAAGTGAGCAACTTTATGTCATTGGGGACCTAAAGGGGTCCAGGTCTGGAATCATATCCTTGTGATAGGTTCAGATCTAAGTTTGGACTCCTCTTTGCCCTAAAATGGTCATATACTTGAAAGAGAAGATATCTAAGAATCTACAGCTCAAGGTAACAACTTTTTACCTTAAAATGGTGACCAATGCAGTGTAGATGTCGGATCTACTGCTTCCCTTCTCATTCCTTCCTTTAAATTCCTTCTCCAACAACCAAAGTTGCTAAACCAAGCTCTTACTCTCACTCAAGGAGGTTCACAGCCGAAAACGATTTTCTCTTGGTAGTAAGGTGCTAAGGGAGGCCACAAGGAGCAGGTTATGATTCTTATATAGGGTGCAAACAATCAAATTAGGGTTTTCTCTTTATAGCTCCTACTCGCCGAGTCGGGTCTTCCGAATCGTCGAGTAGGTCCCATTCCCGCGTGCATAAATCATTCCTCTACGCGACGAGTTGGACTCCCAACTCGTCGAGTCCACACCCAAAACCCTAAAAATTAAATGAACCGAGTAATACCTGGAACAGATGTTACAGTTTTGTGATGGAACTCGACGAGTTAGGGAGATCCAACTTGTTGAGTAGAGATCATTTATGAGGAAGTGGGACGAGTCGGAAGGCCCCAACTCGACAAGTAGGCGCTGTAACGAAAAAACCCTAATTTTTAGGGTTTGTACCCCATATAAAGGACTTAATCTGCCTCTTGTGGCCTCCCTTACCACTTCATTACCCAAAGAAGAAACCCTAACCATTCTTTGTTGCTTCCTTGTGCTTGTGAGACTAAAAGAGTGATTTTGGTGCATTTTGTTGAAGAAGTTTGAAGGTTGAGAAGCTTGGAATGGGAAGGAGCTTGTAGATCCAACATCTACAATGTTTGGGCATCCATTTGAAGGTAACAAGCTGTTAGCTTGATCATTCTAGCATTAGATCCCCTTTTTCTTAGGTTTAAGGTCAGTTTTAGTACGTTTGTAGAGCATTTCGAGTATTGGGCATGATCTGAAGTTGTAACTTCAGATCTGGACTCCTCTAAGTCCTTAGAGTTATAAACTCACTGATTTTATCAAGCATTGGCCCTTCTCTTTGGCTAAAACCCCTCCCTTAGCTTGGTTTTGGCATTTAAGAGCTTACATGCACGTAAAGTTTGCAACTTTATGTGGAAACCATGCCCTAGGAGGCTAGATCTGTAATTTGGAGCTCTAGGTGGCTTAAAAACATTTGAACACAAAAAGGATTTAAGGGACTCAACGAGTCCCTTAGCCAATTCGACGAGTCGGGTAGGGTTTATTCGTTTTCGAGATTCTGAGTGATTTTGGTGGAGGATTATAGTTTTCGGCCTACATGAGTTTTCGGTCTTCTGGACATTAAGGAACTCGACGAGTTCCCCAGGTGACTCGGCGAGTTGAAGAGTTACTTAGGTAACTCAACGAGATGTTGGATGCACTCGACGAGTTAAGGTCAACATGGACTATTGACCTTGACTTTTGACTTTAACTTTGACCAGGATTGACGTTGGGGGTATCTATGGTATTTCATGATTGTGACAAGTTAATCACATGATAATTATAGGAAGTTGAGTTAGTGCAGTGTGTGGGACTTATCCGATCTTATCTTGTCAGTTCAACATTCAAGAGAGGTGAGTCTCCTCACCATAACAATGGGTCGAAGGCACCAAGGCTGGCCCATTTTTTGATATGTGGTACACTTGTTGATTGTAGAGATACGTGGTATGATAGTTAATTATGCTAAGTGTTATGCTAGCTATATATGTGATACTTGCAGGGAAGACCATAGGGGGAGCCCATGGCACTTGGATGTAATACTATGTGGGGAACCCCATGGCTTTTCAAATAAAAATCATGGGAGGAGCCTATGACATTTGGATATAAGACCATGTGAGGGAGCCCATGGCTTTCCAGCTAAAGACCATGTGGGAGCCCATGGCACTTAGGTGTAAGACCATGTGGGGGAGCCCATGACATCCTGGAATAATACCTTGGGAGGAGCCCACAACATCCTTATATGTTTGTATGCATGACTTATGTGGTAATGTAGCTTTTATAGCTAATATGATTATATGATTAGGTGGATTGTGTGGGGTTTGCTCTGGGGAACTCACTAAGCATTAACTTATAGTTTGTTGATTGTTTCAAGTACTTCTGAGCCTAAGGGCAAGGGCAAGGTCTGATGGTGCAGCATGCACTCTCATGGGTGTTTTTCTTTTGAGAAACTCTGATTTTTGAAATAAATTTTGTTGATGTATGAATTTGGAAACAATTGTTCTTGAGATTTTATGGATAATTGGAAATGTTTTGATATTTAAAAAAGGAAAATTTTCTTTTGAAAATTAGGTTGTTACTCTCAGAGATGGTAAAGTCAATTCGTTTGACTTTACTTCAGGTACATCAATTATCTAACTCAATTGCTTTATAATTTCGTATACTTAGACTCTTAATATATAATGTGATGATCACATTTTGATAGTATTGCATGATCTAAGAGGAGTAAGGAAGCTTAAGTTGTAACACCGAAAATTTCAAAACAATTTTTCATTTAAAAATAATCGTTTAATTCTAAAAAAAAAACACTTTGTTTAAAATCTCATTCATAATAGAATGACAAAACATAACTCCATTTTCACTTGCATAATAAACCAGGATCCTCAAAACATGACTCTTTATCTGGTGTGTACAATCGAGCCGGTGCCATCCCGTGATCCTGAGAGAAACCTGAAACACATAACACAAAACACTGTAAGCACGAAGCTTAGTGAGTTCCCCAAAATACCACACATAACACATATTAGCCACTCGAGGCTATAACTCTGTGGGTCCATGGACCCTACTCTGTGAACCCTCCGGTTCTAACTCTGTGAACCTTCCGGTTCTAACTCTGTAAACATGCACAGCATAAATCACATAGAAATAATGCAGTACAACACATAACATACATAGCATACAACTACTCTGTCACATAACTCTGGTTACCTACTCAAGGTAAAGTATAGTGAGAAGACTCACCTCGCGTATCTCGGTAACTCGTAAATCCCTGAAATCACTAGTGCTCGATCTCCCGAGCTATAGTCCTCCCATAACACAATACATCTCTAATTAACACTTTCCCAACTAAGGTTGACTAACCCTAACAAGTCAACACCGGTCAACTCTGGTCAATGGTCAACGGTCAACTCAACTCGCCGAGTCTGGCGTGGACTCGCCGAGTCTCTACGAGGACCCGATTCCTCTAAGTCCCTTCCGACTCACCGAGTCACTCTCCCGGCTCGGTTACTTAACCCCTGGTTCGAAATCACTGAACAACCCGCACCAACTCGCCGAGTCTGGGAATGGACTCGGCGAGTGCATTCCATGCACAACCCCAAACGACCTTCTGAGGTCAGATCGGCTCCACTAACTCATAGATCCAGTCCTTCCAAGCTTATTTATCACGTAAAGTTCAAGTCTTGGCATTCATAACACACCTAATGATTCATAAATGGTGTTTTGACCTCAAGCACAAGGATCCCAACTCAAAACCTCCATGGATTCATAAAAATCTTGGACAAAGGGACACTCTGGACCTCCAAGGGTCCAGATCTAGAACCTAATTCGCTTAAGGGACCAAGGAAGCACTAGATCTAGCCACAAAAGGACTCAATAAACCCTAAATCAACATGAACATCACCTTAACAGAAAATGGTTCGAAAATAGTACCTCAAACGTGATGTTCTGGACCTCAGATCTCCAGGAAGTTGATCCTCTTGTTTCCCCTTGGCTATAGCCTCATTTCCCTTTCTAGATAACACCTCCAAGGCCAACAATGGCTCCTTCTCTCACTCCAAACGCTCAAGCTCACTAGGGTTTCGCTCTGGGGACTGGTGAGCACAAATGACGGCCATAAGGCCCTTTAAATAGGCCCCAAACCCAAGAAATTAGGGTTTCATTAAACAGCGCAGACTCACCGAGTCTACCAATGCGACTTGCCGAGTCCGGGCATTAATCCAGGTGAGAAATCGTGTCTCTACTCGGTGAGTCTACGCACCAACTCGCCGAGTTTTTCCACAAAACTCAAAATAAAAAGAATAAACAATATACCTGAAATCCCGGATGTTAAAATTCTCCCCCACTTGAATTCGACTTTGCCCTTGAAGTCTCATTCCTGAAATAGCTCCAGATGCTGCTCCCGCATCTCACGCTCTGGCTCCCAGGTCAACTCGGATTCCTTCCGATGTTGCCACTGAACCTGTACCAGAGGCACCTCTTTGTTCCTCAAAACCTTGATCTTTTGATCCCGAATAGCCACCGGTCTCTCAACGTAGTTCAGGCCCACATCCACTTGAATATCCTTTAATGACACTACTGCCGACTCCTCGGCTATACACTTTCACAGCTACGACACATGGAAAGTGTCATGGATCTGACCTAGCTCTGCAGGTAGCTCCAACCGGTAGGCTACCCCGCCTACCCTCGCGATCACCCGGAAAGGACCGATATATCGGGGCCCCAACTTGCCCCTCTTCCTGAATCGGATCACTCCTTTCCAAGGAGAGTCCCTTAGGAGTACAACGTCACCGACCAAAAATTTGAGCTCGGACCGGCGCCTGTCCGCATAACTCTTCTGGTGACTCTGAGCGGTCAACAACCTCTGTCTGACCTGCTGTATCTGCTCTGACGTCTGAAGTACGATCTCTGTACTTCCCATCACACGTTGCTCTACCTCTCCCCAGTAAATGGGGTCCGATACCCCCTTCCCTACAATAGCTCAAAGGGTGGCATACTGATGCACTAAAGATGGTTGTTGTTGTAGGAAAAACTCGGCCAAAGGCAAATACGGGCCACAATTCCCCCCCGAAATCTAATACACATGCCCGAAACATATCCTCGAGCGTCTGAATCGTTCGCTCACTCTGAAGTGTCCACAGACATCACCATGGTAATCTCTAGCTCATTTCTCATATTCATCTTCGATACCGAGCACCAGGTCAACTTTTGGCCCCACAGCTGAACCCCTAAAGGTTACACATAACATGATCCAAAATATCTCACTAACTTCCTCCCCGTGACCACTATCACGGCCCAGTGACACGCAAGTCACGAAATTCCCTTTTCCTCATAAAAATCCAATCCAATCGAAGATCGAATCAGCTCTAACCTCTGGTGTTTGCTGCGCATATTCTCCGGCGCGCCTCGCTGACCCTCACGACAGAGACAGAGACCCCAGTCTCGCCCCGGTTTAACCACTAGGCTCCAAAAACTCGACACTAGGGCTACTCAAGCCTAAAACTCTTCTGCATCATGCACTTATCGGAGAACATTCCAACATCACACTCTCTTGCCGTCAAGTGGGTACTATGGCTCCCCACAACATTACGACAACTTCTGACTAGTGAGTACTATGACTCCCTGTAGCACCACAACGCCAACTGACTAGTGAGTACTACGGCTCCCTGCAATACCACGACTCCCTCTCTCTGAATTGTGAGTACTACAGCTCCCCGTAGCATCACAACATCCTCTGACTGGCGAATACTACGGCTCCCCGTAGTATCACGACTCTCTCTCTCTTTCTCTCTCTCTCTGACTTGCGAGTACTACGGCTCCCCGTAGTATCACAACACCCTCTGACTAGTGAGCACTACGGCTCCCCATAGCTTCACCCTATACCCTCATTCTCATTACAACGCCACACTATGCTCACTAACTCATGCACCGAAGACTATCATAGATAGTTACACACTTGCCCTAATATGCATCACAGACTCTGGCGGCAACCACTATAACACAGAACCTACCTCTGCAGAGTTCCTCTTCCTTAAATAATCCCTCTTGATGACAATATGCGAAGGGCTCCCACTGGAACCTTAGATACATGATACATCACTAGTCACTTCAAACTCAAGACTCTAAATAATTCCGAAATCAAGACGCTATACGCGGAAACCACAGAACACCATCACCGAACATCACAATGTCCTGCCTCTACCACTGATTCTCCTACTCCCAGCACCATACATATACAACAATACATTTCCTCTGAACCTCATAATAATTCTTCATTTTAACCAATGCGCAACTTCAGTGTATCCACACACTCACTTGGAATACAAAGAAAACGTTGACGCTTCAGAACACATTGATGATCCTCCGGAATCCTTTCCTCTACTGCTCAAAATCCACGCAAGAATACAAATACCGACCCGGGAGTTGGCTGCTCGATGATCTTCTAACCACCCCAAAAAGGCATATACAATCCATACTTCGACCCAGAAGTTCTCGACTGCCCATACTGTCATCATGAGCCTTCCACTTGAAATGACCCTGACCACCGCCAGATTCCTGTCCATTCACCACCTGCCGTGGAGACGCCCATCTCTCTCTCAAACATATATCACATGCATTATCTCGTCCTGCACCTTTCCTTGATCACCAATGACCCTGATCTTATGAATTCAAGCCGCAGGTTCCTGTATCCAACCCCTAACCGCTCTTGCACAAATCTCTGGTTCCCTCAATAAAATTCCCGGTTCTCCCCCACTAGGGTTCGAACCTTCCCCAATTGGCACACAACCATCCCACCAATTATTTTTACAAGCAAAATCGCACCTGCCCCTGGAAAGTGCTACGCAACGCCCGATAATCCCCTTTAAGGAAATCAATCGATCTCATGTACTCTAAACCTCATATGAAATCCTCAAGAACTTCTCGTCACAATTGCCTCTAGTCGTTCCAAGTCTCGTACCAATCCAATACCAAACAACTCAACTATCCAATAACATCACTGACTCATAGACTGAACCACGAAATCATCATACTCCCCCACCTCGACTCATCAACCAATGTTCCAACACATGGATCATCCCAAGAACAGGGACCTACTCCCATATTCAATACCCAGCTTAGATAGAAAACCATTGCACTGATAAACTCCACTGGACTCCCCACTGATACCATTACAATACGCCCTACTGTACTCAAATAGGTGTAACGTGGTCCTCGACTATCTCAGTCCTAACTGACTATTTGCTCATGATAAATCACTGCCTCGCGACACACATGCTACCTGATACTCTGGTGGAAAATCATCATCAATGACAACCTGCAGGGTTTACCCCCAAACCCAAAACTAAAACATCATGCCTCTCATGTTTCGCACACGAACATAAACAGCACCACTCAGGTCATAGAAGGTGACATCTCCTCTATCGACTGATTGCTCAACTCAGACCGAAATTCTCCCCTCCCTCTGACTCCTTACCAATATACTCTGAAAGGCTCTCAACCTCCCTCTCAAAGGACGCCTCTTCGAACTCAATCATGGCCCACATGCCTAAAACCCATAGCGTCCAATCTCTACCTCATCAATCGTGACCGGATAACCGGAGAACCACAAGCATCATTCACTACGAACCATGGTACCCATCCCATGACATCTCTTCTCAATATTCTCCGGTGTATGGTACCCGAACCATAGCATCAATCCTTCATCTGCTCTGATGTATGGTACTCGAACCATAACATCACTCCTCAATCTGCTCCGATGTATGGTACTCGAACCATAACATCACTCCTCAATCCGCTCCGATGTATGGTATTCGACCCATAACATCACTCCTCAATCCGCTCCGATGTATGGTACTTAAACCATAACATCACTCCTCCATCTGCTCTGATGTATGGTACTCGAACCATCACATTACTCCTCAATCCTCTCCGATGTATGGTATTCGAACCATAACATCACTCCTCAATCCACTCCGATGTATGGTACTCGAACCATAACATCACTCCTCCATCTGCTCCGATGTATGGTACTCGAACCATCACATCACTCCTCAATCCGCTCCAATGTATGGTATTCGAACCATAACATCACTCCTCAATCCGCTCCGAGGTATGGTACTAGAACCATAACATTACTCCTCCATCTGCTCTGATGTATGGTACTCGAACCATCACATCACTCCTCAATCCGCTCCGATGTATGGTATTCGAACCATAACATCACTCCTCAATCCGCTTCGAGGTATGGTACTCGAACCATAACACTACTCCTCCATCTGCTCCAATATATGGTACTAGAACCATCACATCACTCCTCAATCCGCTCCGACGTATGGTATTCAAACCATAACATCACTCCTCAATCCGCTCCGAGGTATGGTACTCGAACCATAACATCATTCCTCCATCTGCTCTGATGTATGGTACTCGAACCATCACATCACTCCTCAATCCGCTCCGATGTATGGTATTCGAACCATAATATCACTCCTCATTCCGCTCAGATGTATGGTACTCGAACCATAACATCACTCCTCCATCTGCTCCGATGTATGGTACTCGAACCATAACACCACTCCTCAATACGCTCATTAGAGCCTTCAGAATACCCCCTGTATCAAGTATGGATCCTCTGCTTTCAGTAGTACGGGCCCATACTACCTGCCACATCTACCCATACTTTCCACACGGAATATCCCAGAGCTCCTAAGTAGCTGCTCGACCTGCTCGATCACCAATTCCGGCTCGCGCTCGCTCCCTAACGAAATTCTCTACTCTGCCAGTGCACTCATCTGGTTAAAGTTACTCCCTAGGCTCTTCCTAGATTCCCACACTTCTCTGCCATCAGCTGCTGAAGAGCTCTTAATGATGCCAGCCATCTACTTCCTGAATATCGTCATATTCGCTTGGTAGCTGACTCCCATCATCGAGAGTTCCACAAAGCACGAAGCAAGCAGCATTCAAGCATCGAAGAATATACATAGCTCACTCTGGGTGATAACTCCGCTTGCTCTGCTCATCCTCGAAAGTACCACCGAACTCCGCAACTCTTCCTCTCGCGGGTTCTAACTACTCCTTCGCTAAGTACCACGGTACTTATCTAGGTATCTCCCCTAGATTACTCTTCTACTCGAATCCCCTCAAGGATTCCAACTAAATATTCTCACTCATCATATACTCAAAAGTACATCGCATATAACAACAATCCCTAGGCTAAGGCATCACAAATCAGGACACCCTAGTCCTAAGATATGGAATACCTAGCCTGTCGCTAGCATGCAATAATATCTCATAAAGTGCATCATAAATATCTCATAACACAAAAGTAAAGGTATTTTGGGAAATCACCGTTCGGGCTTTGGCTGATTGTATACACTGCTCTTTCTCGCTTTTTTTTGAACTCTTATTCGCTTTAGAAAATTATTTCTTTGAAAACTTTTCTTACTTCCTCAGTTTGAGTCCAGATTTACCCGAAGGCGCATCCGAATCCCTCAAACCAAGGCTCTGATACCAACTTGTAACACCGAAAATTTCAAAATAATTTTTCATTTAAAAATAATCGTTTAATTCTAAAAAAAACACTTTGTTTAAAATCTCATTCATAATCGAATGACAAAACATAACTCCATTTTCACTTGCATAATAAACCAGGATCCTCAAAACATGACTCTTTATCTGGTGTGTACAATCGAGCCGGTGCCGTCCCGTGATCCTGAGAGAAACCTGAAACACATAACACAAAACACTGTAAGCACGAAGCTTAGTGAGTTCCCCAAAATACCACACATAACACATATTAGCCACTCGAGGCTATAACTCTGTGGGTCCATGGACCCTACTCTGTGAACCCTCCGGTTCTAACTCTGTGAACCTTCCGGTTCTAAGTCTGTAAACATGCACAACATAAATCACATAAAAATAATGCAGTACAACACATAACATACATAGCATACAACTACTCTGTCACATAACTCTGGTTACCTACTCAAGGTAAAGTATAGTGAGAAGACTCACCTCGCGTATCTCGGTAACTCGTAAATCCCTGAAATCACTAGTGCTCGATCTCCCGAGCTATAGTCCTCCCATAACACAATACATCTCTAATTAACACTTTCCCAACTAAGGTTGACTAACCCTAACAAGTCAACACCGGTCAACTCTGGTCAATGGTCAACGGTCAACTCAACTCGCCGAGTCTGGCGTGGACTCGCCGAGTCTCTACGAGGACCCGATTCCTCTAAGTCCCTTCCGACTCACCGAGTCACTCTCCCGGCTCGGTTACTTAACCCCTGGTTCGAAATCACTGAACAACCCGCACCAACTCGCCGAGTCTGGGAATGGACTCGGCGAGTGCATTCCATGCACAACCCCAAACGACCTTCTGAGGTCAGATCGGCTCCACTAACTCATAGATCCAGTCCTTCCAAGCTTATTTATCACGTAAAGTTCAAGTCTTGGCATTCATAACACACCTAATGATTCATAAATGGTGTTTTGACCTCAAGCACAAGGATCCCAACTCAAAACCTCCATGGATTCATAAAAATCTTGGACAAAGGGACACTCTGGACCTCCAAGGGTCCAGATCCAGAACCTAATTCGCTTAAGGGACCAAGGAAGCACTAGATCTACCCACAAAAGGACTCAATAAGCCCTAAATCAACATGAACATCACCTTAACAGAAAATGGTTCGAAAATAGTACTTCAAACGTGATGTTCTGGACCTCAGATCTCCAGGAAGTTGATCCTCTTGTTTCCCCTTGGCTATAGCCTCATTTCCCTTTCTAGATAACACCTCCAAGGCCAACAATGGCTCCTTCTCTCACTCCAAACGCTAAAGCTCACTAGGGTTTCGCTCTGGGGACTGGTGAGCACAAATGACGGCCATAAGGCCCTTTAAATAGGCCCCAAACCCGAGAAATTAGGGTTTCATTAAACAGCGCAGACTCACCGAGTCTACCAATGCGACTTGCCGAGTCCGGGCATTAATCCAGGTGAGAAATCGCGTCTCTACTCGGCGAGTCTACGCACCAACTCGCCGAGTTCTTCCACAAAACTCAAAATAAAAAGAATAAATAATATACCTGAAATCCCGGATGTCAAATAAGTGAAGTGAGCAAAATTTGATCGTGGGAAATGAACTTGGGTCACATGGTTCGATGGTCAGAATTTGGAGCTACTACTAGGGAGTTAGGATAATTTAATAGATTACTATTACACTTCAGAAATGTCTAGAAATTTAGTTTTTCATTTCATGAATTATAAGGATAAGTTCCAATTTTCTTTTTAGTAATAAAATGAAGTTTTAGTTTATGGATTTCCCTTATTTCCTTGCAAGGGAATTTATGAAAGTTTTGGTTATGTTTCTAATAATAGTAATGTTAATAGTGGATATTAATTCTTCTAGAATGTGCTTGTGGCATTGTCATTTTTTGACCAAGTGAAAAGGAATCTCATCACCAAGTTTCAACTAGACAGAAACTTGGAGTCATACAATTCGAATTGCATAATGCATGAGAATCATGTTCATTGGAAAATTTATGACTAATTCGTTGTTCACATGTTTATGTTAAGCAAGTGAAGGACTAATGGATCTATTATATGTTGATATGGACTCTTCAGATCCACCACAAGGGACGATCACTCTATTCTTCATGATTTACTGATGTTTCAGTAAATATGTTTTTGTTTATAACATTAAGCAGAATTCTAATACTTTTGAAAAATTCAAAGAGTAGCAGAACGAATAGAAGAATCTTTCAAGCAAAAAGATAAAAGATTCTTCAATCTGAAAAGAAAGGAGAATGCTTTAGTATCATGTTTTATGATCATCTTAGTAACTGTGGAATTGTATCACAATTAATCCTCCAAGAATATCTTAGTGCATTTGTATGACTAAGAAGAGAAATCGAACATTGTTATAAATGGTTCGATCATAAGATGAGTCATACTTTGTTCCCGATCAAAGTTTTAGAGCCATGCTCTAGTAACTATGAATCATAGCATGAAAATAATTTTAAAAAATAAGCAGAGTAACAACACCATGTAATATGTGGAGTAATAATGTTTTCTTACTCTAGCACATTTGGAATTGGAGCTGTGATGTTTTCGTTGATCGAGAAAAAAAAGATAAATTGAGACCTATTTTATGAAGTGTTTTCTTGTCCAAAATTCGCACGAACTTTTGAATATTTGTTTTAGCTCATCAAGGAATGTTTCTTGAGAGAAAAATTGATATGTCAAGAAGTCAGTGGGAGTCATATTGATCTTGAGAGTTTCAAGAGTCAACCGACAATGATCCTTTTAGTTATCACTAGCACGCGGCCTAAGGTTGATAATGTAACATTCGAAAGTGTTAGTATGTTTCCTTTTAACCCTTTATGTAAAAACTTGTCATTTTGGTCCCTAGCTCAGTATACGAGGCATACACAATGGGTACGCTGAGCATATTTCTTCTCTGATGTATCGTGGATACACCCACGTACGTTGGGCGTACGTGGGAGAACGCGGGGCGTACTCCGGCCAGCTAGAAACCCTAATCTTTATGGTTTTACCCTTATATAAGCTCATTATATCCCTTGAGCCTTGCCTCTTATCATTCTCCATATCTCTTAAACCTTAATCTCGACCCTTAGCCACCATTTTACTGTTCTTGAGCTCTTGTGAAGGATTTTAGTGTTTTCTTGAGATTTTGAAGAGATAGAAGGTCATTGAAGATTCAATTCTTGGAGTGGAGCTTAGATATCCAGAGTCGTCATCACCTTATCAAGTTATTTGCGGTAAAAAAACTCTCATCTTGGTGGTTCTTTATGCTAGATCCAACTTAGGGTGTTATTTATGCATTTTTGGGTCCATTGAGCTATACTTGAGTTATTGGTCTACTTTAGATGCCATGGAGGGGGTTAGATCTTAGCATATTTGAGGTCCCTTGTCCAACAAAATACAACCTTTATGAAATATCTTGGCCCATGAAAGAGTTAGGTTCTTTGTTATAGTTCTTTTCGAGTTTGGGCATTAATAAGTCATGCATGAGAGTAAAGTTGTCAACTTTACATGTTAAGTCACTTCTAAGAATCAGATATGAGAGTTTGGTATATTGGCTTAACTGATTAAGTGCTTAATGAGTTAGTTTGGTAGTATGTGGAGTGTGCGGGGCGTACCCAGCTAGTACGCTATGCGTACTAACCCTGGAAGGAGTACGCTAAGTGTAAGTTTGAGTATGCCTAGCATACTCAACTATTTGACTTTCGGGTTGACATTCACGGGTTTCGACCATATTTTGGGCTTTTAGGGTTTGGTCCTCATTGGGCCATTGGACTTCTGACTTTGGCAGGGTTTTCGTATAACAACAGTTATCACGCCAACACTGATCGACCTCCTTTTGAGATGCTCTATGGGAGGAAATGCAGGACTCTGATATATGAGCGTGAGGTTGCTCAACGAGTCATGTGGACTACTAAAGTGGTACTCACGACTACTGAGTTGATTCAGCAGGTCTGGAGTAGACTTTAGACAACATAGAGTAGATAGAAGAGCTATGTCGACAAGCGTCGATCAGACTTAGAGTTCCAGGTTGGAGATATGGTTTTCCTGACGGTGTCACCTTGGAAAGGTGTCATTCGATTTAGGAAGATGGAGAAGTTGGGTCCTAGGTACATCGGTCCTTTTAGGGGTTTGGTCTGGTTGGGTCGGTTTGCTTATCTTTTGGATCTTCTTCATGAATTTAGTCAGATCCATAGCACATTCCACGTCTCGCAGTTGCTGAAATATTTAGTGGATGATTTCGCGGTGGTTCCTTTGGAGGATATTCAGGTGGATGATCGCATGAATTATATTGAGAGACCGATGGCGGTTCTTGACTGAAAGACGAAAACCTTGAGGAACAAGGTTGTTGAGTTGGTAAAAGTTCAGTGGCAGCATTGCAAAAGTTTAGAATGGACGTGAGACCCAGGGGATGAGGTGAGGGAGCATTACCCTGAGTTATTTGTGGCGGGGTTCTTGGAGGATGAACACTGATTCAAGTGGGGGAGAATTTGTAACATTCGAAAATATTGGTATGTTTCCTTTTAACCCTTTATGTAAAAACTGTTCATTTTGGTCCCTAGCTCAGTACGCGAGGCGCACCCTATGGGTTCGCTGAGTGTATTGGCTCTTCGAAGGATCGTAGATGCACCCATGCACGTTGGGCGTACTCCGGCCAGCTAGCAACCCTAATATTTAGGGTTTTACCCCTATATAAGCTCACTATATCTGTTGAGCCTTGCATCTTATTAGCCTCCATATCTCCTAAACCCTAATCTCGACCCTTAGCCACCATTTTAGTGTTCTTGAGCTCTTGTGAAGGATATTAGTGTTTTCTTGTGATTTTGAAGAGATATAAGGCCATTGAAGATTCATTTCTTGGAGTGGATCTTAGAGAACCAGAGTCATCATCACCTTATCAAGTCATTTGAGGTAAAAAGCTCTCATCTTGGTGGTTCTTTATGCTAGATCCAACTTAGGGTGTTATTTATGCATTTTTGGGTCTTTTGAGCTATACTTGAGTTATCGTTCTACTCCAGAAGCCATGGGGGTTATATCTTAGCACATTTGAGGTCTCTTGTCGATAAAAATGCAACCTTTATGAAATATCTTGGACCATGCAAGAGTTAGGTTCTTTTTTATGGTTCTTTTCGAGTTTGGGCATTACTAAGTCATGTATGAGAGTAAGGCTGCCAACTTTACGTGTTAAGTCACTTCCTAGAATCAGATCTGAGAATTTGGTATATTGGCTTAACTGATTAAGTTCTTAATTAGTTGGTTTGATAGTTTGCGGAATACATAGGACATACCTAGCTCGTACGCTACGTATACTGACCCCAGAAGGAGTACGCTAAGCGTAAGTCTGAGTATGCCTAGTGTACTCAACTGTTTGACTTTTGGGTTGACCTTCATGGGTTTGGACCATACTTTGGGCTTTTAGGGTTTGGTCCTTATTAGGTCATTAGACTTTTGACTTTAGGCCATGGATGGACTATTGGGATTCTTGGAATTAGGTCCATTATGAATTTAGGCTCAATTAGGAAGTTGGGCCATAATGGGCCTTGGGATGCCATTTTGGAATTTGGTTCTTTTGAGTAAATGGGTTAGGCCTTGTTTTAGGGCCAAGTAAAAAAAGGTTAAAATGGTCTTTTTACCTTGGATGTTGGACAAGTAGTTTAGATTCTTGATTATGAGTGGAGATCCAATTATTAATTGGATATTATTTAATGGTGTTAGTGCGGGGATTTACCAAACCAACTGACCGATATTTTATCTGATAGATTAAGTAGCATGAGGTGAGTCTCCTCATTGTGTTTGGTGGGTCGAAAGCACCATTGTCGGTCCATGGTTTGTTATGACTAGGATGCTAGTTGTCTGCGTGACTCTTGCATGTGCTATGTGCTTTATGTAGATTAGGCAAGGCCCGATGATTATATTGAATGCTATTTATCTTAACGATACTTGCATGTATTTGTATGTTTGTATGTATGTTGGGCGGGGCCCGATGTTGGGCATAGACTGATAACTGACGTATCTGTTCCGGGCAGGGCCCGTTATGCAAGTTAGGGCGAGGACCATTATGCGAGTTTAGGCGAGGCCCGTTATACTTATTGGGCGGGGCCCGTTATGCGAGTTAGGGCGAGGCCAGTTACACTCGTTGGCAGGGCCCGTTACATGTATGGTATTTTGTATTTTTGGGAACTCACTAAGCTTTGTGCTTACTGTTCTTAGTTTATGTTTCAGGCACTTCTAGTTCGAATGGGAAGAGCCTGGGATGATTGCATTGCACACACCATGATGTTCTGCTTGTTATATAACTCTGATTGTACTTGGATATTGTTTCATGTACTCTATTTTCACTATGGTTTATGTTATGATTATGGATAATGGTTTCATTAATATAAAAATTAAAATTTTTGGTCTTAATTTTTGGACGTTACAGATAACTTGTCGTGTTTATTGACACATTCTAATTTATGTACACTTCTAGTTGAGTTGAAAATGCCTATGAGTTCTTATTTTTTTTCATTTAAAAGGCTAAGCACGTTGGTCAATGAAAGTACACAGATTAATATGGGTGAGTTGCTAACAACATGGAAGCACTGATGGGCCTTTGAGCTGCCATAAAGCAAGAATTTAGATTAAGCAAAGTTTAGTACATAAAGGAGACCTAAATGTGATTATGGTTTGTCTTAAACCTTGCTTATGAATGCAGGTTGAAAAGTAATGTTCTACATGGATGGGAACATATGCACCTTCGAATCTAGGTGACAAAATGTTTCCCTCTAATTCATCAAAATGATTATGAGGAAAAACTTTTGTTGATAGATTTTAAGGATCAGATAAATACCAATTCGAATATTGTTTGTATTAATTACATTATCAAACTCACAATATGATTACGACATCCTTCTTCATATTTCAAATTCTGAAGAAAGACAATTAAGGAATTGTTTAAACTTTTAGGAGATATGTTTATCACGTTTTGAAAGGGTTTGAACGCATACACTATCCGGATAAAGTGCATTAGCTTAAGAAGCTTAATTAGAGACTTGATGAAGCATCGTAAAATAGGATTCTTCACTTCCATGAGTAAGTTAAAGGGTATTGATTTCTATAAGTCTAGCTGATTTCCGAGTATATGTCAAAGCTAGTGGGAACATAATTGTTATGCTGGTATTGCATGTTGCAAATTGCAAATGTTCAGAAAATGTTTCATTATAATGAACTTAACGGAGAGGGCACTCATAATTCTTTTCAAGTCTAAAGGTTTAGATTCTATAGAACTTAGTCAAAGGCATACCATGTTGAAATGTTTCAACATTGGGTATTCTATATATGGAAATATTATAGCAAGGAATTGAACAAATATTGAACCCTATTAATAATGTGTCCAGTCCCATATGCTTTGGATATAGGATCAACTACATATTCTATAATATTCGATTATTCTATTATTAAAATGTTTTTAGCATTGTGTGAAAAGGATTAGAATTGCATGCGACTGAATGTAACGCCCTGTCCCTGGTACACATTTTAAATAAAGTTTATTTATTTTTATGAAGGAATCGACAAGTTGGAGGCCCCAAACTCATCGAGTAGGGATGGTTTTAGATGCGGGTGGCAAAGTCTACTCGATGAGTTGGGGAGCCCCGAATCGACGAGTAGGACTGCCAGAGTGAAACCCTAATTTTTAGGGTTTGCAACCTATTTAAACACCTCTAATGGCGTCTACTCCAGCCTCCATCACCTCCAAACCCTATTCATGAAACCCTAATCGACTTTTGAGTGTTCTTGAGCTATTTTGTGACATTTTTGGTGATTTGAAGCTTGGAGAAGGAAGGAAAGGCTTGGAGATTCAAGAAGAAGGCAGTAGATCTAGAGCTTGGGTTGCATTTCCAGCTTGTTTGAGGTATAAAGCTTATAACTTGGCTTTCCATCACTTAGATCTTCTTTAGGGCTTGCATATTATCATTTTTGGGCCATTTCAAAGCCAGTTTTGGGATTTGAGTGCATATTAGATTAATGACTTTAGATCTGGAAACATTTGAGCTCAGAAAGCTTAAAGTCGCCACCTTTGTTGAGCTATGGCCCTATCCCATGCATTATAACTATTTTATGGCTTGGTTTTAGTGTTCTAGCTTCATAACACCATGCATGCACGTAAAGTTAGCAACTTTACATGTTATGCTAGCCTAAGGACACTAGATCTGTGAATTAGAAGCATTGGACTTGAGTAAAATCGACTTTATAGATTTGACATGTGGGGGACTCGACGAGTTGTTCATACGACTCGGCGAGTCGGTTGTGGTCCCCCAACCTTTTCTGGTTTTGAGCGAACTCGTTGAGTCTAGGAGATGACTCAGTGAGTTGGACATGGTTTTTGGACTTGAAGGTCGAAGAACTCAAGGAGTCCAAGGAGGAACTCGACGAGTTGCAAGCAATTGTCCTGATTCTGTGAAGGAAGGAGTCGATGACTCCAAGGAGGGACTCGCCGAGTTGAATGGAAAAGTCCCGACACTATTAATAGAAGGAACTCGACGAGTTGTGGAAGAAATAGTCGTGTTGGATCGCGATTTCAGATAGTTCTTGTATATGGAACTCGACGAGTTGATGGACCAACTCAATGAGTCGAGTCAACCAGGGTGTCGACTTTGACCTGGATGTTGACTTTGACCAGAGTGTTGACCTTGACTTTGACTTTGACCTAAGTTGACCCTTGAAGGGGTTATGAACGTGGAAGGGGAATTGAAAGGAATTGTTATGTGTAGGAGTTCGAGAGGAGTAGATCCCAACATCGATGAAAGTTCAACTACTACACAACATTAAGGTGAGTTACTTTCCAGTAGAAGTGGGTCTAAGGCCATAATACCGGCCCACTAGTAGGAGTTGTTGTTAGATGATTGTTTTTGTGATAATTTTCTGGTATGCTGCTATCTGTTATGTTTTATGTGCCAGCATGGTATGATATTATGTGATAGTGACAGTAGGGAATAGTCCTATATCCGGTCAATAGGGCGGAAGGGGTAGGCCAGCACCAAGATATGCTAGGCTGTATATGTTTATGTTTATATGCTAGTACTTATGTGGTAGTGGTAGGGGTGAAATATTCCCTAGATCCGGTCGAAAGGACCGAAGCGGTAGGCCAGCACCCAGATATGCTAGGCAGTTACATGTTGAAAGAGACCGAAGGGGTAGGACAATACCCAGGTACGACAGGTAGTTACCGGTTGAAAGATACCGAAGGGGTATACCGGCACCCAGATATGCTCGGTGGTTACCGGTTGAAAGAGACCGAAGGGGTAGGCAAGAACCCGGATATGCTTGGCAGTATGTTATTGTATGGTATGTGGTATGATGTGGGAACTCACTAAGCTTCGTGCTTACGGTTTTTGGTTTTGGTTTCAGGTATTTCCTCTTCAAAGGGAAAGGAGCCGGCTTGACTGCAATGCATCACACCAGGATTTCCGCACTTGTGATCTATGGGATTTATACTCTGACATTATTATTATCATGACATGTTTTGATTTTGGATAACTTTTTTTCTTATGAGATTCCATTATGGTTGTTTACAAACAAATGTCTTATTGTTATTAATTTAAAATGAAATTTTTGGCCATTATTTTTTTGGGATTTTACACTGAAGTTGTCAAAAAACTATTAAGAACGTTCTAAGGTTTTGCCGAAGAATTGGTTGCTTATGGACAGTTTGAAGTATGATATTGTTTGGAAAGGACCATAGTGACACGCTTTGGATTGAGATGATTCTTGGTCAGAATTGATGGTCATATGGGAGGTATGATATTGTTTCTTGTGCATGTTTTACTTCCATGAGTAATTTTAATATTATTCAAAATTCCACATTCGTTCATACTTTTGGAAGTAAGTGGTGAATCAAGATTGTTATGAATTGATTGTAGATTGTCGATTGAGATTAAGACATTGCAATTGGAATTGCTACAATATTTATGTGTACTTTGAAAAATATAGATTTTAAGTATTAGATAAACTAACGCTTAGAGATTACTTCATGGATTCAATCGCAAGTAATTCTAAAATGATAATATATTATATTCTTAAAATAGAGATATATAGTTCACAGTTTACAGATCAATTGTGCATTGGTTGCTCAAACGCATCTCGTAACTAGATGTTTTAAAGGGTTATTCCATATGTGATTTGATATGTAAATTGTATGAATATATAGTCAATGTAATTTTTTCCTTTTTCCTTGTTAACTTTGTTGGATTAGATGTCTAAGCCCATAACTATTATTGGTATGTACTCGAACCGAGAGTAGCATGGTCCATTTGGGTTGCATAACACCAGGACAATTTGTTAGGATGGACTCTTGAGAAAAAGGTTATGATTTATTAATATATTATAAGTACTAATATATTAATATGAAATCATATGTTTTAATTAGTATTGATCAAGAATTAATTTAGTGATCAAAAGAGACTAATTAAATCTATGGGGACTAATTATGGTAATTAGTTATATTTATATGTGTTGGGCTTATGATCCACGTTGGACCAAGCTTATGTATGGATACATAAAGAGTTAGGCCACATGAACCATGGATCATAAAAACTCATGGATATGGATCTGGGTTATACCCATGACCCATGGAATCCAACTCATATAAATATGTGCTCTTAGCCTAAAAACGCCTAACCTTATGTTCTTTGAGTTCATGGTGGTTTTTAGTGCATGGAGTTTCTCTCTCAAGAGTCACCTTTGTCCTAGGTGATTTGTGATTCCATTTGAGGTGCAACACTTGGGGCACTAAGTTCTTAATAGCCAAAGTCTTTCTAGCAACATAAAATACATCAAGGTTTGAAGCTACATAAAAGATATGTCACCCTAACTAGTATTACATATTGTTTATGTCAATTGCATGCTAGTAATAGGCTTAAAGCTTTGGAAACCATTTGCATGTATAATTAGTGAAAACA
This sequence comes from Lactuca serriola, assembly GCF_051521515.1. Taxonomy (NCBI): domain Eukaryota; kingdom Viridiplantae; phylum Streptophyta; class Magnoliopsida; order Asterales; family Asteraceae; genus Lactuca; species Lactuca serriola. The sequence continues at coordinate 109,281,019 of NC_136410.1, forward strand.
TAGATCCAAGGCTTCTAGCGTTGTCTGTGCACCGTAGGATATTGTAGTATACAAAACCCAACAGTGGTATCAGAGCCATGAGTTGTTTTCAAATTATACTTGATGCTACTTGCTGAAAAAATCGAATTTTTTGCTTTCTGGACAGGGGACTTGACGAGTCCATTGAGTGACTCGACGAGTCCATGTGTAAAATTATCCAACTCGTCGAGTTGGTTCATGCACTCGACGAGTTGGAGCCCGTAACAACATACTTTCGAGTTTTTTTGGGTTGTTTTGGATTAAAATCATTACCACAAAGTGTTTTTGTTCATAAAATTTGATTTTGATGTTATGGTAATGTTTATTCTCATCCAAATAAAGGATAATTGTCAAAGTTTCAAGACTTGTTTTAGTTTATGTTATTAGCTAAGTTCTTGAAAATTGTTGATGTGAATTATCTTTGCTTATGAGTTTGATCTTGTTCATAGAAAAATTACATGATTATTGTGTTAGTTGATAATTTGATCTTAATGGTTTTTATGAACTCCATAACATGTCCTCAAGTTATGGAAAATGAAGAGTTTTTCATTTAAAAGCACATTAAGTTTCATAGGTTATGAAATTGGAAGAGTCTCTTAATTTTAATGTTTTCATAAAATAGTTTTATGTCTTCCATATCTTGTTCTCAAGTTATGGAACTTGAAAAGTCTTTCATAAAAACCATATTAAACTCATAAGTTATGGAAACCAAAAGTTTTTGAATTGGTCAAAACCTGCCCTCAAGTTTTGGAATTTGTAAAGTCCCCCCCCCCCAATGAATACTTTCATTCCAAGTTGAACCCTTAGAATTTTAAAAGTTTAAAATTCAACCCTTATACTCTTACAATACTATAGGTTTAATATGTATATATATATGTATAAGAAGAAAGTCAGTCTTACCGTTAGTAGGCCTCATTCACGAAGCCGGTCTATAAGGGGGTATAAGGTTACTGCCTATAAAATGGCAGTTTCATGGGTGTCTACTCTCACCCACCGCTTCATTGACTGGTGGAGGGTTGTTAGCCGAACGGGTAGGATATGACTCTAATTCTCCCTTCATTAAAAGTATAATGATAAACATAAAGTAACTAAACCTTATTAAATTCTCAATCTTAGTTACTTTAGGAAAATGTGAATTTTGTGCTAATCCATGAAATTGCACTTTGCACCTTGTTAAGTCATTAGTGGAGCATGTGTGGTTAACCGACACACTAATCTGGGACTAACAATGTGTGGCAAAGGGTAGCTTGATGTTAATCATAGATCAATGGAGCGTGTGTGGTTAACCGACACATTGATTAGGTGGTTGTAACATTGGGTGTATCAAGCTAATTTGCATGGTTATTCACTCCTTGTTTCTGATCCTCGGCATCCCAGTCACAAACTTGAAGGGCACAATCGAGATTTAAACAATCCATCGAATAGTTCAATGAATCTCAAAGGATCTAGGAATTTCAATCCATTTAAGACCTAAAAAACTTATTTTTTGTTTTTCATGGTGGAAATTGGTAAATCGTCATTTACCTACCTTCAAATATTTTGTAGCTTGGATTAAGACATCCTTCTTCCAAGTTATAAAATATTGTGTTGGGTCCTAGCCTTAATATTTCATATTGGGTGTTATATTAAGGACTTCAATCAACTAAACTTGAATTTCTACCTCACAGATGTCTAGTTCAGGCAACTATGGTCTTCCATTTCCTTTTGGATAATGCTTTCCTAATGAAGACGATATATTGATATCCCACATGGCGATCAAGGTGAAAGATTAATCCCTTTATTGTGCATTAATGGGACTAGAAATCATACTTCACTTCCTCCACCTCCTCCAATTATTCTCCCTAACCCACAAGTTCAAAGATTTGAAAAGTTCAAGGTCACTCAAGCCCTATTGGCAAGATGGAAAGTCTATGTGTGCTCACATCTTGGAGATGAAGTCACATATTGACAAGCCGGGAGAGTTGGGTGTCAAAGTCTTGAGGAAGTTTGTTGTTGACTAGGTTCTTCAATCACTTCCTAAGTCACATAGTGAGTTCCTTAAAGACTACTATATGGCAGACCACGACATGACCCATAATGATCTTACCTATTTGCTTGATGCTGTTGAACCAACAATGATTTGGAGCACTGGTAAAGCAAATTTGATTGGAATATCAACTTCCCAAACTTCCATGGACATTTAAAATGGTAACATTAGAAGTCCAAAAAAGATTTCTCTTCCCAATGGAAAGGGATCGGCCATGGTCAAGTCGTTTGACCCCGTTGTAAAGAGAAAGGCTAAGTCTGAGATAGTCTTGTGTACCATTTCCGAAGAGTCCATATGTTTCTTTTGCCAAGAGAAGGGGCACTGGTTGCGAAGTTGCCAAATTTACCTGAAAGTTCATAAGGATGGTAAAAGTCAAAAAGTTTGACTTTGCTTCAGGTAAAGTCCACTATCTAACTCTATTAAGTTCCTATTTGGAGATTCTTAATACATGATGTAATGTAATTACATTTTGATGTTTTGAAGAATCAAGGAAAAGAAGGGAAGCTTAAAGGAAGAGTAAGCTAATTTTGATCATGAAGAGATGGATTTCAATCGCATGATCTGAAGATCAGAATTTTGAGCTACTACTTAAGAGTTATGATATATTGTTTAGGAATAGATAACATGTTTTTCATATGCATTTGCATTGTAAGGATAAGTTTTTTTCTACAAGTTTTAAAATAAAATAAAAGTTTTGATTTTGTTTATTTTAAATATCCTTACAATGGCATTTGTGAAAAAATTGTTGTATATATGTTTCAATTGATAGTAATATTGGAAATGGATTTGATTCTTTCGTTTGTGGTAGTGTCATAATTTACCAAATAAAGAAGATTCTCATCACCCAAGTTTCAGCTGGATAGAAACTTGGAGTCATGCAACTTGTATTGTATGATGAATGAGAACTTTCATCTTTGGGAAATTAAGACAAATTCCCTGTTCACAGGTACATGTGAGTCAAGTGAAGGACTATAGGATCGGGTACACTTGGTTATGCGCTGGTCAGGTCCACCACAAAGATCGATAAGGCTATTTGTCATGATTTACTAAAGTTTAGTAAATATGGTTATGCTTACAAGTTTAAGTGTAATTCAGAAACATTGGAAAAGTTTCAATGTAAGGCAGAACGGATGAGAAGAATCAAATTAGGTAGAAAGATAAAAGTTTCTCCAATCTGAAAAGACAGGAGAGTACTTTAGTATCTTGTATTATGATTATTTTAGTGATTATGAAACCATATCACAATTGATTCTCTAAGTACATCTTAGTGCATTTGTATGACTAAGAAGAGGAATCATGAATTGTTGAAGTGGTTTAAATAAGAAGATGAGTCATACTTCGTTCCAAAAACAAGTCTTAGAGTCATACTCCAAGATTGTAACTTGAGTGACATAATCTTTAGAAGGTTTATAACACTTGCCAAATGTAGAGTAAAATGTTTTCTACTCTTGTACATTTGAAATAGGTAAGTTGTGATGTCTTGGATAAGACAAAGACCAACTAAGATCAATTGTGTGAAGTGTTATCTTGATAAGAATCCGTACTAACTCTTGAATATTTGTTTTGTCAAGGAATGGTTCTTGACAAGAGAAACATATATGTCAAGAGGTCAGTAGGAGTCTTAAAGATCTTGGAAAAGTTTCAAGAGCTAATCAAGAATAAAACATGTTGTTTATCACTAGCACAGGACTTGAGGTTTATAACCTATCGTGTTTAGACATTCTTATTTTTGTGCTCATTGCAGCTAAAAGTTGACTATGTATGTGAGCTCTATGAGTTCTCAATTGTTTGCATGACAACTTGGAAGACATGGTAGGCCCTTGAGCTGCCAGGTGGCAAGAAATTAAGATTGAACAAGTTCAGTTCATATGAGTTTGGATTTGTCACTAACCTTGTCTTATGATTATGGCTTTGACAAATTCACATGGATAGGAATAAATACACCATAAAAATCTAAGTGTCATAAGGTTTCTCTCCGATTTATGAAAATGACGGTGAGGAAACGCTTTCACTAAGTAGATTTTAAATATTTAGCAATTGTGATATTTTCATTTCTAAAATTCAACTATGATTACGGCACCCCTTTTCATAATTCGAATTGTGAGAAATGGCAAATAGTCTAAACATTATGATTATGACATCCCTCTTCATAATTGTTTAGACACACATGTGAGCTATCTAAGGAGAGGTGAATGATTTTGGGAAGCTTAGATAAAGACTTTTTCAAAGCATCTTATCTTAGAAATCTGAACTTTGGTAATGAAAGTCAATTAAGTTTTGAAATCTAGAAGTCCAGCTGATTTCTGGATACATGTCAAAGCTAGTTGGAGCATAAGTCTTATGCTTGTAAAGTAATAATTATCATTTTAGTGGGAGCATGATTATTATGTTTAGTATTGCAAATTAGAAATGTTAATTATAGAAAACAAAAGTTTCAATTTGCAAAGTTGCAGGGGTTGAAAAATTGTTTTGCAATAATTAAGGGAGAGGAAATTATACTTCATTCTAATTCTAAAAGCTTAGATTGTGAGATTTTAATCAAATTTAGTCATGATTACATTATTTGCGTTCTAAAATTCGATTATGATTACGACATCCTTTTTCATAATTTGAATCATGAGAACATGGCAAATAGAAATAGAAATATTATAGCAAAAGACTAGTCTAGTATCATGTCTTTATGTGAGACATCATGAATCCTGTCCCATATGCTTCGGATATAGGATTGATTACATTTGCTGTAATATTCATTCGTTCTAATTTTCTAAATGCCTAGGGCATTAAGAGGGAAAAGGACTAGAACTGCATATGGCTAAAATGATTAAGCAATTGTCGAGGACAATCTGAGGTTTACCAAAGATTGGTTACTCATGGATAGTTGGAAGTATGGTGTAAATTTTGGAAAGGATCATATTGACATATTCTGAAAGGAGGCAACTCTTGTTCAGAAGTGATAGTCAAAATGGGTATATGGAAATGTTTCCATAGGTGGAAGTTATTCATTAAATCTGTGTAAGATAAGAAAACTTAATGCAAGAGGATGTCCAAAGGAACGTACTTTGAATATGAGACTTCGTTTCCATGGAATTTTTCTCCATTGGACTACTTTGTAATGTCTGTTGCTGAGTCTTTGTGACTTTTATGCGTAGTCATTACAAGAGGATCATTGCATATAAGTTTAGAATCTAACAGATGATAGTAAATGACAAGATTTTGGTATTCTTACATTTACGATAAGGATTTGGAATTGTGAAATGAGCATCATTGAAATGTTGTTAATTGATCTATTTCACAAAGGAAGGACCATAGATAAGCAAAGTGTGCATGCTTAGAGCATGGGACAACTATTGTTTTAATTCAAGTATTAAGTTGATTATTCGAAACATTATACAATGAATAATGAGTAATCAATATGGTTATTAAATAAAAGGTGTTTTATTTACTCTCACAAGTATTGGGGCCATATATGATTAGTATTATTCTTGTGTTCACTTTGCATGTTTTAACTTCCTGAATAACTAGGTTATTCAAACCGTCCACAGTTGAGCATACTTTGGAAGTAGGTATTGAGGCAAGACTGTCATGAATGGGTCTGTAGTACGTCTAGATGTTTTAGACATGGCTGTAGTATTCATGAGTGCTCCTGTAATAAGATTCGAGTATTGGATTAAACCCACGCTTATTTGAATCACATCATGGATTTTATCACGAGTGATCATGAGACGATAATATCTTACATTCTTCAAACGAAGACGTGTGAGTTGAATTTACGAGTCGGTTGCACATTCACATATGTAAACACACCAGTAACTTGGATTGTGACATCCCCAATTTCACGGCCAGAAAAGACCGATTTGTTTATGCTTTGTTTTTAAAATCAGAGTAATCTTTTAGAGAAAACAGTTGTGGAATTTGTTCCTAAAACAAAATATGATAAGAATTTATCAAAGCATTCCTTTAAAGAAATGTATTTTCATTATATAACAAAATCTCGGGGTGTCATGTTCCGATACAGACACATAAGCATAAACAGAACTTACATTTATTTACACTAATGATTTACATCTCTTTTAATCTCTCAGTGAAATATGTCTTCGTATTGATACATGTGATACAAAGAAAACTGAGTGGGTCAGGCTTGGGAGCCTGGTGAGCATATAGGGTTTTCGACCCACAATAATATAATTATTAAATTCAACCGTCAAGCAATCAACCCAATTACCATCCTCATTATCTTATTTATTTCTTAGGATTTTACCCTAAGAATTCAACTACGCGTCATCCATTCATTCCTAAGGCTTGACCTAAGGAATTGGCACAAAATCTATTACTACATAAGGGGCATCTACCACCATCATCCTTTAAGCGCCTCTGCCAGGATTACGTCATACACTATGAGGCGCGACTGCCAGGTTTATGACATTCTCTTTTAGGCGCATCTACCAACATTATCCTATAAGCGCATCTGCCAGGATTATCCTATAAGCGCATCTGCTAGTATTATGACATTCTCTATTTGGTGCATCTACCAATATTATTCTTAAGTGCATCTGCTAGAATTATGACATTCTCTAATTGGTGCGTCTGCCAATATCATTCCTAATCATCTTTCATACCTCATCATTTAGCACACCATTTTATCACATACCAACTATCTCATCTACCCATGTTCTACCCAACATATTTGTAGATATAAAATACATATACAGTTTAACTCATTTAAAGACTATATAAAACATCCATTCCACACTCATCTCAAATAAATAACAATATATAAACACATAGCATGTATTTCATAGAAAAATACTTCATATTTATGTGTTAGAAGAGAATCCATTCCACACTCATCTTAAATAAACAACCATATATAAACACATAGCATGTATTTCATAGCAAATACTTAATATTTATGTGTTAGAAGAGAATCCATTCCACACTCATCTCAAATAAACAACCATATATAAACACATAGCATGTATTTCATAGCAAATACTTAATATTTATGTGTTAGAAGAAAGTAACTACATACTCACTTGATTAGACGATGCTCAGACAGCACTACGACTTGTAGAAGTAGTATTCTTTGGTAGATCTGGAAGATCTTCACAAAAACCGGGCTCCTCGCGGGCAGAGCTTCGGCTCGGGAATTTCACTTCTCGGGATCTTCGGGCTTCGGGACTCGCTTCGGGTCTCGGGATGATACCGGGGCTTCGGGGGTACATCTTTGCACATAAATCGAGGTAATATGGGTGAGAGATGAGAGAATGAGCAACCAAACTAGGCTGGCCCTTCAAATCTATTTATAGGGCAAAATCTGCCCTTGCCACGTCGTGACACCTTTTTCCACGTCGTGAACTTGGTTGTCATCGCAAGTTGCATCTGGGGGACTCCCAGAGGTGTCAGAAGACTTGCCACGTCGTGGTATTTGATAGTTTTGGGGTTTCGCGCCCCGAACTTCATAAATTCATAACTTTCGCATACGAACTCCGTTTTCGACGTTCTTTATATCGACGCGTAGGTGAGATTATGCTCTACAACTCTAGTTTAGACTCCATTGGCTAATCTTGACTTTATTTTTAATATAGTATAAATATATTACTTATATATTATCTTTAGTAGGCCGGGACAGGAAAACTCCGTTCAAAATACATAACTCCTTCATCTGAACTTCGTTTTCGTCTGTCTTTTTATCGTTGCACTAATATCGAAGACATCTTCGACTATCATTTAGATCACTAAGGATAGATATCTATCTACCTTAAATTCACTATTTACATCGCGCTGGGTCGTGTCGGTTCTGTCGCGAAACTTCGACAGGTCATAACTTCTTCGTTATAACTCGGATTTTGGCGTTCTTTATATGTACAGAATGCTTGTAACATATACTACAACTTAGTTAATATTAATCCTTCTAAATAATCTTCCATAAAAAATTCATTTTTGATGCTTATCGTCTCTAAATTGACTAGCCCTGATCTACGGGCGTTACAATTATCTCCCCCTTAGGATGATTACGTCCCGGAAGCATCAACGAAATAGGATTCGTATACTGACTCCATAAGTTATCTCTCCATCCTAAGTAATAACCTTGTGCTCAATCCTGTATCTGCTCTTCGTACTATGTTGGACTTTCAATCATAACCTTCTAGTTAGAAAATAAATCCTTTTTGAGGACTACTTCTTCTTCTTAGTATAAATACTTTCCTTTATCTATTGTAACAGACCGGTGGGTCGTGTTCTATTGACCTTTCATCGCACTATGTGACGCTTAGACTTGGTCTTTTTTTTAAAGTTAAATTCCAGAATGGAATATACCTTCCTTCATATTCTAATGTGATATAATCACATTTCAGCATGTAGCGTTTCTAGCTACAAGCTTCCTTAACAACGAGCACGTTGCTATCGATCGCATTAATTTCAACCTTCTGACTTAAGTCAGATGTTACATCGAACTTGGTTCTCTGAACCACATAACATACTCACCATAGTCAGACTCAATTTAATATAACTACTAGGGTCGGAATAACAACCATCTTACTAGTCACTACCGAAACAAGGGTAATGACACACTTGAACAAAACGAAATCAATTACTAGCTTCTTGGTAACCTTGTGACTTTCCCTGATCCAAGTGCGAGTCCTGTGCTTCTGGTAGTATATGCATCTACTACCTTTCACACCTACTCATACTCGTCCCAAGTATTGTCTCGTAGTCGACCAAGTCACCATACAAGAAAATCATACAATCATTCAACACACCAGATAACAAAACTAGGGTTTATATTATTTTCTTGAAACTATTACACAAAAGTTCAAGTTCACCCTATACTATGCCTCTAATAGGCTACACCATAAGTTACTATTCACATTACTACTTCATAACTTGATCTTTGGATATAAAATCCTCATTCCTGATTCCTTGCGTTGCCATATGCTTCATCAAGGATCATTTAAAATACTCTTGCCTTTGGCTTTGGCGGTGCCTCTAGCCTTGCTGCTTGATTTTTCCTTGAGCAGTCTTGCTTGAAGTGGACCTCTTCGTTACATTCGTAACACACCTTTTGTTGAATATACATTCATCAACGTAGTGCCCATGCTTTCCACACTTGAAACATGTCACCTCCGCGCCACATTTTCCCGAGTGCTTCTTCTTGCACTTATCGCACCACCTTGCTTCATCTCTTCCTCCTCCTCCAAACTTCGAGAATTTTCTTTTCTCATTAGAACCTGAAGTTCCTTCCAACTTTCTCTTCTCTCCAACTTCAACCTTGCTTGCGGTTCTCCCCTTGATCATATTCTTAAAAGAATTGGCATCCCAAATAGCTGCCTCTAGAGTAGGTGCCTGACGCACTGGCACCGCGTACTCCCATGGGAGTCCCTTTGCGTACCAGTCGACTTTTGTCAGTGCGTCTGGGACGATGCGCAAAGCAAACTCCATCTTAAGGAATTAGTGTATTCATCCACTGACATGCTGTCTTTCTTCAATATTAGAAATTTGTTCTCTAACTCTAGCAGGTTTTGGGCCGAGCAGAACTTGCGCTTAAATTGCACCAAGAACTCTGCCCAGGTCAGTTGCAGTGGCTCATTAGGGCTTAGGCTCTTACCCAGAGTGTTCCACCAACGAACAGCCCCACCCCTGAACTGACGTACTGCGAAAGTGGTCTGCAACTTGCCTCTGCAACCACACGTCATGAAGGCTAGTTCCATTTCCGATATCTAATCCATAACTCCGATCGGATCCTCCTTTCCAGTGAAGGTCGATGGTTTGCAATTCAGAAAATCCTTATACTTGCATCCCATTCCATCATTCCTTCCATCCTGGTTGTTTTGCCTAACTATCGGTGGGTTGACTTGACCAACAGATCCACTGAAGTTTCCTCCTTCCGAGTGCCCTTCATTTAATTCAGGCTCTTCCACTTGAATTGACAACTCTTCACGATTCTATTGAAGCAACCGCCTGGTCTCCTCCATCTGACGATCCAACATCATTTGAATCATCATTTGTACACCAGCCATCGTTATTGGCTCGGGTGCAGCAGCTACAATAGGTATTTTCTCAATCACTGGTGGTTGATTCCAGTTTTCATTTGCATTTCCAACTCCACTTCTGGTTCTTACCATTTTTGATCTACACACCGAATAGGGTGAATTCAGATCCTCAATTAAGTCATCCTAATCACTCTGAAACGTTTACATGCTAGTTCTAATATCGTAATCATACGCTTAGAATCCTACACACATAAGGTTTCCAGATCCGCTCGGTAACAGACCATAGATCCGAACAAATAATACCATATATGGAAAACATATAACATTTAGCACATAAAAGCATTTTAGGCATCATTCCTAAAATATACTAATGCTCGTGTCAATTTAGGTGTACTACCTAACATATTTTAGACACACTCCTCACGATCATTACTTAGCATTCTAAGTTAAGTCTAGAAATTTCCTACAAAATTCCTAGTTCACTTAAGCTAATGCTCTGATACCAACTGTGACATCCCCAATTTCACGGCCAGAAAAGACCGATTTGTTTATGCTTTGTTTTTAAAATCAGAGTAATCTTTTAGAGAAAACAGTTGTGGAATTTGTTCCTAAAACAAAATATGATAAGAATTTATCAAAGCATTCCTTTAAAGAAATGTATTTTCATTATATAACAAAATCTCGGGGTGTCATGTTCCGATACAGACACATAAGCATAAACAGAACTTACATTTATTTACACTAATGATTTACATCTCTTTTAATCTCTCAGTGAAATATGTCTTCGTATTGATACATGTGATACAAAGAAAACTGAGTGGGTCAGGCTTGGGAGCCTGGTGAGCATATAGGGTTTTCGACCCACAATAATATAATTATTAAATTCAACCGTCAAGCAATCAACCCAATTACCATCCTCATTATCTTATTTATTTCTTAGGATTTTACCCTAAGAATTCAACTACGCGTCATCCATTCATTCCTAAGGCTTGACCTAAGGAATTGGCACAAAATCTATTACTACATAAGGGGCATCTACCACCATCATCCTTTAAGTGCCTCTGCCAGGATTACGTCATACACTATGAGGCGCGACTGCCAGGTTTATGACATTCTCTTTTAGGCGCATCTACCAACATTATCCTATAAGCGCATCTGCCAGGATTATCCTATAAGCGCATCTGCTAGTATTATGACATTCTCTATTTGGTGCATCTACCAATATTATTCTTAAGTGCATCTGCTAGAATTATGACATTCTCTAATTGGTGCGTCTGCCAATATCATTCCTAATCATCTTTCATACCTCATCATTTAGCACACCATTTTATCACATACCAACTATCTCATCTACCCATGTTCTACCCAACATATTTGTAGATATAAAATACATATACAGTTTAACTCATTTAAAGACTATATAAAACATCCATTCCACACTCATCTCAAATAAATAACAATATATAAACACATAGCATGTATTTCATAGAAAAATACTTCATATTTATGTGTTAGAAGAGAATCCATTCCACACTCATCTTAAATAAACAACCATATATAAACACATAGCATGTATTTCATAGCAAATACTTAATATTTATGTGTTAGAAGAGAATCCATTCCACACTCATCTCAAATAAACAACCATATATAAACACATAGCATGTATTTCATAGCAAATACTTAATATTTATGTGTTAGAGAAAAGTAACTACACACTCACTTGATTAGATGAAGCTCGGATAGCACTACGACTTGTAGAAGTAGTATTCTTCGGTAGATCTGGAAGATCTTCACAAAAACCGGGCTCCTCGCGGGCAGAGCTTCGGCTCGGGAATTTCACTTTTCGGGATCTTCGGGCTTTGGGACTCGCTTCGGGTCTGGGGATGACACCGGGGCTCCGGGGGTACTTCTTTGAACGTAAATCGAGGTAATATGGGTGAGAGATGAGAGAATGAGCAACCAAACTCGGCTGGCCCTTCAAATCTATTTATAGGGCAAAATCTGCCCTTGCTACGTCGTGGCACCTTTTTCCACGTTGTGGGCTTGGTTGTCACTGCATGCGTCATCACAAGTTGCATTTGGGGGACTTCCGGAGGTGTCAGAAGACTTGCCACGTCGTGGCACTGCTTGCCACGTCGTGGTATCTGACAGTTTTGGGGTTTCGCGCCCCGAACTTCAGAAATTCATAACTTTCGCATACGAAATCCGTTTTCGATGTTCTTTATATCGACGTGTAGGTGAGATTATGCTCTACAACTCTCGTTTAGACTCCATTGGATAGTTTTGATCTATTTTTAATGTATTATAAAAATATTACTTATATATTATCTTTAGTAGGCCGGGACAGGAAAACTCCGTTCGAAATTCCTAACTCCTACATCTAAACTCCGTTTTCGTCTGTCTTTTTATCGTTGGAATACTATCGAAGACATCTTCGACTCTAGTTTAGATCACTAAGGATAGATATCTATCTACCTTAAATTCACTATTTACGTCGCGCTGGGTCGTGTCGGTTCTGTCGCGAAACTTCGACAGGTCATAACTTCTTCGTTATAACTCGGATTTTGGTGTTCTTTATATGTACGAAATCTTTGTAACATATACTACAACTTAGTTAAGATTAATCCTTATAAATAATCTTCCATCAAAAAGTCATTTTTGATGCTTATTGTCTCTAAATTGACTAGCCCTGATCTACGGGCGTTACATGGATGTTATAAAACAGATCGTTGTGCGTAATTTGATGAGTGAGTACAAGTGAGCATTTGGGTTGAAGTTTATCTGTTACTTTTACCCCATGTGGATAAAAGCAATATTTGTGGGCCCCTCGATGATTTTGTGATGACAACCCTAAGTGCTCGGCCGGGCCTGGACTGATTTGATTTGTCCAATTAGCCAGCCTCATAAATCAGAAATTGGGAAACAACAGATAGACAGAGAGATTGATTATAATCCATGTCTCATTCCATATGATATCTTGAATGAAGGAATATACGATCCCTTATCTATTGGACATGTCATTGACTAAGTCAGAGTTCGACAGCGGCTTTTAAGAGCTACGATTGCTAGTCGGGATTTTGGAGTCATACTTGTAATAATAGTTTTAGACTTATCCAAGTGAGAGACTGTTGGATTAGATGTCTAAGACCATAACTATTATTGGTATGTACTCAACCCGAGAGTATCATGGTCCATTTGGGTTGCATAACACCAGGACAATTTGTTAGGATGGACTCTTGTGAAAAATGTTATGATTTATTAATTTATTATAAGTTATAATATATTAATATGAAATCATATGTTTTGATTAGTATTGATCAAGAATTAATTTGGAATTAATTTAGTGATCAAAAGAGACTAATTAAATCTATGGGGACTAATTATGGTTATTAGTTATATTTATATGTGTTGGGCTTATGATCCATGTTGGACCAAGCTTATGTATGGATACATAAAGAGTTGGGCCACATGAAACATGGATCATAAAAACCCATGGATATGGATTTGGGTTATATCCATGACCCTTGGAATCTAACTCATATAAATATGTGCTCTTAGCCTAAAAACGCCTAACCTTATGTTCTTGGAGTTCATGGTGGTTTTTAGTGCATGGAGTTTCTCTCTTAAGAGTCACCTTTGTCCTAGGTGAGTTGTGATTCCATTTGAGGAGCAAAACTTGGGGCACTAAGTTCTTAAAGGCCAAAGTCTTTCTAGCAACATAAAATACATCAAGGTTTCAAGCTACATAAAAGGTATGTCACCCTAACTAGTATTATATATTGCTTATGTCAATTGCATGCCAGTAATCGGCTTAAAGCTTTGGAAACCATATGCATGTATAATTAGTGAAAACATAGATCCAAAGCTTCTAGGGTTGTATATGCACCATAGTATGTTGTAGTATACAAAACCCAAAAAACGTATCCCACCTGGAATACGCCAAAAATAGCGAAACCGTCAGTCTAACAGAAGGTTTCAGCAAAGAGTGGCGTATGCCTAACATCGGGTCCTCACTCTCTCCCTCGCTCTCGCGATCCCATATTCACTCCTTGGCGCCCAAGCGCCAAAGCCAGTGTCTAGACAAAATAGTACCAATAGCCTCTCAGAGAGACAGATTTAGCGCTCAGAACATTGCTCCTGCAACCATGCACCAATGGCAAACGACTACTCGTGGAGCATAATCTGCCAATCAAAGGCCATCTATCCTTGCCAATCCTGAAAAGGTAAAAGATATTTTCGGGGATCTGTCCCCCCGACCACAGGTATAAAAAGGTCCTTTCTCCTCCAAGAGAAGGGATCGAGAAATAAGCCCTTAAACACTTACCTAACACTTTTTCACCTTCTCTCTAAGAGACGAACTAACTTGCTCATCGGAGCTCATTCCGAGACTGCCTCTCAGACGTAGATTGACGATCTTGTTTCATTTGCTGTGATTCTCAGGCCCTTCATTACATCCTTGAAAGAGATGGATTTAAGTGACATATCACGATAGTTCGTGGCATCCAAACGTTCACCCAATACGACACAACCCGATAAACAACAATATGTGTCTATGATGGTAAACACAAGACTTACACCATCACAAAATGACAGCACTGACCCTGATGTGTATATTCAATGCACTAGTTTTTTTATTTATAATTCCTGGTTTATCGCATCTAAACCATACCCTACATGCAGTGAACCCGATCGAGTATAGTATCGTTTTGATAAGCAAGGGTGTCAAACACAAGGGGAACAGTAGTGAATTAATATTAGAATTTTTGATTATAGGTTATACAAAAACAAACAAAAGTAATAAGAAAGGTTTTATTAAATCTCAACAAATGACTAATTACCAAATCTCGATAAACTGTCTGGAAAACCAATCTCTTTAGGTACTTTGGTTTAGACAAATTACATCTTGAAAATCATGGATAATTGCACACATAGATTTATTTATTCATGTTCGCTGATTTCTAAAATGATTAGGTTCATGTTCACTATTACTAATCATTTAGCAAACAAGATAATTCAAGCAGTGATTAGTTGATTAAACTAACATGTTTCCTAGTGTTCAGTTCATATCAAGCAAGATTTGTAATATTAGTTAACTAAAATTTTCAATTCAATCAACTCATGTGTGGTTGTTCATCACATATGCTCACACATTAACTAACTTATTTTCTAGTTAACCCTAGTTTCATGTTCACTAATACTAGGCATACAATCTTGTTTTCACAAAACTATAAGATTCAACCAATCAAGAAGATGTTTATACAACTCAATATACTTGGTTATTAACTGAAAATAATTGTCATTAACACATGAGGATCTTTTAACAAGCTTAGCAGGATAAATTAAACACGAATAAAGCAATCCAAATAGCAATTAATCCATAAATCAAGGTTTCATCTAATCATAAATACAAAGCAAAGGGTTTTAACACCCAAATCAAAAAGTAATTGCATCTAGAATCATAATGGAATGCTAAACATGTTCACGTTAACAAAATACATGATTACCAACATGAATCTGCTCTCCAATGCTTCAGATCTTCGCTCCATATCAGTTTAACGGCCTTCCGGCCGCCTCCTAGACCCTCAAAACGGCTTCTTGCGGGTTTATAATCGCAGGAATCAAGCTAGGGTGTAAGATCTCTCATTAGGGATAATTTTCAGCTCTATTTATAGTTTTCAGCATCAACTGGACAATTTTGGACACCAACTCGGCGAGTTCTTCATTAAAATCCCGTATTCCCCAAGTCAGCATCAAGAATCGCGAAGCTTATGATCAACTAGACGAGTTTGTGTTGAAATCGACGAGTTCCTTGGGAATCGCCATTTTCTCAAAACATGAAAGTCATCCGAAATTGTGTCTAGTTTTCAGAACATTTTGAATCTCGTCAATCGGAGTTACGAGTCATGAGATAATGCAAAAACACTGACAATGGGTCAAGTTGTCCAACAACACCATTTTTGCGTCTTTTTAGCTCCTTTCTCCTCCTTTTGCTGTCCAAATCCCATTTTAACTATAATTTAACATTTCAAAGCGTATTAAGTATCTTTTAGTTCTAAATAGCATAAAAACATAGTATAAAATCATAAGAAAACGTCATAAATATATGCAAAAAATAGATGTTATCAAACTACCACACACTAGCCTTTTGCTTGCCCTCAAGCAAAACTGATTTTATTATTACCATATCAGGACTTTAGCTACCAACATCGCACAAGAAAATCCATTTTGAGTCTCTCCATTACTCCAAGACCTCAATGCATGTATTTGTATCTAAATATTTCGTAAGAACCTCCGCAATCGTAAATACTCACAATCTTCATAAACACTTGCCCACTTCTTTTGAACAACGCTTATTTTATACATCCCTTCGAATCCATCCCCATAAATCTTTCTTAACCTCAAGGTAATTTTTGATTAAGCTCCCATGCATACATATAGAAAAATAACCTAGAAAAAAATTACAATAAATAATTACTTGGAAAATTGTCTTATTTCTTCACTTTCTTCAAGATCTTCATCCTTTGATAGCTCTTATTCACCTAACAACTTTTTTTTTTCTTTTTTTTTTCAACTTTTTTTTCTCTTTTTTTTTAACACAACTCACTTTTTTTCACTCAAAACTAAAAATCTAAGAAAAATATATGCTTAAGCAAGGGAACTTAATCTTCAACCCTTATTGGTTAGTGATATTAGTCTAATGTGTAATGACTACATAAGCTTTCTTGGATACATTTCTGGTACATGATGCTAAACATATTCGGACCTCAAACTAAGAAAGGTCATGTTTTTGTTCCATGATTTCACTAGGATAGGGAAGCCACAAATACACTATAACATATATTGGCTCAAATAAACATTGAAACTCGCATCAGATCGTCCTACACAACGCTAGCAACCTAGATCTCAACACAATAATTTCTTACTAGATTGAATTTTAGATTATTGTTTCAAATCTTTCTAATAATCTTTAAAATCCTAGTCATTTTTCAATTGTAATTTATCAGTAAGTTTATATTCCTATATTCAACGCCCTACTCCACACTTATTTGATGCAATGTCCTCATTGCATGATAAAACAATCAAAGAACATAAATTAAAGAGAGAGAATTGGAAAAGACTCCCCTGGGGTAGTAGTGGCGAGATCGAATGGGGCTGCTAAAAGTTCCTTCATAAATTGTTGGAATACTGGAAACTGGAGTTGCTGCTTCTGAATGTGCCGGAAAATAAAATCAAGAACGTCGACTTCTAAAATGCGGTGCAAAAGATTGCAGACTAATGCAATGTATAGTGACCATGACGTGGGAAGTGTCGACCACGTCGTGTCGTTGAATGAGGAAAAATCAATACACCGAATAATAGCATGGTCACGACATGGTAAGTGTCGACCACATCGTGGTATCTAGGCTGACAGCTTCCTTCTCGCGATGAAAAACTCCCCCACGACATAGGAAAGTGTCAACCTTGTTGTGGCAGCCGAGACAATAATTCTGCTTCGCGTCGAAATAAAACTCCATGGCATGGGAACAACTCATCCATGTCATAGGAATCAATGTATAGTTAGAAACGTGACTCTTCGAAATAATAATCCCTCCAAATATCGACGCGCACCCCACACTTATTAAAAGTCGTGGCTCTCGATAGTCAGCTTCAAACTCTCTCATGGCTTTTTTTGCGTGACAAATCAGCATTAGACCCCAATCGTTGAAATTTCTGAAAGCATCTGAAGGGCAAAACTTCTACAAAGATCAGAAACATCAAGAGCATCAACATGGAAAACAAAAATTTTAACAAACTAAAAATAAAAATAAAAATAAAAATAACTAAAAAAATAGCAAACCAAAATAACTAAAAAGGATATCACGATCACTCGTATTCGTCGAAATCAAGCTAAAATTGTTGATTAAATCTCTTGCATGCAAGAGGTGGTTTGTGAAAGCAAAAAATTACGAGACCTGTCAGACTATTCATTTGTTTTCTTTGCGCCATTAACTAAAAATTAGAACAAAAGTTGACCCAACTAGTCAAGAGTAGCAAGAGTTCGGTCTTCCACTTAACCCCCTCAATATGCCTTGCTATACTACGCCTCGAAGATTGAGTTGGACAAATCACCAAAGTATAGACTAAACAAGTCAAAAATTCCCTAATCACTTGAAATCTCGAAACCCATGCAAAAAGTAAAACTAAGCAATGAATACGATCACAAATTTCTGCACATAACAACAAAAACCTTCCCGACAAGTGACATAATATCAACATTAAAACTAAAAAATAAAAATAAATAACGAATAATCAAATAAACTAAATTAATTTAAAACCGTTCCCCGGCAACGACACCAAAAACTTGATGTGTATATTCAATGCACAAGTTTTTTATTTATAATTCCTGGTTTATCGCATCTAAACCACACCTTATAGGCAGTGAACCCGATCGAGTATAGTAAAGTTTTGATAAGCAAGGGTGTCGAACACAAGGGGAATAGTAGTGACTTAATATTAGAATGTTTGATTATAGGTTATACAAAAACAAACAAAAGTAATAAGAAAGGTTTTATTAAATCTCAACAAATGACTAATTACCAAATCTCGATAAACTGAATGGACAACAAATCTCTTTAGGTACTTTGGTTTAGACAAATTACATCTTGAAAACCATGGGTAATTGTACACACAGATTTATTTATTCATGTTCACCGATTTAAAAAATGATTAGGTTCATGTTCACTATTACTAACCCTTTAGCAAACAAGATAATTCAAGCAGTGATCAGTTGATTAAACTAACAGGTTTCCTAGTGTTCAGTTCGTATCAAGCAAGACTTCTAATATTATTAATTAAATTTGTCATTTCAATCAACTCATATGTGGCTGTTCATCACATATGTTCACACATTAACTTACTTATTTTCTAGTTAATCCTAGGTTCATGTTCACTAATACTAGGCATACAATCTTGTTTTCACAAAACTATAAGATTCAAGCAATCAAGAAGATGTTTATACAACTCAATATACTTGGTTATTAACAGAAAATAATTGTCATTAACACATGAGGATCTTTTAACAAGCTTAACAAGATAAATTAAACACGAATAAAGCAAACCAAATAGCAATTAATCCATAAATCAAGGTTTCATCTAATCATAAACACACAACAAAGGGTTTTGATACCAAAATTACAAAGCAATTGCATCCAGAATCATAATGGAATGCTAAACATGTTCACGTTAACAAAATACATGATTACCAACACAAATTTGCTCTCCAATACTTCAGATCTTCGCTCCATATCAGCTTAACGGCCTTCCGGCCGCCTCCTAGACCCTCAAAATGGCTTCTTGGGGGGAATAAATTTAGGGTGTAAGATCTCTCATTAGGGCTAATTTTCATATATAGTTTTCAACATCAACTCGACGAGTTTGGACACCAACTCGGCGAGTTCTTCATTAAAATCCCGTATTCCCCAAGTCAGCGTCAAGAATCGCAAAGCTTCTGATCAAATCGACAAGTTCCTTGGGAATCACCATTTTCTCAAAACATAAAGATCGTTTAAAATTGTGTCTAGTTTTCAGAACATTTTGAATCTCTTCAATCGGAGTTGCGAGTCATGAGATATGGCAAAAACACCGATGAGGGGTTAAGCTGTCCAACAACACCCTTTTTGTGTCTTTTTAGCTCTTTTCTCCTCCTTTTGCATTCCAGCTCTCATTTTAACTGTAATTTAACATTTCAAAGCGTATTAAGTATATTTTAGTTCTAAATAGCATAAAAACATAGTATAAACTCATAAAAAACATCATAAATATAGGCCTCGCTAAAGAAACGTCGTCAACCAGCAGACTTGGCCACCTGGTGCAAAGCATTGGTCCGACCAGCGCTGTCAAGGAATTTGCGATGAGAGTAGGGTGCCCACCGCTTACCTTTCTAGTCAACAAAAAGCCGACATAAAAAAAACAACAACGGCAAGACGGAGTGCTTACGATCAACAAACCATATAAGAAACGTGAGCGACATGAGGCAAACCATATAAGAAACATGAGCGAAATGAGGCAAACTACAACGTCAAAGCGCTGACCCAACAAATCAACAACATCAACCTCTCTATGGAAGACCCAAGACCACAAGATTAGGATCCCAGAGACCCATTTCTCATAACTGCGTGCATAGGTCACAAACAAATCCACTGAGTCTACATAGATAAGGGTAGTAGCACGGGTATCTTGTATGAACATTGCTTCAGGAAACTACCAAAGTCCTGGAAGGAAGAATTGAAGCCCCCAATAGGTGGACCTCTGGTCGGTTTCACGGTACACAACCTATGGCCCCTCGGAACAATACACCTCCCACTAACATTAGTCAGTTACGACGGGAGAGAGAGCTGGACACAAACAATTGAATTCCCCATGATACGCCACCCAGCAGAACAAAACATACTGTTAAGGCATTGACACTCTTCGAGCTGAAAGTTGTGCCGTCAACAATTCACGGTACAGTAAAATTAAGCCACGGTCCGGATCAGCAACCATTGTCGTCGACACTCCGCACAAGCGGATTCACCAAATAATGGTGGCATCAGACTTGGTCAGTGCCCCCAATAAATCTAAAGAAGACCACCTACTAGAAAAGCACATAATACATGGTGAATACCCCGGAAAAGCAATAAATATTGGAGCCGGCCTATTGGCAGAAACCAAAGTTCAACTAGTTTCACTAATAACACATTTCGCCAGGGTATTTGCATGACAGCCTGCAGGTATCACTAGAGTGGACCGAAATATCATCGAGCATAGTCTAAACATCATACCCAACAATGCTATGATAAAGCAAACAAAAGAGGGGGAAGGCAAGTGATAGTAACAAGGTAATCAATGACGAGGTATCGAAGCTTGTGCATGCAGGCATCCTTCAGGAAGCAATGTTCCCTACATGGATAGAAAACTTGGTAATGGTAAAGAAACATTATGGCTCATGGCGAATATGCATCAACTATTCCAACCTGGATAATGCATGCCCAAAAGACCACTACCCCCTCCCAGAAATAGACCCGAAGGTTGAATCTATGGAAGGCTTCCAACTCAAATGTTTTCTTGACACCTACAAAGGCTATCACCAAGTCAAGATGCGATGGGAAAACGAGGAAAAGACGGTCTTCCATATCAATCGAGGCACGTACTGCTACCAGAAAATGCCATTCAGCCTTAAAAACGCCAGTACAACATACCAATGCCTTATGGGTAAAGTCTTTGAAGAGAGGAATGGAAAGAATGTGGAAGTATATGTTGACGACATGGTCATTAAAAGTCGCAATGAAGAAACGTTGCTCCAAGACGCCGAGGAGACCCTCCAGACCCTGGCACAAGCACAAATGAAACTCAACCAAGTCAAGATTCAGGAATTCTTTGATTCCAAGACCCCATACAACATATAAGGGGTCTAGGAAATCAACAAGAGGCTGACCGCACTAGGCAAGTTCATAGCCAAATTGGCAGAAGAAGACCTACCACTCTTCCACATACTGAAAGGGTGTGTAAAGAAGAGTCACTTCAAATAGACGAAAGAGGCCAATGCAACCCTCCAATGCTTAAAGGAGGCCCTTCGTCATCTACCAACAATGGCGAGCCCCCTCCTGGGAGAAACCTTATAGGGATACCTCATAATGGTCGATGAATCCATCTCATCGGTACTAACAGTAGAGAGAAACAAGAAGCAGTCACCAATACATTTCGTAAGCAGGGCATTGCAAGGCTCCGAAATCAACTACCCAGTCTTAGAAAAACTGGCACTGTACCTAATTTACACGGCCAGATGCCTACGATGCTATTTTCAAGAACACAAAATTCAAGTGCTGATAGCTTCCTAATAAAACAGGTCCTGTTGAGACCTGAAAAGTCAGGATGATTAGCGAAATGGGTAATAGAACTGGGGGAGAACGAAATG
Organism: Lactuca serriola; assembly: GCF_051521515.1. Taxonomy (NCBI): domain Eukaryota; kingdom Viridiplantae; phylum Streptophyta; class Magnoliopsida; order Asterales; family Asteraceae; genus Lactuca; species Lactuca serriola. The sequence goes on from NC_136410.1 coordinate 109,302,986, forward strand.
GATTACCATCCGTGGACCAGTATCAAGGTGCAGGCCTTAGCAGACTTCTTAGTAAAAATACCGGACGCACTTAGAGGAACACCAAAGGTCTTACCAGTAGACTCGCTAGAGCCCGAGGCAAGAAAAGACATATGGGAACTACAGACTGATAGCACATCAAGTAAGGAGGGCTCAGGTGCAGGCCTAATCCTAAAAAAAACCCAGGGGAGATGAAATAACATACACCCTAAGATTCGAATTTCAGGTTTCGAACAACGAGGTCGAGTATGAAGCACTCCTCGCATGCCTCCGATTGGCACAAGAAGTCGGAGTGAAACATCTCCGAGCTTTTATTGATTCACTTGTAACAGCTCAAATTTTCAAATAAAATTTTCATTTAAAACAAAACATCATTATTCGACAAAAGAGTTTATTCCAAGTTTATTCCAAGTTTATTGCAAAAGTATAAATAGTAAATCTCCAAGATCTTCAACAATGGCAGTGTGTACGTGTCACGCCGGCGCCTTTCCACGGTCATCACTAGTACCTGAAAAACATAAACACAACTAGTAAGCATAAATGCTTAGTGAGTTCCCCAGTATACGACTTACCCACATACGCCTTCCGGCCCGGACCTTTCGGTCCACATAACATTGCCTTCCGGCCCGTAACATAATCGCCTTCCAGCCCATAACATATCGCCTTCCGGCCCGTATTAAATTGCCTTCCGGCCCATAGTATTTTGCCTTCCGGCCCATAATAGTATAAAACATAACACATGTAACATAACGCACATAACACATAAGTCATACATCATACCGTTCTTTCTATCACATAAAGTCTCGCCTTCCGGCCCGTATAAGCATACATCACATATAAGCATACATCACATATAAAGCATCTACCTCTCTAGACATAGCATAAATATAACACATACGACCTTCCGGTCTCACAGTCAAACCCTTCCGGGTAAAGTATAGTGAGAAGACTCACCTCGTAGTATGCAAGCTATAAACCCTTTGAGCTACTCGCACTCGATCCGCTAATCCGCAGGTTCCCTATAATACCACATACCTCTATTAATGATCTTATCAAACAAGACAATTGACCCTACTAAGTTACATACAGGTCAACGGTCAATCTTGACCGGACTCGTCGAGTGAAAAGGGCAACTCGGCGAGTATAGACACCCCGACTCCACTCGCCGAGTCTAAAGGACGACTCGACGAGTTCTAGTAGATCTTCAAGCTACTCGCCGAGTCTGAAGAACAACTCGGCGAGTCCTAGTGAATCTTCAAGCTACTCGCCGAGTCTGAAGAACAACTCGGCGAGTCCTCGCCATGCAGTCAATCCGCTGCCTCCTGTATTTCGCATGATTTCGAAGTATATAGATATGGGGCTTCCTGGACTTTCACATATACTATTACAGGGGTTTTTAAACACTTGAAACAACACTATAATCTAACAATTCCTTAAATGGGTTTCCTAAACCCTAAATTCGCATACAACGTAAAAGCTACAGATTATGATCCGAAGATTACCTGGAAACGTGTTCCCTGTGTCCCCAACCTCCAGTACTCGACTCCTTAGACTTCCTTTGATCACCACCTTGCCTCTCCTTGTCTAACAATCTCTTCAACCTTCCTCTAGCCCTCACTCTTGCTCCAGATGCCCACAAACTCCCAAGGTATCTTCAATCGGCCAAAAGACGCGACATGACGGCCATAAGATCATTATATACGGTTCAGAATCGAAACGGCTAGGGTTCAGCTGAACAGCGTCGACTCGCCGAGTCCCTTATTGGACTCGTCGAGTCCAGTCGCGCATCTGCGACCAAGACCATGGCCCTACTCGGCGAGTCGTGCACCAACTCGCCGAGTCCCCTCCTAAATGTGCCCCAAAAATAATTTAAATAAATACCTGAAATTCCGGGCTGTTACAACTCTCCCCCACTAGAACTAGACTTCGCCCTCGAAGTCTCATTCTGCGAATAACTCCGGATGTTGCTCCCGCATTTCTCTTTCCGGCTCCCACGTCATCTCCGATCCTTTCCGATGTTGCCACTGAACCAACACCAGAGGTATTTCCTTGTTCCGTAGAACCTTGATCTTCCGATCCCTGATAGCTACTGGTCTCTCGGCGTAATTCAGACTCGCATCTACCTGAATATCTTCTAACGGAACCACTGCTGCCTCATCGGCTATACACTTCCTCAGCTGTGATACGTGGAAGGTATTGTGAATCTGATTCAGCTCCGCTGGCAACTCCAACCGATAAGCTACCCGACCTACCCTTGCAATTACCCGAAATGGACCTATGAACCGGGGCCCCAATTTGCCCCTCTTCCTGAACCGGATCACCCCTTTCCAAGGAGAAACCTTTAGGAGAACGAAGTCGCCGACCTGGAATTCGAGCTCGGACCGGCGTCTGTCCGCATAACTCTTCTGTCGGCTCTGGGCGGTCAATAACCTCTGCCTCACCCGTTGGATCTGTTCGGTCGTTTGAAGTACGATCTCTGTACTGCCCATCACTCTCTGTCCCACTTCTCCCCAGCAAATGGGAGTCCGACACCTCCTACCATACAACAACTCAAAAGGTGGCATACCAATGCTCGAATGATGGCTGTTGTTGTAGGAAAACTCAGCCAGCGGCAGATGCGCATCCCAGCTACCCCCGAAGTCTAACACACACGCTCTAAGCATATCTTCCAATGTCTGGATCGTCCGCTCGCTCTGACCGTCGGTCTGGGGATGGTATGCGGTACTAAAATGCAGTTTAGTACCCAACTCCTCATGGAATTTCTTCCAGAACCTGGAAGTGAAACGTATATCGCGGTCCGAAACAATCGAGGTCGGCACTCCATGCCGAGATACTATCTCTCTCACGTATAACTCTGCCAACTTCTCTGCTGATGAACTTTCGCTAATGGCAAGGAAGTGTGCACTCTTTGTTAGCCTATCCACAATCACCCAAATTGCATCGACTCCCCTGGCAGTTTTTGGCAATTTGGTGATGAAATCCATCGTGATCTGATCCCACTTCCACTCAGGAACCTCCAAGGGTTGCAACTTACCGTGCGGTCTCTGGTGCTCGGCCTTAACCCTACGGCAGGTCAAACACCTCTCAACGAACCAGGCAACGTCTCTCTTCATGCAAGGCCACCAGTACTCCTTTTTCAAATCCAAGTACATTTTCGTAGCACCGGGATGGATCGAGAATTTCGATCTGTGTGCCTCCTCCATCAAAGTAACACGCGTACCGCCCACGAATGGTACCCAGATCCGACCCCGAAATGTCAGAAGTCCCCGCCCATCCGTAACGAACTCTGAAATCAACCCGACGACCCGCTCCTGTTTCTGCATCCCAGACTTCACGACCTCGTCCTGTGCCCCACGAATAGCATCTAATACCGGAGTCATCACCGTCAATCTCAAACACACGTCCCGCAATGGAGTACTCTCCGCCCTACGACTCAATGCATCAGCTACCACATTAGCCTTGCCTGGGTGGTATAGGATCTCACAGTCATAATCCTTAACCACGTCTAACCATCTCCTCTGACGCATGTTTAGGTTGGGTTGATCCATCAAATACTTCAAACTCTTATGGTCCGTGTATATGGTACAACGAACCCCGTACAGGTAGTGACGCCAAATTTTGAGGGCGAACACTACTGCCCCCAACTCTAAGTCATGCGTGGGATATCTCGCTTCGTGAGGCTTCAGCTGCCTCGATGCATAGGCTATCACATGGCCCCTCTGCATCAACACTGCACCCAGTCCTGAAATCGATGCGTCGCAATATACGACAAAGTCCTCCATCCCCTCCGGGAGAGCTAATACTGGTGCTTCGCACAATCTCTGACGAAGTGTCTCGAAGGAAGTCTGCTGCTCGGGTCCCCATGAGAATGTAACACCCTTTCGGGTCAATTTGGTAAGTGGCACCGCGATCTTGGAGAAGTCCCTAATGAACCTTCGATAGTACCCCGCCAACCCAAGGAAACTCCTGATCTCCGAAGGTGACTTCGGTGCCTCCCAACTCATCACCGCTTCCACCTTGGCCGGATCGACCAATATCCCTGCCTGATTTACAACGTGCCCCAGAAATTGAACTTCCCGCAACCAGAAGTCACATTTGGAGAATTTTGCATATAGCTTCTCCGACCTCAGTACCTCAAGGACCTCCCTCAAATGTCCCTCATGCTGCTCCCTAGACCGCGAATACACCAGAATGTCGTCGATGTATACAATCACAGACCGATCCAGCATCGGCCTGCATACCCTGTTCATGAGATCCATAAACACTGCTGGGGCATTGGTGAGCCCAAAAGGCATCACCACGAACTCGTAATGCCCATACCGCGTCCTAAAGGCTGTCTTCTGGACGTCCTCATCCCGCACTCTTACCTGATGGTACCCTGATCTCAAATCAATCTTGGAAAACCAAGATGCCCCTTGCAACTGATCGAATAGATCATCGATCCTCGGTAACGGATAACGGTTCTTGACTGTCACCTTGTTCAGCTCCCGGTAATCGATACACATCCGGTGTGAACCATCCTTCTTCTTGACGAACAGAATCGGTGCTCCCCACGGCGAGTTACTCGGCCGAATAAATCCCTTCCCTAACAACTCTTGAAGTTGCGAGGACAATTCTTGCATCTCTGGAGGTGCAAGACGATAAGGCACCTTCGCAATAGGCGCAGCCCCTGGGACTAGATCGATACCAAACTCCACTTGCCTCGCAGGAGGTATTCCTAGCAAATCCTCGGGAAAAACATCTGGAAACTCGCGCACCACTAGAACCTCCTTCAATGTCTTCGGTCTCTCGGAACTCTCCCGCGTATCCATCACATACGCCACAAAACCGTTACATCCCCGCTGTAGGCATTGCCTCGCCCTAGCGGCCGAACAAAAAGCTGATCCCGAACGGGTACCCTCGCCGTATACCGTAAGAACTCCCCCACTAGGGTCTCGTATAGTCACCAGCTGACGCTCGCAGTCGATAACAGCGCTGAATCGGCTCAACCAGTCCATGCCTACAATGACACAGACATCCCCCATCGCAATAGGAATGAGGTCAATCGGAAACGCGACCCCGAAGATCTCTAGCACACATCCCCGAAGAACCTCCGTAGCACAAATCACCCTCTCAGCCGCAATAGAAACGCTCAAAGGTCGACTTAACGGCTCACGACTAATGCCGATGTGCTGACTAAAAGCTAACGATACAAACGATCTACTCGCACCCGAATCAAATAACACTAGAGCAGGCATAGAGTTCACAAGGAAAGTACCTACACATTCATTAACATAAGCATAACATTTCGACCTTTAATTAAATACGCGAATGATAACATACCTGCCACAACATCGGGCGCAGCGCGGACCTCCTCCGCAGTCAGCTGAAAGGCTCTCCCGCGAGCCCTCGGGGCCTCGACCTTCGCCGGTCGGGTCTCAGTAGTCCGGGTAGTAGGTGTAGCTCCCTGACGAAGTTGCGGACACTCGGCCTTCCGATGGCCTGTCTGGTTGCAGTGAAAGCAAACCATAAACCCCTTAGGGCAATCCCTGGCAATATGTCCCTCCTTGCCACACTTGTAGCAACCACCAGCTCGACACGCCCCCTCGTGACTCTTGCCGCACTTCGCGCAAGTGCGACCCTTCGAACCTCCCATCCTCGAATCAGCGAACTTAGTCCGCTTGGCTGCCGGCTGAGACTGGGCCGGCCGTCGATCCACCTGCCGAGACTCAGCCTCCTCCCTCGCTTGAGTCTCTAACTCGATCTCGCGCTTCCTGGCGTTCGCCTGAAGCTCAGTGAAAGTACGATAGGTGGAGTTTGACACAAACTCCCGGATCTCCCTCTTCAAAACACCCAAATAGCGGCTCATCCGCGACTGCTCCGTAGATACCAGCTCGGGGCAGAACATTGCCCTCTCATGAAACTTCCGTGTGATCACTGCCACGGAATCAGTACCCTGCTTAAGGGTCAAGAACTCCTGAATCAATCGCTCCCTCTCTACCGGGGGAACGTACTCGTCCCTGAACATCTCCGTAAACCTCTCCCATGTCACCGCCGAAATCTCTGCCTGAGCGAAGTTCGCCGTCACGAACTTCCACCAATCCTTCGCTCCCAGACGGAGCTGGTTCAAGGCGAACCGTACCCTCAAGTGCTCCGGGCATGAGCAAGTATAGAAGCACCCCTCGATGTCGGCGATCCACCTCATAGCTGCAATCGGATCCTGCGTCCCATCAAATTCAGGGGGTTTCGTGTTGCTGAATTCCCTGAATAGTAATGAATCACCCCCTTGCGGCCTGGCAGCAGCCACAGCTGCGGTAGCGGCAGCAACTGCAGCTTCAGTAAGGGCGGCGTACCGCTCCTCAAACTCCTCCATCAGCGTGGTCTTAATAGACCCAAACATCTCCGGGATCTCAGCCCGGACCGCCGCAGCTACCTCTTCCTGAATAATCTGACGAATCTCCTCGTCACTCGCACCGCTCGAACTCGCCCCATTGCGTGTGATAACCATGATGTCTCTGAAATACAACATAAAATCATCAGAGACTCCACCAAGTACAATCGTACTCGATACGCGCCCTACCCAGTCTCCGATTTCCAGGGATTCTTACTTGAGTCTTCCACTGATCCGGTGCCTTCGGTAGTACGGGCCCAATACTACCGACCACACCGTATCAGTATTCGTCCCAAATCTTCCTCCCCAAATCCCGAATAATGAGTACTCTACCTCTAGTATGCACTATCTACTTGCATGCTACAAAATATCTCATATAAGCAATCTCTCTAGACTAAGGCATCACAAACAGGCAATTCTGGTCCTATCATGTATACCTAGTCTTCTAGCATGCATAACAATTCATAATTCAGTGCATCACATAACATCGTAAGGTATTCTGGGGATCTTTACCGTTCGGACGCTGGCTGCTCGTACACACTGTTCCATCCTTGTTTTACCGCCTTACCGTTTATAAAATGTTGTGTCCTTATTATTTAAAAAGGTTTTTCCTCAAATCCCCGGTCTGAGTTCAGTTGCACCCAAAAGTACACCCGAATCCCTCAAACCAAGGCTCTGATACCAATTGTAACAGCTCAAATTTTCAAATAAAATTTTCATTTAAAACAAAACATCATTATTCGACAAAAGAGTTTATTCCAAGTTTATTGCAAAAGTATAAATAGTAAATCTCCAAGATCTTCAACAATGGCAGTGTGTACGTGTCACGCCGGCGCCTTTCCACGGTCATCACTAGTACCTGAAAAACATAAACACAACTAGTAAGCATAAATGCTTAGTGAGTTCCCCAGTATACGACTTACCCACATACGCCTTCCGGCCCGGACCTTTCGGTCCACATAACATTGCCTTCCGGCCCGTAACATAATCGCCTTCCAGCCCATAACATATCGCCTTCCGGCCCGTATTAAATTGCCTTCCGGCCCATAGTATTTTGCCTTCCGGCCCATAATAGTATAAAACATAACACATGTAACATAACGCACATAACACATAAGTCATACATCATACCGTTCTTTCTATCACATAAAGTCTCGCCTTCCGGCCCGTATAAGCATACATCACATATAAGCATACATCACATATAAAGCATCTACCTCTCTAGACATAGCATAAATATAACACATACGACCTTCCGGTCTCACAGTCAAACCCTTCCGGGTAAAGTATAGTGAGAAGACTCACCTCGTAGTATGCAAGCTATAAACCCTTTGAGCTACTCGCACTCGATCCGCTAATCCGCAGGTTCCCTATAATACCACATACCTCTATTAATGATCTTATCAAACAAGACAATTGACCCTACTAAGTTACATACAGGTCAACGGTCAATCTTGACCGGACTCGTCGAGTGAAAAGGGCAACTCGGCGAGTATAGACACCCCGACTCCACTCGCCGAGTCTAAAGGACGACTCGACGAGTTCTAGTAGATCTTCAAGCTACTCGCCGAGTCTGAAGAACAACTCGGCGAGTCCTAGTGAATCTTCAAGCTACTCGCCGAGTCTGAAGAACAACTCGGCGAGTCCTCGCCATGCAGTCAATCCGCTGCCTCCTGTATTTCGCATGATTTCGAAGTATATAGATATGGGGCTTCCTGGACTTTCACATATACTATTACAGGGGTTTTTAAACACTTGAAACAACACTATAATCTAACAATTCCTTAAATGGGTTTCCTAAACCCTAAATTCGCATACAACGTAAAAGCTACAGATTATGATCCGAAGATTACCTGGAAACGTGTTCCCTGTGTCCCCAACCTCCAGTACTCGACTCCTTAGACTTCCTTTGATCACCACCTTGCCTCTCCTTGTCTAACAATCTCTTCAACCTTCCTCTAGCCCTCACTCTTGCTCCAGATGCCCACAAACTCCCAAGGTATCTTCAATCGGCCAAAAGACGCGACATGACGGCCATAAGATCATTATATACGGTTCAGAATCGAAACGGCTAGGGTTCAGCTGAACAGCGTCGACTCGCCGAGTCCCTTATTGGACTCGTCGAGTCCAGTCGCGCATCTGCGACCAAGACCATGGCCCTACTCGGCGAGTCGTGCACCAACTCGCCGAGTCCCCTCCTAAATGTGCCCCAAAAATAATTTAAATAAATACCTGAAATTCCGGGCTGTTACATCACTACTGATAACCAACGAGGTCAATGTCACTTACGAGGCCAAAGATCGAAAGATGCAAAGATACTTGGAAAAGACATTGTGTTAGCACATTCATTCAATAGCTTCAAAATCAAACAAATACCCAGGGGGATAATAATAAAAGCCGACGCTCTTAGCAAGTTGGCCTCGATGTCCTTTGACCACCTAACTAAGAAGGTACTTGTAGAGGTCCTCGGAGAAAGGAGCATTGACAACAAGTAAGTCGATGCCATCATAGAATTGTCGGACTGGACAAGGCCATACCTAGACTACTTGCATCATGGGATCCTCCCGGATGACCTGGAAGAGGCCAAGTAGATAAAAATCAAAGCCCCCCAATTCACTGTAAAAGGCATGCAGCTGTACAGGAGAGGGTATCTAGCACCATGGCTCAGATGCATCTCGCATGAAGAAGGCCAAGTTCTCCTAGAGGAAAGCCACTTGGACGAAGTTGGAGCACACGAGGGGGCATGGTCGCTCATGGGCTGAATACTGCATTTAGGGGTATATTGGCCAAACATGTGTAAATACGTGGCAAGGGTCATAAAGAAATGCCCAAAATGCCAGGCATTCGCCCCGTTCTAGAACTAGCCAATGACAACCATGACCAGCATCAGAAGCCCATGGCCCTTCCACCAATGGGGTATCGATATCATAGGACCTTTCTCGACAGCCCCATGGGGATTGAAGTTCCTATTGGTCGCAGTTGACTACTTCACGAAGTCAATTGAAGCGGAGACCCTAGCCACGGTCACAGGCAGACAGATGATCATATACATGTGGAAAAATATTTTAACTCGGTTCGGCGCCCTCAAGGTCCTAATAAGCAACAATGACACCCACTTTGAGGGAAGTCCCTTCAAAGAATGGTGCAAGGAGAAGCGGATCCATCGTCGCACACCTACAGGCGAATGGCTAGACTGAAGTATAAAATAGGACCATCGTGAACGGGCTTAAGAAATGCCTGATGAAAACAAAAGGGGCCTGAATGGAAGAACTACCAATAGTACTTTCGTCGTACCATACTACCGCGAGGTCAGGGTCAGGAGAGACGCCCTTCAGCCTGATATATGACACGGAAGCGGTGCTCCTACTCGAGATTCTAAATGAATCATTGCGTGTAACTGGTTTTGACATAAGCTCGAACGAGGAAGAGCGACGATAAGACCTGGACATGTTAGAAGAGAAACATCACCCTGCTCGACTACGAAAAGTGGCCTACAAAGCCTGTATAGAAAATTTTTACAAAAAATGGGTGCGGGTAAAGAACTTCAAATTAGGAGAATAGGTGCTGAGGAAGAACGAGGCTAGCCACTCAGAGCTATTAGGAAAGCTAAGCGTGACATGGGAAGGACCATACAAAGTAGTGGGGATGCACCGAAATGGAGCATACACACTAGAAGCACAAGACGGGAGACGGATACCTCGAACATGGAATGCGTGCAACATGTACCACTTTTATTTGTAAAACAATTGGCAAATGGTGTAACCAAAGGAAAGGGTAGTGACGCCCGGACCGCCAGCCTAAGAGCTACTCCTTGTTCAAACGTTGACATGAAGATCCTTAAGTTGTCTGCAAAACATTCTGATTAATAAAGTTTTGTAGGATAGTAGACTAACCTTACTAGTCAACGTACGCACATACATATATAAACATAAATACAAACACAAGGAACAAAAACAGAGAAAAAGGGGTGCGCAGATTTTCCAAACGAAAACACAGGCTGATCACCCACATTGTTTGAGCAAAACAGACCGCCAACATACAGCCACAAGTCTCAGTAGGAGATGACCCCTCTATGAACATGCCGGTTCAAACAAACAATAAAGCTTCCAGGATCTCGAACCATACATGCTCAAAGGGTTCGACGTATCATAACCTTCCCCTAACAACTTAACACACACGAGTTCATGGAGTCTCAAGGTGACGATCTCGGCTCACTTTAAGCGACCATAAAAGGGAGGCAATTGGTCACTTAGCCAAGGACCAAAAGCAAGGCCTACAAAACACTCTTTGGGGAGACACCTCCCCAAACAAAAGGAGAAGCTCACGAAAATGGGAAAACACTAACGATGAAGACCCTACAAAGTTGAATACAATAACATTCCAGAAAGTACATACAAAAAATGAAAAACAAACAACAAACATACAAAAACACACAACAAAAATCAACCCTGGTGAGGTTGAGTCGAGGCAGCACCCTCAACGCCACCGTCTAAAACGAGTTCCTCCTCTTCAAAACATAATTGGCAAAGATCAGCAAGGACGAGCTCTCCCAAAAAGAGACAGGACGCGAAGTCCATCTCGTAAAAATCCCTGATAGCAGCATGCATTGCATCGACAGACCATGTTGCAACGTTCGGATCGGACGAGTCAGGACTGTTGCCAACCGACCATACTCATTCCATCTACTTTCCCCTCTCTATACCAGTAGCTACACATGTGGGCTTCACATAACAATTCCGCAAGCATGAACTCGCTGCTCTCGACAACACGGTCCACCACACGAACCACACTCTTCTGAAGAACCCACGTAAAATCAGCCTCCAAGACTTTCCCCCTCAAGACCTCAGTGGCGAACTGATCGTCTCGCAGTGCCAAATGTTCTGCCAATGTTTCTTTCTCCAAGACCAAATTCTAGACCTGGTTGGATAAGAGACTAACCTCCCCATCCAGAGTCGCCACCTGAGCTTCTACAATAGTCTTCTCCCCAGACAGCACGAGGTAGCGTTCATCAAACTTGTGTCGCTCCTCTTTGAGAAGTCAAACCTTCTCCACAAGCCCGTCACGATTTGATTTAACAGCAACCAACTCCACTAAATTGGACCCAATGTATCGAAGATGACCAACAGCCGCCACCAAGTAAGGAGCAACCGGAGCAGCGGCACACTAAAGATCATTCACCATGTGACCGGCACCCTATGTATCGAAGATGACCAACTCCCCTCATAGCACTTGCTCAAGAGGCAAAAGCCTCTCTCTACCTATAACAACAACAACACAAAACCCCCTTCTTTTCAACAAAAGAAACTCGATATCAAATAAAGAAAGGAAAAAAGTGGGGGAGGGGGTAGGAAAGTAGCACTTACATCATTGTCCACAAAAAACTAAGGCATCTTTCCACGCGACCACCAAGCAGCGCTCATTCCGGCTGCTACCAATACACAGTCCGACCAATCTTCATCGTTAAAAAAATCCCTCTTAAAGCGCGAGCCACTGAAAAACTGACCCCCTACAGTTGGGGCGCCCGATCCGAATCCATGGGCACACGAGGATAACCAGCCCTGACCAAATCACCGTTAACCCATAGCCACTGATCCTGCCAATTCTTCCGAGGCACTTTCTGGTTAACTATAAAGGAATGCGTGTTACAAAGCTGAGAAAAAGTGTGAACACCCAAATGGGTAGAAGAATTGAAGAAAGACTAGAATACTTGAAGATGAGGAAGCACACCCAACGTTCGACACCCTAAATCAAACCCAACTATCTTGTTCACAGTGTTTGGGGTCAAGTCGTGAACACATATTCTCGCATAACCTCGTCGAAGAAATCGAAAACAGGAAGACGAAACCCGGCCTCGCAGATCGCTACTGGAATACCCGCCTTCCCCGCTGGCGGTTGATAAATTATAGGCCCTTCCGACGAGAATTGAATTCCATGATCGGGTATGAACCCTAACTAGAATTGAAGAGACTCAAACTCCTTGGATGTAGGAGCAATTATGTATCTAACAAAGGCCATCAAGAATCAGAGAGGAAAAACATGGGAGAAAGGAGAAGCGATAAAAGAGGATGAGACGTCGAATTATGGAGAGAGGAAGCGTGTAACCGTTCCTGAATATAGATGGCCCTTACATAAAAAAAGAAGAAGAAACGAAACGAAACGACGCTATCTCGCCAGAATGGCTCTATTACATCAGAAACATGCCATGAACCGTTCCCACCAAACGCATGCCCAGATATAAGTTAGAACTACTCAGCTACCCTAAGCAAATGCTGACGTCTACTAGCCTAGGGGACTTGTTAACGTTTCCCATCAGGAATACGTCAAAAATAGCAGAACCGTCAATTTGATAGACGGTTTGGGCAAAGAGTGGCTTATGCCTAACGTCGGGTCCTCGGTCTCGTGATCCTATATTTATTCCTTGGCGCCAAAGCCAGTGTCAAGACAATATAGTACCAATCACCTCTCAGATCGACAAGTGTAGCGCTCAAAACATTTCTCCTGGCAACCCTGTACCAAAGGCAAACGACTACTCGTGGAGCATAATCTGCCAACCAAAGGCCATCTATCCCTGCCAACCCAGAAAAGGTAAAAGATACTGTCGGGGATCTGTCCCCCCGACCACAGGTATAAAAAGGCCCCTTCTCCTCCAATAGAAGGGATCGAGAAATAAACCCGTAAACACTTGCCTAATACCTTTTCACCTTCTCTCTAAGAGACGAACTGACTTGATCGTCGGAGCTTCATTCTGGGACTGCCTCCCGGATGAAGACTGACGATTTTGTTTCCTTTGTTGTAATTCGCAGTCCCTTCATTCAATCCTTCAAAGAGACGGAGTTAATCCGGAGACATATCACAACATGCCTGAATAAAAAAAAGCAACATATGTGGTCCCCTTGGTGATTTGAGTTGATCTATGAAAAACCAGATGCTTGGTCTGAACCAAATTTTTGTGCTCGATTTTGTAGTCTTAATTGATCATAAATCGGGAAATAAGGAAACAGAGTAAATAAACATGAGGTTGGTCATTTAATCCATGACTTAGTTCATACGATATCTTGTAGAATGAAGGAATAGCTTATCACTTATCTTAGGGCCAATAGTTAATTTGAATCGGAGTTTAGCAGTGGCTTTGGAAATCACTCTTTGCCGTTTAATTCAATGTTTATACTTCTAATTATAGTTACAGAATTATCCAAGTGAGTGACTGCAGGACTAAGGTGTCTAAGCCAATAACTAAATTGGTATATTCTTGAATCCCTCAAAACTAGTATTTGGTTAGAATGACTTTTGGAGGAAGATGCTGATTTGTTATTTTATTATATGATTAAAAAATTAATTAGAAATTGAAATAAATGATTTATTAACATATTATATGATTAATATATTAATTGAAATATTAATAATTAATTTGGAATTAATTGAATTGATTAAAAGTGTAGTGAATGTTTGGTTATTTATTGAAAGTTGAAGCATGAAAACTTTAGAACCACATGGGATGGGGGTGAACAAAATTTGGCTATGAATAACCTAGAAATTTCGTTCATGAGGCTTAGGATAAGGAGATAAGACAACTCGATTATTATATTAATTAATCTAGGCCTTATCCCCAAAACTCTAGCTTTGGCCTCAAGTTTCCTTCAGCTATATAAACCCCTCCCTGGCTCTCATTATTTTGCCCATTCTTTCTTGCCTTCAGAGAGCCGAAACTTTGCTCAATCCTCCTCTCTCCTCAAGTCTTCTTGCTACTAGGGTTTTGGGTACAAGCCATTAGAGGTATCTATTCCTTTGGTGTTAGATTTCCAAGATTTTGAAGTAGGATTATACTATGATTATTTGCAATAATAATCAAAAGGTATATAACCCTACTTTGATGTGAATTTCGATTTCATATCCCCTCTCCTAGGGTTTCTTGATATTCAAAGTTAGTTGCTATCAATAGAGAAAACATAGATCCTTTCTAGGTTTCATATGAACTTAATTAAGGGTTTAAGTGTTTTTTTCCGCCACCTGTTAATTTTTATTACCTAGAAAACCCATCAGTACCATCGATGCCTCCATGAACACCATTCATTGGTGTATGGTGCCGCTAAATATGGAACATGTGTGGGTTAGAAACCTGCTCTTTAATTCTATCTTGTCTCTTATATATACTGCCACAACATCTATTAATATATGTGATGAAAGGTGTGGGTTAAGAGGGATGGATTTTCATGTGTTATGGGTTGGGAGGGATCAAGGGCGGATCTGTATTGGTACCCGGTGTTGCACGGCAACACCTATTTTTCATGTATGCAGTGGAAATTTTTTGATTTTGTTTTACCTATTTTTCATGTACCGGCGAGACCTACTTCAACTCGACAACACATAGTATCAATTCCTACATTCGTCACTGGGAAGGATAGAAGTGAGAGGAGACACAAATGTTGATATGGTGCCTAGGTGGCATGTAGGTTGGGATGGATGGACTCCCTTTACCCTTACAAGGATGCATAGCTGAGAAGTTCTCGATTTTTTTGAACGCCAACACCCTGCAAGTTCTACCCATAAATTACTCATTTGTCCATGATGAGAAATGAACCTTTAATCCTTTAGGAGAGGAATACATTTTCAAACACTTTGATACCGTCTGGCCAAAAGGCCCTTTGGTTAAAAAAAAATTTGATTGATGCATTACATAGTGTAAACTTTTGAATTGCGAATCATTTTATTGAAATATTTTTACCTTAAAAACCATGAAAATACCAAGGTTTGAGGAAGTTCTATTTTTATAAACAAATATCTATGTTTAAATAGTTTTTTTTAACTATGATGAGAATATTATAAATTAAAAATCAAAGACAACAATGATTATATGAAAAGGAATTTATAAAAATAGTCATTTTTGTTAATTACTTTGCAAATTATAGCAAAAAATTAGGGTTTTTTCTATAAAAAAATAGTCATGATGCAATTAAGGCTCTCTCGTCTACAGTTTTGTTTATTCGGCTTCGGCTTCGGCTTCGGCTTTGTCATTTTAGGCGGAATACACCTTCAACTTCATCTTACGGGCAGTGGTTTCATGACCCATCTTCGGATTTATCTATCTCTATAGAAAATCATCCATTTTTGAAAGCACAAAATTGTAGATGGCGCATGGCCATCTTGTGGTTTCCTCTTAAAGCGATGTAGTTCACCCCCTTTTTTTAAGTTTAGGTATGAATTCGTACATTTTGACTACAATTTCTAACATCTTTGACTATGGTTTCATACATTTTCACTAATCTATATATAAAATGCAGTTAAAAAATTATAGTGTCATTTTTCATTTTATTGTTTCGCCTACTATGATTTCATGTGAATATTTTGATGTGGTTGTAACCGGTGGGAAGTGGGGAGATAGTTGATTATCAACTAAGATATGTTTGGTCACTAGGGGGAATTTCTAGAATGACAGATTTTGGTGTGAGATTTTCAGAAAATATTAATTTTAATGAATTTTTATATTTGATAAAAAGTAAGTCTAGGTTGTTAGATAAATCTAATATTTATATTTCTTTCCGGTATCCTGAAATCTAGTATTTTAAAGACATAATTGATGATGGTGATGTTAGCGAATTGATCGGTGTAAGTAAAGAGGTTGAAAGAAAACTTGCGAATGTGAATGTGTATGTGGTGTTTGATGATAGTGATGATGCTAATGAAGACGACGATGATAGAGGAAAAACATATGGTGCAAACAAATCAAATGAAAAAGGGAGCAACAACTTAATATGTACTTTTATCACTCCCGGTATGCCTCAGTTTCGTAGTGTCGCTAAAAATGTAAATGTGGTAACCTCAGTTTCGTAGTGTTGCTAAAAATGTAAATGTGGTTCTGATTCACTATGTGGATTTTCCAAAATTTGAACAATGTTGTAAGCATGATGTTGGTACATATTGTAATCATGTGGGTGCATATTGTAATCATGTGGGTGCACATGATAATACTGAACACTAACAAGTTGAGCCTAATGAATATGGTAAAGTAGATGAAACTGAAAACCAAGAAGTTATGTTTCTAAATGATGTCAATCTAGATTGTTACAAGGATCCTGTAAAGATTCATTTAGATATATCCTACCTAGAAAGTAATTTTGATGAAGAAAAGTTGGATGATAAACCTACACATAGGCTAATAGACTATGAAACCATTGGTAGGCCACATAACCACAACATATTAGACGAAACTGAAGGCGTGTTCGCCCCTACAATGACAAAACCGAAGTCGTGTGTACAAAACCGCGGACGAGGCGACCTCATCTGCGTTTTTCATGGCAATTTAAAAAAAAAAACAACCCTAATTTTTGGCTATTTTTTGCAAATTCAATAAAAATAGCTATTTTTGTAAATTCATCTTATATGAATTTATGTTGAAGATCTTATTATTAAAAAAATAATAATAATAAATATCATGTTGTTCTAAATTTAAATTGTTACTCCTTTTGGACGAATAAAGCGATTTTTTTATATGGAGTAATACTAATTAATTTAGTTTAAAAAGGTAAATAAATATTATTCTTTGAATCCAAAGGATTCGATAAAGTGCTGCTTTTGTTCCAAAGTGAACGTTAAAAAGGGATGTTGGATCAGATCCAGGCTCCACAAAACCAATATCATTTTTATACTTGTTTTTTCTAACAATAGAAATAATAAGATTAAGAAATGATATTTGTTTTTTTTTTTTTTTTTATGTTAGGTGATGTCTGTAACAGTATTCTGATATGTTTGAATTCATCCTTTATATGGCTTATGCATTATCCAAATCCTAAAAATTTAAACTCCATTGTCATATAATATGAAGCTTATGCATTATCCAACTCCTAAAAATTTAAACTCTATTGTCATATAATATGAAACTGAAAGTTGATAACCAGTAATTAGAAGCTGTAAATTATAGCTTTTATTTTCGGACATGTGTTTGACAAAAATAAATGTTATCTTTTAATGGATGAGATTACATAAAAACCAAACTTAACTCCCAAAAACTACTTGAAGTATCTTTTGGATTATGCGATGTTTGGTTAAATTAAAAGCTAAAAGCTTTTATTACCAAACAAATTTTTTTTTCAAATTTTTTCTTAAAAGCTAAAAAGTTGTCAAAAACTCTTTGTTGAACATTCAACTATGTGCTATTTGTTTTTTTAAAGATAAAATATTTGCAGCTTGCAGACTACATCTACAGATCTCTATAGTAAAAGAGATATACCAAACGTCTGCATTCTGCAAAAAAAAAATTGTTTGCGTTTTAACGTCTGTAGATTGCTAAAATAAATTAATATTTAAATAAACAATCTTTGAAACTTAAAAAAGTTTTTCAATACTAAAATTTAAATAGTTCTAGTTTTACATCATTGAAAGATTTCATCAAATTTAAATCCTTTCAATTTCAATTCATTTAAAAGATTTCATATTGAAATCATATAACGCTTTGTTACTTATTTATAGAGGTCAAGTGGTCAACAATTCGATAAACCACATATTTTATCTTTGTTCAATATTTTTATAATAAAATCTACATTGGATCTTAGCATTTTTATAACTTTATTATAAAGAAAGTTGATTTGGACACAACAATTTGTCTCCATATATAACAGTTTGTGCTTCAAATTGTTGTATTGTATAAATCTCTGAAGCATAAACTGTTGTGTATAAAGAAAACTATTGGGTCAAAAACATGGTTTATACTTTACTTTTCTAGAAAAATGTATTTTTGTGTCTTGGACCGTAAACAACTTGGTGTTTACGGTCGTATACGTGTTTACGACTATGTATACGGCCGTAAACCCATTTACGGCCCATATTCACCAAACCCATATTTCCAATATATATATATATATATATATATATATATATATATATATATATATATATATATATATATATATATATAGGTGTTAGGGTTGAGGAGTAGGGATTGATGAACGTGAGAAGAGAGAAACTAGAGAGCATTTTGTGTGTGTGAATCTTTTGTATCTGGAACTTTATTCTAATCAATTCATACATAGATTCATCATATTCTTCTTCTTCTTCTCTTCTATTTGATCTGACATCATCCGTTTGATTGGGATTCCGCACCATCAAACGGATCTGATTGATACACAGGCATTTTAGGGACTTATAATTGGTATCAGATCTTGGTTGTATCAGTCAATTTTGCCAAATTTGGAGCATTATTTGATCTTATTTTCGAAATATTTTTGCGTTTTTGGATAGATCTCTGAAAAATAGGGGGGGGGGGGGGTTGTTCTTCGTGTTTTTCATAAAAAATTGGTTTTTGATCGAGTTTTGGAGGTTTAAAGTCAAAAAATCGGTGTTTTTGGTTGAAATCTGCGAGGGTGTGACGGAGTTTGTGGCCGGCGGCTAGGGTTCTGGAGTTTGCGGCCCGAGGTTCACGGCTCGGAGTTTGCGGCCTCGGCCTCGGTGGTTTACGGCCTCGCAACAGCTAGTTCCTCGCCTCGCTTCACACATATAAAAAATTTAGAAGCGCATTTGAAGGTGTCGGGTTTCAAACCCGTGACCTCCAGATCAAGAACACTCGCACCTTACCAACTCGGCTAGCTGATCACTTGTTACAATCTTTCGAAATTTAAACTATAACCCGTTATTCTCGGTTTCAACTTTCAAAATTTGACACTTTTAACCCAAAATTCAATTTCTTTTAATTTTTAAATTCCTTTTTCATTCAAAATTAAAAATAAAAATAAAAAAATAATTATTATTATAATAAAATAAAAAAATAATAAATAAATTTTATTTTGATTTTTGTCTTTTATTTTTTAACTTTTGACCTTAAATTTTGACTTTGACTTTCAAGTTTGACCTTTAACTTTAAACTTTGACTTTTTCGTTTAACTTTTAAAATTTCAAATTTAGTTTTTCGGTTTGACTTTTAAGTTTGACTTTTGAGTTTGACTTTTTAAATTTGACTTTTAAGGTTGACTTTCTCGGTTTTTAAGTCAAAAGGCAATTAAAAAAAACAATGAGTTCTGAAAACATTCCGGTCACTGAAGTTACATGTACTCCAGCTTGTGAAACTACGATTAAATTTCTTCGGGAACAAATTGATTTATTAAAAAGAGAAGTTGAGGACCTGAAATACGAAGGATATACCCTTAAGAAAGGTCAGAAACCTCTGAAAGCTTAATTAGAAGCCAAAATCAAGGATTTCCAAAAACTTCAAGAAGATTACAGCAATAAGTGTGAAAATTATGATTACATTAAGGAAAAACTTGTTGTTGTAACTGAAGAACTTGACGCTTTGAAATTAAGTGTGGAAAAACAGATATTAGTTTCAAAAATTATACTGCATCAAGCCAGACAGTCGAGTCCTTATTTGAAACCCAATTAAAATTTAAAGATAATCAAAACAAGGGTCTAGGGTATGATAGTGTTCCTCCACCTTTCAATCATAACTACACATCCATCCCTATGACACAGGAAGAAATTAACAGGGAGGCACATCTTCAATATGGCAAACCGTCTGGACTTGTGTCAGAAGGTATTCAGGTTGAAGATTCTAATGTTTCTACTTTAAGTGCAGGTAAAGTAGCAGAAGATGAGAACAAGGAGAAAACTACTGAACAAACCAATGACTCCTTGAACTCAGAATCTGTTGCTTCGAATTCTGTTACTCCTAACAAACCTGTTGTTGAGAAATATAAGCCACCAATTCCAGTGAAACAGAGTGCCTGTTGTAATTGTGCTTGTGAGAACCATAAGAGACAAGGCAAAGATACGCCACCAGGGGCAGGAAGAAATAACTTCACAGTGACGAAAAAGACTTGTTTTCACTTTGGAACACCTAGACACATTGCCAGAAATTGTCCTAATCGCGCATATGTTCCCTACTATGCTCAAGGCTGGCAGAACGCGCTAAGAGGGAGATTTTTCAAAAGAAACTCCTCAAGGTCACGTTTAGACATTGCCGACTGGAATGCCATGAAGGCCAAGCATCCAACTCCCAAGAACAAGAAGGGAATGCTGGCCCAGAAGTCTAGTTCAAGAGATGCTCCAGTGAAACAAAGACCGGTTAGGTCAAAGTCATCTCAACGGCCGACATCCAGATCAAAAGCAAGTGCCGAGGCACCCATCGAATCGAAAAAGAAATGGGTTAAACCCAACTACCAATGGGTACCAAAGGCTCACTCTCCCAAATCTTCTAACGATTCTAATATTTCTTCATCTTCTGTTTGTGATAAATAGGACATGTCATGGGAGAAAGTATCTTGCGTTGATGAAAAAGCTCGACTCAGTTTCAAAATGGACTGGGTTCCCAAAACTAACTAATCCCGCTCTGTGTCGGAGCAACTATGGAGGCATATCATCATACTTCGGTTTGTTGGTAGTGGTTGTTCTAGGCACATGATAGGAGGCATCTCTAAACTATACAACACTCACAACATTGTTTGGGAGTATGTGTCCTTTGCAGGAAAGGAAGAAAGGAAGAGATCACAAACGGGGTTAGTACTTAATGACATGAAGAATTTTTGGATCTGTTCTGAGATTACGCGTGTTGTTCTCAGACCTTCTGGATGCAAATTCAATCGGTGACTTATGGTTTGAGTTTTCTTCTCTATACTCCTGAGTTTTTCTTAAGCTGATTCGCTTTAAAGACTAATTTTTGTTTTAGGATAGTTTAAATTTGCGCATTTACTTTCGTTTCTCTCCTATGGACAAATTTAGGGGGAGAACTAAAAAAAACAAAAATTAGAAAATTTAAAAAAAATCCAAAAACATTAGAAAATCAAAAAATCAAAAATATAGTGTTAATGGAATGTGCTTGCAGGAGATGTTTTGGGAAGTGATATAATCATGTGATAACAGGCAATCTGAATCTGTGTAAGGGGCTGAATCTGAATTGTCTAGGCTGTGTTTGATGCGCTGGTAGGCACGAAAGATAAAATGGACTTGACTAGGCATAGATGAACTTATGGAATCTAGAGACTTGAAAAATCTTGACCTAGATAGATCTATTTAGCCTGACAATACGACGCTCGGATAGTTTGAACAGGGGGATATACACGGGAATCTACTGGTTACACTAAAGAACCTGGACTGGGGAATTCCGATAAATTAGGTATGTAGAAGGTTATTTTCTTTCTTTCTGTCTGTTATTCATATGTTGCCTCCTCTGCGTGATCGAGAGATCCGACCTGGACTGTAACATATGCAATTCTATCTCTCTGCATCTTCTGTCTATGCAATTCTTTCTATCTGTTAGCCATATACTGTCTCCTCTGTGTGATTCAAAATCCGAACTGGTACACAGTATATGCACCATTCTCTTCTTAATCTCTCTGAAACTTCAGTTAGTCATATGTTTCATCATTTGCGTGATTGGAAGAGATCTGACCTGGATGTACAACATATGCATTCTAAATCTATCTTCTCTCTTAATAATTGTCTGCTCACCTGGTGTAAGGAGTATTCTAGAAGTCCTTGATGGCTAGGGCATGCCAGGAAGCGGGAAACACGTTCTAGTACAATTAAAATTGAACACATACAGTTTGTCTGTAGATCTCGCTGCTCAATTTAGGTGGACAACAATATATTTGGTCGTCGTCAGCTGAATGGTCCTTAAGGAATATTATCTAGGAACTTAGGATCACATTGTCTTGTCACTTATAGTATGTCCTAATTTTGTCACAATCTCTTGTGTTTAAGTGGACCACAATACCGGCAATTGACCAGATTTATTCATAAAGGGAGAGGTACTGATAAACAGATAAAGGATGTCTAAAAACTTTGATCCTAAATCACTCTTAAAGTTAGCTATTATTTTTGTTTTTGTTAAGTTTGTTCATAGTGTTCTTCTAATTTAAATATTAGGGGAGAATTAAAAATTTTAAAAACCAAACAAAAATCAGAAAATTAAAAATCCAAAAATAGTTTTATTTCTTGTTCAGAAAAATCATTAAAAAAATCCAAAAATATTTTTGTTTCTGTTTTAATTTGTGTGCTAAGTTTTGTTTTGTCTTGAAAAGTGAATTCAGGTGAAGATGAAATTCATGGAGTTTGTGTCGAAGATTTCTGAGCCAAGGCTTCGTCCATGAGCATCGAAGAATTCATATTCGAAGGAGCAAGAAATGAAGATTATTCTTTCAACATTTAATCATTCAACCTCAGAAGCAAGGTGAAGCCGAAATTGAAGATTATGTGACGGATTGCATTGAAGCCTCCTCAATCAGTCTGCTGCTATCATTGTACCTGCTGAAGTGATCCAGAAGATTTGTTCTCTCTGAAGATTCTCAAGCTGAAAGCGCCATCTTTCAAGAATCAGTACAAGAAGCCTCCTCACCCAATGTGCGTTCAATGCCAAATATTGAAGAATTTCCCAAGTGCTCAAGATGAAGTCATTCATTGAAAATAAACGTTGAAGCCAATCTCCAACTGAAGATTAACAAGAAAAGCCAGCTACTTTTTAGGGGGAGCTTATTGGTTCAATTAAGAAAGGAAAGTTATAAACCAAGGGGGAGATTGTTGGGTCAAAAATATGGTTTATACTTTACTTTTCTAGAAAAATATATTTTTGTGTCTTGGACCGTAAACAACTTGGTGTTTACGGCCGTATACGTGTTTACGACTGTGTTTACGGCCGTAAACCCATTTATGACCCATATTCACCAAGCCCATATTCCCTAGTATATATATAGGTGTTAGGGTTGAGGAGTAGGGATTGATGAACGTGAGAAGAGAGAAACTAGAGAGCATTTTGTGTGTGTGAATCTTTTGGATCTGGAACTTTATTCTAATCAATTCATACATAGATTCATCATATTCTTCTTCTTCTTCTCTTCTATTTGATCTGACATCATTCGTTTGATTGGGATTCCGCACCATCAAACGGATCTGATTGATACACAGACATTTTAAGGACTTACAAAAACTTATTGTATACAAATCACTTCCCTATTATAAGTAGTTAATAAATCCATATCAAATTTTATGTATTGTATAACAGTTTCATTTTTCATAACCATTTTTTTATTTTATTTTCTTTATTGTGACATTATATTATGATTTGTTTGTTTGTCTAAATTATTTTGTATTTTAATAACAATAGGATAATTATGTCATTTTTTAAATAATGTGTTGTAATATTAAAAAAAGATGAAAGTAAAATGGTATGAATTAATGAATATAATTGATATTTATTGTATTTTATTGTAGTTAAATGGGAAAATCTTAAAAAAAGAGGCATTTGAACAAAAATTGTTAATCATTTTAATCGTTGTTGATGCTTTATGACGAGTAAGTTGATTTTAGGTGTAGAAGATAATGTAACCGGATGCAAATACAATTATGTGATTGATATAAAATGACTAAAATGGGATGAGTGTTTTGTAAGGTTTGAAGATGTGTGAAAATGTTAGAAGACTCTAATCTACATCTGCACCAAGAAATGGACGTGGCTTAAAACCTTTTTAGGTTTGCGGTCTTCTAAAAAATAAACAATATGTGAAGGCTAATGTCGCACGATACATGCAAAAGAAGCAAAAATATTTTTTTTAATAACAAACTAATTTACTCTTAATTACTACACTTATGTCTTAAATGAGACTTGATCCTATAATCTTTCAATTGAGAAGATCACTCCTTACCACTTGACTAAAAACCATTTGGTCACTAAAAAAACAAACACCACATTTGTCTTTACTCTAGTTTAGATATTCTTATATAATAACAAGACTAATTTTTATATAAAATAGATAATTGTTACGGAATAACATGCACATATAATAACTAACACAAGCAAAAATCTACTTTAATATTTGAATTAGAATTTTAATTACCATTTGCTAGATATGATGTGATTATAACAACATCCTCAAGTATAATATAATTATACAAGGTCATGAATAAGATGATATGGAGATCACTTTATAGAATGTTGTTTTAACTTTAAGTCATTTTCAACTTAATTATCCTAACTTTGTTATCATGACAATAAGGCCATAGGGCATGGTTCTTTTTTCACGTGTAAAAATCCTATGTGGAGGATATGTTCACTAATGAACACCGCCCCCATTAGGAGTAACGGCGGTGTGGATTGAAGCCAATTACGAGTTCTCACACCCAATCAAAACCGTTTCTTTCTATCTCTCTCTTCTGTCTCACTCTTTCCTTTTCCTCACTTCCCAATTACTAAACACCATTTTTTAAGGCTTGTGAGAAGCTAGCGGAGTTGATAAATGGTTGGTGTGGCCATCTCCTATGCATATAAACCTCCCACCCATTCCGTTTAGTCTAATATATTTATTTTTACTTTTGTAAAATATCTTATAAAGCCCTAGCATATATGTTGATTAGAAGAACAAGCGCGGTCTATAACTGTTATTGAATATGCAAAAATTATTATCATCCTTATTGTTAAGAATTAAGATCTAAGCCTATCTCATTCGGAAAACCCTAGCAGCAGGCAACTTTGAGCGATCGTTGTCAGAGCCAGGTTTCTAACATTGTTGATCGACATTTCACTCCCCCTTTTTTGTGTCGGTGGGGCGGAGATAAATAGATGAGATCATGGGCCGATGTGATCTACATAATCAGGATCCAAGTGACTAGAGATGGAAGTTTGTTAAATCAAAGAGAGTAATAAATGATAAGAGGAAGAAAGTAGACACTAGGCAAAGTTTCGATCATGCAACAACGAAAAAGAATGGGAATTCAGTGAATCACATCACGATATCTTACTATCTTACGAACTTTCCCCTAGGATGAAAGTCCAAGATTTGTGAAAGATGTGTGATAAGTTTGGAACTGTTGCTAACATTTACATAGCTAGGAAGCTATCCAAGATAGGGAAACGTTTTGCCTTTCTTACGTTCTTAAAGGTTGAAGATAAAAAAAAAACCCTACTTAAAAGACCAATGATGTTTGATTGAGAAACTACCACTTATTTTCCTCAGTAGCAAGATTTGGGAGGAATGAAAATGGAAAGTCCAAGATTTGGGAGGAATGACAATTGAAAATCAAACATGCAAGATGAAAAAATGTTAAGATTTGTAATTAAAACCGAGCACATTCAACTACTCAAAGCATCTCCAACCTACCTTCAAATTCCATTTTCCCCATTCTTCTTCTTCAACCTACTCCATTCTCATCTCCATTTTTAGAGAAATGAATAGTGTTCATCCATATATGGAGGAACACTATTCACTTCTCCAAAATTGGTGGTGAAGTTTTAATTATCGGTTTTTATCCTTTTCTTTTTTATTTTATACATTTAAAGTTTATTTTTATATATTAATTGTAATTCAAATGTAACATTTAATATTTTTAATATCTTGTTATATATTAAATTATATTAGTTAATCATTAATATAAAGTTTAATATTTATGTATCGAATTCATATAAAAAAATAAAATACATAATAAAAATTTGAAATACAGTAACATGTTTTATAAAAGCTAATAATTTAATAAGGTTTTTTCATATATATGACCTTTTCATATATAATTCATGTCGATTAAAAAAAATAAGTTCATTCCGATCTGGTCCGATTTTACTAACATTTTTCAGGTAGTTCTTATCCGAAAACTACAGATTGAAAAACACTAGAATTAGGAATCGGCCTGGTTATAGGTACTTGCAGTTTAGTCAAAGGTCGGTTTCTGTTTTTTCCAGTCCGGTCTACGAAATACATTAGTAGTTTTTTCAAATATACGTGTAATAGTTCTGAAAGATGTATGTATAATATTTATAATTTTAAGTGTCTTATAAATATAATTTTATTTATTTAAAAATTATTGTTAATAAATTAATAATTAATTCAAATCCATTATATATTAACATTTTATTTAGTTATAACTTTATGATAACATAATTGATAATATTATTGTAATGAAAAAAGATAAAATATATATTTGTTACAATCTAATTAATAAAAGGGGTATGTTTGATAATATATGTAAGTTACAAAAAAGGAATATATTAGAAATATACTTTTTGGGGTAAAAAATGAGGTTAAGAATGGAATATGGTTGGAGATAAAACACTATTTATCTCATTTTTTACTCCATTTTTAGAGGAAAAAATGGAGATGAGTTGGAGATGATATGATGGTAAAAGTTCTTATGCAAAAGTGGTGGTTGTGAATAGTAAAAATATAGTTCCAAAAAAAGAAGGTAATTGTAAGAAAACGATGGTGATAGATAAAAAAAGATTTGATTAAAATAGATGATGCAACTTGTATTATCGTGGGTGAGGTTTGTGATGCTCTTGTCATTGCTAACCTCTATCCAACATGTAGGGAATAAAGATATGATAATGTTGAAATTCAATATGTGGGAGGTTTATGAGTTTGGAATGAATTCAATTCAAGAAGTATGTGTGTAAATTTCAAGAAACACAAGCCATTAAAAAGAATTTTTAGTTAATCTTATGAAGTATGGAAGACCTTTGTTGTGTAAGAACGGTTAATATATATTGAAATTGAGGGGTTTCCATTATGTGTATGGTCATCTAATGCATACAAAAGGATAACAAAATCATGGGGAAAGGTTTTATTCGTAGATGAACATACCTTATATTATTTTTGAAAATGCTTGTGTGGAGATTGAAGGAACATCATGGGAAAAAACATCATGGTGTGTGCAGTGCAGTCATCCCAAGCTCTTCCCCTTACTACCGGAAGTATCTGAAACTAAAACTGAAAACCATAAGCACAAAGCTTAGTGAGTTCCCCCAAAATACCACATACCAACATACAGTAAACATACGGTAGGCCCCGCCCGGTCATCGAACCCCGTCCGGTCATCGGGCTGAACTCGGCATGCATATAACATATATCAAATAAACACAAACACACATGCAATAATCACATATCATACAACTAGTCTTTGGGCCTTACTCGACATCAGGCCTTAGCCCGGGAGCATATAAACACATACACATGCGAGATTCACTAAGACAGCTAGCATACTAACATAGCATAAACATGGGCGGGCCTTGGTGCCTTCGACCCGCTAAACCCGGTAAGGAAATTCACCTCGCAAAGCTGAATGATACAGATGATCCCCGACGGCTGGTCCTACGACTCCCCAAGCTACCAATTAACAAATATGTAACACCCGGTTCCTGGTACATATTTTAAGTTTAAATATTTGCATGTTTACATTGGGACTCGATGAGTTATAGGCCCAACTCGTCGAGTAGACTGGACTTTGGACTCGGGTTTTAAGTAACCTACTCGACGAATCAGGAACCCGATGCGACGAGTAGGGCTGCCTGGATGAAACCCTAAAATGTAGGGTTTTCACCCTATTTAAACACCTTAACTGGTTTCCTTTACAGCCTCCAGCACCCTCAGACCATCCTCACGAAACCCTAATCAATTTTTGAGTGACTTTGAGCTCTTTATGCCATTTTGTGTGTGTTAGAAGCTTGAGAAGAAAGATGAGACTTGGGTGATCAAGAGAAGTCTAGTAGATCTAGAAGTTTTGGCACATTTCCAGCTTGTTTAAGGTAAAAAGCTTCAACCTTGACCATTTATCTCTTAGATCTCTAGTTAGGGCAAGTTTCTACATTTTCTAAGCTTTAGTAGAGCCATTTTCAAGATTTTGTGGTTCTAAGGGGGTATGACTTCAGATCTGGAACCATTGAGGGTTCCTATAGCATAAAGGTGCCAACTTTATGGCCATGCGATCCCCATGCACTTTGTAGACTCCATTTTTGGGTCTTTTGAGCTTAAAGACCCATGCATGGACGTAAAGTTTGTGACTTTACATGTAATATGGACTCTAGGAGGTTAGATCTACGTACTAGATGCATTAAGGCTGACTGAAATCGACTAAATAATTTGGACATGAAGGGACTCGACGAGTCGCTCATACGACTCGGCGAGTCGGGTCACAGTTTCCCCAAAAACCCTTCTGGATAACGAGCAAAGTGTTGAGTTGGAAGAAGACTCAGCCAGTTGGGTTCGTTTATGGACCAGAAGGTCATGGAACTCGACGAGTTCAAGAAAAAACTTGGTGAGTTCAAGACTAAGTCCCAACTGCATGAAAAAGAACTCGACGAGTTCATGGAGAACTCGGTGAGTCCAGGGCTAACCATGCCAACTTACAAGAAGAAGGACTCAACGAGTTCAAGGACGAACTTGGCGACTAGAGTTGAAGTTTTAGCATTCCAAGGATTATGGAACTCGGCGAGTTGAGTCAACCAGATGTTGACCTTGACTTTGACTTTGACCAAGGTGTTGACCCTTGAAAGGGGTATGAGTATGAAAAGGTAACTAAGGGAGATTGTTTTGTGTAGGAGTTTGAGAGAAGTTGATCCCAACACCGAGTACAGTTCAGATACTACACGACATTGAGGTGAGTTACCTTCTAGTAGGGGTGGGTCTACGGCCACAATGCCGGACCACCAGTAGGAGTTATTGATAGATGATTATCTTTGTGATAATTATCTAGGTTTGCTACTACCTAATGTGTCTTATGTGCTAGCATGATATGTTATATGTGATAGTGGTAGTAAGAGAGGAGTAGTCCCCAAGTTCAGTCGTTAGGACCGAAGGGTAGGTCGGGCACCCTAGATATGCCTAACATTACGATTATGTTATGTTATTATGTGGTAGTAGTAGGGGTGAAATAGTCCCCATAGCCGGTTGAGATAAACCGGAGGGAAGGTCAGCACCCCAGAATGGCCTGGCATGGGTAGGTCGAGCACCCCATAAATGCTTGACATGGATAGGTCGAGCACCCTAGAAATTCTTGACATCGGTAGGTCGGGCACCCCAGAATTGCGTGGCAGGGTAGGTCGGGCACCCCAAAATTGCCCGACGCGGTAGCAGTGTATCACACACACATGATTTCCGCATTATGAGATTCTTGGGATTGTACTCTTACATTGTTACCGTTTTTATGATACGGTTTCGAGACATGATGTTATGGTTTTACGAAATGATTTGACTCGATGATACTTTCTTATAATTTTTTCCTAAATTATTATATAAAAATGAAATTTTTGGTCTTGGAAATTGGGATGTTCCAAGTTGGTATCAGAGCCTTGGTTTGAGGGATTAGGACACACCTTCGGGGGTGCCTGGACTCAAATCGAGGGTTTGAAAGATTTTTACAAAAACAATAGTTTTTTCTAAAAGTTAAAGTAAAGAGTTTTGAGAAAGAACAAGGTGTGTGATGCATGCAATCGGCCGAGCTCAAGTAAGTTTTCCCCAAGATACCCATACATTTTATGTTATGTTATGATATGATTACGAGAACTGCATGCTAGATTAGGGCTAAGGATCTATGAAGGATGCCTTTATGCCTGATGTATGTGTATGAGAGCTGCATGCTAGAATAGAGCTAAGGATCTAGGAAGTTGCCTTATGTGTTTGCTATATGTGCTTATGCTAGAACTGATTAGTCAGTCATATGATAGCTCAGATAGAATATGATAGGTTTGGTTACTCAAAGCCCGAATGTTGCTTGCTTTGTGCTTTTAGGGGTTCTAGCGATCTTTAACTAACTAGGGAACGAATACGCTAAGTTATATATATATATATATATATATATATATATATATATATATATATATATATATATATATATATATATATATATATATATATATATATCAAGGACTAAATAATTTCAGAAGGTTAGGTCTATCCCTATTTCGTAGCTCTTGTTTAAGTCCAACTGTTGTAGGGTAAGGCCTCTCATTCGAAGAATTATCTAGTCTAAGCGATATATAATGGTATTCACAAGCTAGTTAGGTAAAGGTAGCATGGATTCCTTATGCAGCTGATGGCGGAGAGTAGGTTGGAGAGAGAGTTACCCTAGGGTAATCCTAGGATGAGATTAGTGCAGCAAACAATAGTAGTAGAAGGGACTTGGTGAAGTCAAAGAAATCCTTGAGGAAAGTACGGATAGTTGTGGAAGGTAGTATGGGCCCGTACTACTGAAAGCAAAGGATCCGTACTCGATTCAAGGACGAACTTGGCGAGTAGAGTCAAAGTTTTAGCATTCCAAGGATTATGGAACTCGGTGAGTTGAGTCAACCAGATGTTGACCTTGACTTTGACTTTGACCAAGGTGTTGACCTTGACTTTGACTTTGACCTAAGTTGACCCTTGAAAGGGGTATGAGTATGAAAAGGTAACTAAGGGAGATTGTTTTGTGTAGGAGTTTGAGAGAAGTTGATCCCAACATCGAGTACAGTTCAGATACTACACGACATTGAGGTGAGTTACCTTCTAGTAGGGGTACGTCTACAGCCACAATGTCGAACCAACAGTAGGAGTTATTGATAGATGATTGTCTTTGTGATAATTATCTAGGTTTTCTACTACCTGATGTGTCTTATGTGCTAGCAAGATATGTTATATGTGATAGTGGTAGTAAGAAAGGAGTAGTCCCCAAGTTTAGTCGTTAGGACCGAAGGGTAGGTCGGGCACCCAAGATATGCCTAACATTACGATTATGTTATGTTATTATGTGGTAGTAGTAGGGGTGAAATAGTCCCCGTAGCCGGTTGAGATAAACCGGAGGGAAGATCAGCACCTCAGAATGTCCTAGCATGGTGTGACAACCCGAAATTTTCATCTGGTTAAACCTTAAAAGTCAAACCCTTCGTATCGTGATTTAATATCATTATTTCTTATTTTTAAGAAATATAAAGTTCGTTTGATTATTTTGTTATCATTTTTAAACGAACGGGTGAAAGAAAGTGTCGTCTCGGGATTTTATTTTTGATAACCGCAAACACTTCGCGTATTAGAATCACCCGACCAAACTTTTATGTTTTGGGTTTAGGAATCACCCAAAAACCGTAAACTCATGCCTATGTATGAGTTTACTCCCCAAGGAACTAGTCATTGTGTTTACTCCCCAAATAGTCAAAAGAGTAAGCTCCCAAAAACTCTCTCAACTATCATCCCACATTAAATTCCAAAACTCCAATCTTGTAAGTGTTCTAACCATTTCAAGTTAGTAAAACACTTAATCTAGTGTTTGTGCATCTATTCATCCATTCATTTATGTATTTTGTTTAGATTTCCAAAACACCAAGAACACACACTAAGTGTTCTTGGCCCTTTAGCTCAAATCAAGCACCATTATAGTAAGTACTTCCATCCTTGAGTGCTTATAAGCTAGTATATCATATAAACACCAAGAAAATCAGTCAAGAACACCATGATTGAGGTGTTCATGGTCCAAGATGATGCTTGGGCCGTAAACACCAAAAAGTCCCTCAAAAGTGACTTAAGTCCAATGTTTAGCCCTAGTTTGAAGTTTAAGACTTACCTTAACTTAGTTAAACTACCCATGGATGTGTTTAGGCTTTGAAAAACATCAAACACCACAAATTATAGGTGTTTACGGTCTAAGGATATCCCAAAACCGTAAACACCCAAAAAGGTGTTTAAATGGGCCATTTTCCTTTCCTAGCCCTAAAAACTAACTTAGATGTTTACCTAGTTGTGATAACGACTTGAAACAAAAGCAATATCCCTTCCCATGAGGGTTTACGTTAGTAAACCCAAGGGAAAATACCCTTAGGCCGTAAACACCTCAAGGAGGGTGTTTTGTGGCCTTAGTCCATTCCAAAGGCTAAACCACTTAGCAAGGTTGCTTCAAAGGACTTGTTAAATTTCCAAACAACTCATGCTTGCAATGTATGGAGTTTAGACCGTAAATCCTTGAGTTTACTTCCGTAAACTCCTAGGGTAAAGGTCATTTAGACCGTAAACTCCCAAGGAGTTTACCCTTGGACCCCAAACACCCTAGTTTTTCCCTACTAACACTCGGATGCAATCCTTGTGAACTTTAACACTTGAAACAAAGTGTTTTCAGGTTCTAGAGTGTCGCAAATCATATTATTAGTTATAATAAGGCTAATTAGTTATTCATATGTTCATTATATGATAATTAGGCTCGTGCGTGTGTACAAGTCTTCAATTGTCACCTAGCACCGTAACCGACACTTCAATCTAATCCACTCACCACAAGTGAGTTCATACCCCTTTAATTAACCTTTGAAATACTTTTAAATGTTTTAAATGATTTTATGGGGGGAATACAAGTTGAATACTTATAGTTATTACATCAATCACATGTGATTAATAACTATAAAACCAATGATTTTATCACTGTTCAAACTGTTTATCAAGCTGTTTTACTTCAAAATGTTTTACAAACTCTTTTCTTACCAGATACTTTTATTTAAACTTTATTATGCTTCTTATAAATTGCATGCCCATATATGTATAGATATATAAGCAATGTTTAAAAGGCTTAGGAAGGTCGTCCGCCCTATTTCCTTTTCCTCGATTTGGATGTGGTCTGGTGGGATGTCGGGTAGCCGTCCGAGGGTCGTTTAAATATTAATTATATATCATATGTGCATATATAGACATAAAAGTACTTCTATATTCATGCGTATCAGTTACATCATTAGTAAGTTACCATCGGGGTAACACGGGATTACACTTATACTATTACTAGATCAATGAGTCAGTTCATTCATTCATGAGTCAATACTTAGTACTATGAGAATATATACATTACATTACTATGAGAACATATACAACTATACTAGAGAAAGAACATATACAACTATACTAGAGAAAAAACATATACAACTATACTAGGAAGAGAACATATACAACGATACTAGAACAGGTAACATTACATTACATTTACAAGAATACGTTAACAATTGTGATCCACTGTATCGGAGCATGCCTTAAATGTCATGGCCCGAGTTGTAGCCAGAATTCTCTTGGAGGGAGATCGTGAGTTTGCGTATAGATCTATACTGGATTGACTATCCTACACCTTGCTGCTAGCTACAGCCGGACCTGCAGGTCTGCGGGTGCCAAACGTCATTCCGTTCTACGACCATTCGTATGTCGTTGTTACCAACCAATAGTATGGTGCAATTAATCACATGATACCTTAATATAAATCCGGTTTAAGGTAGTTAGTACAGCAGTAGTTCCTACATTACAATACTACAGTACTAGAGTAATTTATCCTTTATATACATTTAGTGACTATTTCACTTAAACAATAATGTATAAACTATATTTTGATAATGATAGTTACACTTGGAAAATTACACACTTTTACGATAAATGAACGTACAAAACAGTTACGCCTTGGTAGAAGGCTACTTTTAATAGAAAATATAGGTTTTTTTCTGGGAGATTCAAACTTTTACAAACACGTACAAACATTCACATACTTTTATCACCAATGTTTACAAACTATTGTTTAAAACTATGTTCAAACGTTTTGATACAAACACCGACACTAAAATACTTATGAACTCACTAGCTTAATGCTGATAAACTCTTTCAAAATAACTTGTATTCTCAGGTCATCAGTAGACAGGTACCGAGGCCAGCTTTTGAGAAGACGGAGCGCATCCAAGACTCATCTTAGTATTTTGATTCACATTATTTTTGGTGTCTATAACTGTAAAGAACGCACTTGTATTAAAATTATATAGTTAATGCAATGGATGATGTTGTTTGCTTGTTTACTTTTACTGTGTTGTGATACTTTACATGACGTCCTCCGCCCCATAACGTTTCCGCCGTTCTTGATTTTGGGGTGTGACAGATTGGTATCAGAGCATTGTTTATAGTGAATTAAGTATATCAACCCATAAAAGATATACTAACTATAAACCCATTTGGGATTAAAACACTCTGACCAAGAGTCTATACATTAAATACTAAAATATTTAATTAAGTATACTAGTCTGCATTCATACTAAAATCAGTGTCACAATGACAAGAACAAAAGTATTACGATTGTTAAATATCACAGGTAAGCTCAGGGATGTATGGTCAGTCCTGGGAATGGCATAGCCTGATCAACTATGCTGGTCTGAGGAGTGATTAGCATATGCCCTAGAATGGTTGTGATATGTTAGCAGTCTAAAAACTTACCAACAATACCACAAGTAGATCAGTAAAACCTAAACTTAAAATACTATAGGAGTATTGTGTACTACTACGAGATACTTATATACTACATTCTTATACCTCTCTTCTTGCGTAGATCTAAATGGTTGGATTCCATCATGGCGGCCCGTACTTTCCAAATGAAGGCAACGCAGGATGGCTCGAAGTAGAGTCCGATGATGAGCATCAAATCCTGTTGGATGATCATCAAGCAGAAGGCTTCTCGGATGGATCTGACTCTGAGCCCGAAGTCAACAACCTACCTCCAGTAGGTCAAGCCCCAAACAACAACCCTCGACCAGCTTTTCCAGGTCCCACTCCCTTGTGGGTAAACAACTTGAATCGCTGGAGTGACGAACATGGTCAACCCTTACCTTACTTTGGGGACCGAACCTTTTACCGCGTTAGCGATGGTGGCTCTGCGGATCGAGCTCTGCCCGTCATCATTCGCAGAATAGCTCGTAATGTTGAACAAGGTCGAGCGGCCATCGGCCGGGTCATGGAGATTGATGCCAACTCTAGTGTCAACACAGTCCGCATCCGCCGTCTTGAAGAAGACATGGGACGGACCCGGAGAACCAATGAAACCCTACAGCAACAACTGGCTGTCTCCCGAGCTGAAGTCATGGAACTTCGAACCCGTCAGAGGGCTCAAGAGCGACACCTTCAAGAGGTGATTCGTCAAGTGGCAGACCTCAGGGTTCGCCCGAGAAATTCCCATCGCCATTAAAAGATGTCTAGTACATCTTTGTCTTTTGATTAAGGAATAGCCTTTAGAATATGTGCTCTAAGTAGCACTTGTCTGTAAAATATTCCTAACTTTTAGTACTCTAACTAGGAATCCAGAAACTGTCAAACTTTTCCGTATGGTATGATGTAAGTCCTACTGTTAGGTCGATTTTCCTTGAACTTATTACATCAGTAATATTGACAGCTATCTATCTGTGGAAAATCTGTACACTTGTGTTTTCCTACTATTCTTCCCGATTGTGATCTCAATTCGTACGCTCATTCAATTGTTGGACTATGGCTATTTAGTCCATGTGTCACTCTCACCCTACCTACGATTGATTCTTACCACTTTGTTTATCTTTATAAACTAATAGCTGAAAGATGCCTCCGCGCAAGTCAACAAGGCGAAACCCTGCACCACCTCCACCTCCTCCTCCGGTCATCGATACTACAACCCTGAATGTTGCCGTATCTGCAGCAGTGGCAACCGCCATGGCTCAGTATCACTCTAGTGATGCCAACAGAGGTGGAACCCCTGTTGAATCCATTCTGGTTGAAACCCCTGTGTGCTCGAGAGAGTGCTCCTACAAGGATTTCACCAACTGTAAGCCGAAGTCCTTTCATGGGACCGGCGGAGTCATTGCCCTCTCGCAATGGTTTGAGAAGACTGAATCGGTCTTTGAAATTTTTTCATGCCCTGCGGCGAGCAAGGTTAAATACGCCACCTGCACCTTTGAAGGAAAAGCCCTGATGTGGTGGAACAGCCACGTTAAAGCCCTAACCCTCGTTGTAGCCAACGACATGGGCTGGGAAATGATGAAAGACCTCATGATTGAGGAGTACTGCCCGAGGGGCGAAATTCAGAAATTGGAGCAGGAGCTATGGAGTCTAACCATGAAGGGCTCCAACATAGTCGCTTATACCGCCAGGTTTAGTGAACTGGTGGCTCTCTTCCCTAATGTGGTTCCCACTGAAGGGAAGAAGATCGAAAGGTACATCCGGGGGCTGGTGCCTCCGCATCAAGGGAATGTCCTATCATCCAACCCTGCTACCTTTGACAGTGCCAAACGACTGGCACAGCGACTCATTGACCATGGAGTCAAATCCCCAACAATAACAACAACCGTAGCCATCCCGGAACCCTCCAAACTCGCTGACACTAAGCGAAAGTTCTAGGAGGAGAAAAAGAAACAAAGGGCTGCCAAAAAGCAGCAAATTGTGGCAGTGCATGCCGCAATAACCCCTACTGCTGCTACTGCTCCGGTGAAGCAGTATGCTGGAAGTTTGCCTAAGTGCAACAAATGCAACTTCCACCACAACGGCCCCTGCCGTGAAATGCAGTGTTCTAATTGCGACAAGAAAGGACACACTGTCCGTTTCTGTAGATCCCCGGCAAGACCGATCACTCAAGTCCCTGGTTCAGGCGCGAGCCCAACCTGCTATGGATGTGGTGAAGCAGGCCACTACAAGAGGGACTGCCCCAAAGCGAAGAATGCTAGCGGAGCAGGGCGGGTACTGGCAATAGGCCATGGGGAAGTAGTTGCTGACCCGACGGTGGTAACTGGTACGTTCCTCCTCGATAACTCCTATGCATGCACTATGTTTGATAGTGGAGCGGAGCGAAGCTTTGTGAATCATAAGTTTGCTCGCAGGCTTAAACAACCACCACACGCACTTAAAGAACAATTCACAGTAGAAATGGCTAATGGAAAGACAGAAAGCACGAATAGCATATACTTAGGTTGCACCCTAACTCTAATTAACCATTCATTCCCAATCGACCTTATGCCGGTCTCGATTAAAAGCTTCGACGTTATCATCGGCATGGATTGGTTGAGTTTTCATCGCGCCGACATCATGTGCTTTGAGAAAGCAGTCCGTCTAAACCTCCCGTCTAACGAAACTCTTATAGTCTACGGCGACAAACTCGGTGCGAGTCTTCGTATTATATCAAGTATTCAAGCACAAAAGTATCTACGTAAAGAATACCATGAATTCCTTGCTCATGTCGTCGATACGAACCTCGAAACGAAAGAGCTAAAGAACATTCCGGTAGTGAGCGACTTCCCCGACATTTTCCCAGAAGAGCTACCAGGATTACCTCCGCAACGAAAGGTCGAGTTCAGAATTGACCTGGTTCCAGGAGCTACCCCAGTAGCCAAGTCGCCCTACCGATTAGCACCAGCAGAAATGTAGGAACTATCCGGTCAACTTAACGAACTGCTCAGCAAGGGCTTCATAAGACCAAGCTTCTCACCTTGGGGAGCATCAGTCTTGTTTGTTAAGAAGAAAGACGGATCATTCCGTATGTGTATCGACTACATGGAACTCAACAAACTGACGGTCAAGAATCGATACCCTCTGCCTCGCATAGACGATCTATTCGACCAACTGCAAGGGGCGAACTACTTTTCCAAAATTGATCTAAGATCCGGCTATCACCAGTTACGAGTGCTAGAGGAGGATGTTCCGAAGACAACCTTCCGAACTCGTTACGGACACTACGAGTTCGTGGTGATGCCATTCAGATTGACCAATGCGCCCGCAGTTTTCATGGATCTGATGAATAGAGTATGTCGACCTTACTTGGATCAGTTCGTCATCTTTTTTATTGACAACATCCTGATCTACTCCCGAAGTAAGGAAGAACATGGCGATCACCTTCGACAAGTTCTAGGAACCTTACGAACGGAGAAACTCTATGCGAAGTTCTCTAAATGTGAATTTTGGATCCGAAGAGTCGAATTCTTAGGACACGTGGTAAGCGAAGAGGGAATCCACGTGGACCCATCCAAAATTAAAGCCATTGAGAACTGGTCAGCACCGAAGACGCCTACAGAAATTCGTCAATTTCTAGGCCTTGCTGGCTACTACCGCAGATTCATACAGAACATCTCCCGGATAGCGAAACCTCTTACAACCCTGACCCAGAAGGGCGTGGCCTTTGACTGGGAAAAGAAACAAGAAAGAGCGTTCCAAATGCTCAAGCGAGCCTTGTGCACCGCACCAATACTATCCCTCCCCGAAGGGATAGAAGACTTTGTAGTCTATTTCGATGCACCGAATCAAGGGCTCGGGTGTGTTCTGATGCAGCGAGGTAAGGTCATCGCCTACGCCTCGAGACAGCTGAAAACGCACAAAGTTAAATACACAACCCATGATCTTGAACTAGGAGCAGTTGTGTTTGCTCTAAAGATCTGGAGACATTACTTGTACGGGATGAAAAGCACTATCTTTACCGACCACAAGAGTTTACAACACATATTCGATCAGAAAGAGCTCAACATGAGACAACGACGGTGGGTCGAGCTGCTCAGTGACTACGAATGTGAAATTCGTTATCATCCGGGTAAAGCCAACGTAGTAGCGGACGCCCTAAGTCGGAAGGAATATTCTGGTCGAAGAGTCAAGTCATTGACAATGACTATCCATTCACACTTGTCTACGCAAATTCAGGCGGCCCAGCTCGAAGCTATGAAATCTAAAAACGTGGCGAGTGAATCCCTAAGAGGAATGAATAAGAATTTAGAAGCCAAGGGTGATGGAGCTCTATATTTCATGGACCGGATCTGGACCCCGAAACACGGTGGCTTCCGAGAATTAGTCATGACCGAGGCGCACAACACTCGGTATTCCGTCCACCTAGGTTCAGATAAGATGTATCTGGATCTTAAAAAGCTATACTGGTGGCCTTATATGAAAACAGAGATTGCTACCTTCGTAAGTAAATGCCTTACTTGCGCAAATGTCAAGGTCGAATACCAGAAGCCCTCCGGTCTACTACAACAACCAGAGATCCCAAAATGGAAGTGGGAGCGGATCACTATGGATTTCATAACCAAGTTGCCCAAGACAACGGGTGGACTTGATACCATATGGGTCATCGTCGATAGATTGACCAAGTCTGCACACTTCCTACCTATCAAAGAAACTGACAAGATGGAGAAGCTTACGAGAACATACATTAGGGAGATTGTGCGACTACATGGTGTACCTATATCCATTATCTCCGATAGAGATAGTAGGTTCACCTCCAGATTCTGGCAATCGCTACAACACTCCCTGGGAACACGGCTGGACATGAGCACAGCCTACCATCCACAGACCGACGGACAAAGTAAGAGAACAATCCAGACCTTAGAAGATATGTTGCGTGCTTGTGTAATTGACTTTGGAAAAGCTTGGGATACCCATTTACCCCTCGTCGAATTTTCCTATAACAACAGTTATCACGCGAGCATAAAGGCAGCACCATTCGAGGCCCTCTATGGCC
Source organism: Lactuca serriola (assembly GCF_051521515.1). Lineage (NCBI taxonomy): Eukaryota > Viridiplantae > Streptophyta > Magnoliopsida > Asterales > Asteraceae > Lactuca > Lactuca serriola. Next base: position 109,342,317 of record NC_136410.1, read on the forward strand.
GAAAGCACAAATCCCTTCTGTGTTGGGCTGAGGTGGGTGATACCCAGTTAGCTAAGGGACGAGTTCCCGAAAGCACTCTCACAGGTCCGGAGATCATTCGGGAAACAACAGAGAAGATCGTTCAAATTCATGAATGATTGAAAGCCTCTAGAGACCGACAGAAGAGCTACGCTGATAAGCGAAGGAAACCTTTGGAATTACAGGTGGGAGACCAAGTCCTTCTCAAAGTCTCACCCTGGAAGGGCTTGATACGCTTCGGTAAGCGTGGGAAGCTTAATCCGAGATATATAGGACCCTTCGAGATCCTCGCAAGGATCGGCCCCGTAGCGTACAAACTCAACCTGCCCGACGAACTTCGTAACGTACATTCTACATTCCACGTGTCTAACTTGAAAAAGTGTTTGTCTGACGAGACCCTCGTAATCCTACTCGACGAGATCAAGATCAACGAGAGCCTCAACTTCGTGGAAGAACCAGTGGAGGTCATGGACCGAGAAGTCAAGCAGACGAAGCAAAGCCGTATCCCGATTGTGAAGGTCCGCTGGAACGCCAAGCGAGGACCGGAATACACTTGGGAGCATGAGGATCAGATGAAACTGAAATACCCTCATCTTTTTGCTTAGTTATGTGTAACTACTTTATTTGTTTAGACTTTAATTTCGGGACGAAATTCCCTTAACGGGGGGATGATGTGACAACCCGAAATTTTCATTTGGTCAAACCTTAAAAGTCAACCCCTTCGTATCGTGATTTAATATCATTATTTCTTATTTTTAAGAAATATAAAGTTCGTTTGATTATTTTGTTATTATTTTTAAACGAACGGGTGAAAAAAAGTGTCGTCTCGGGATTTTATTTTTGATAACCGCAAACACTTCGCGTATTAGAATCACCCGACCAAACTTTTATGTTTTGGGTTTAGGAATCACCCAAAAACCGTAAACTCATGCCTATGTATGAGTTTACTCCCCAAGGAACTAGTCATTGTGTTTACTTCCCAAATAGTCAAAAGAGTAAACTCCCAAAAACTCTCTCAACTATCATCCCACATTAAATTCCAAAACTCCAATCTTGTAAGTGTTCTAACCATTTCAAGTTAGTAAAACACTTAATCTAGTGTTTGTGCATCTATTCATCCATTCATTTATGTATTTTGTTTAGATTTCCAAAACACCAAGAACACCAAGAACACACACTAAGTGTTCTTGGCCCTTTAGCTCAAATCAAGCACCATTATAGTAAGTACTTCCATCCTTGAGTGCTTATAAGCTAGTATATCATATAAACACCAAGAAAATCAGTCAAGAACACCATGATTGAGGTGTTCATGGTCCAAGATGATGCTTGGGCCGTAAACACCAAAAAGTCCCTCAAAAGTGACTTAAGTCCAATGTTTAGCCCTAGTTTGAAGTTTAAGACTTACCTTAACTTAGTTAAACTACCCATGGATGTGTTTAGGCTTTGAAAAACATCAAACACCACAAATTATAGGTGTTTACGGTCTAAGGATATCCCAAAACCGTAAACACCCAAAAAGGTGTTTAAATGGGCCATTTTCCTTTCCTAGCCCTAAAAACTAACTTAGATGTTTACCTAGTTGTGATAACGACTTGAAACAAAAGCAATATCCCTTCCCATGAGGGTTTACGTTAGTAAACCCAAGGGAAAATACCCTTAGGCCGTAAACACCTCAAGGAGGGTGTTTTGTGGCCTTAGTCCATTCCAAAGGCTAAACCACTTAGCAAGGTTGCTTCAAAGGACTTGTTAAATTTCCAAACAACTCATGCTTGCAATATATATCAAGGACTAAATAATTTCAGAAGGTTAGGTCTATCCCTATTTCGTAGCTCTTGTTTAAGTCCAACTGTTGTAGGGTAAGGCCTCTCATTCGAAGAATTATCTAGTCTAAGCGATATATAATGGTATTCACAAGCTAGTTAGGTAAAGGTAGCATGGATTCCTTATGCAGCTGATGGCGGAGAGTAGGTTGGAGAGAGAGTTACCCTAGGGTAATCCTAGGATGAGATTAGTGCAGCAAACAATAGTAGTAGAAGGGACTTGGTGAAGTCAAAGAAATCCTTGAGGAAAGTACGGATAGTTGTGGAAGGTAGTATGGGCCCGTACTACTGAAAGCAAAGGATCCGTACTCGATTCAAGGACGAACTTGGCGAGTAGAGTCAAAGTTTTAGCATTCCAAGGATTATGGAACTCGGTGAGTTGAGTCAACCAGATGTTGACCTTGACTTTGACTTTGACCAAGGTGTTGACCTTGACTTTGACTTTGACCTAAGTTGACCCTTGAAAGGGGTATGAGTATGAAAAGGTAACTAAGGGAGATTGTTTTGTGTAGGAGTTTGAGAGAAGTTGATCCCAACATCGAGTACAGTTCAGATACTACACGACATTGAGGTGAGTTACCTTCTAGTAGGGGTACGTCTACAGCCACAATGTCGAACCAACAGTAGGAGTTATTGATAGATGATTGTCTTTGTGATAATTATCTAGGTTTTCTACTACCTGATGTGTCTTATGTGCTAGCAAGATATGTTATATGTGATAGTGGTAGTAAGAAAGGAGTAGTCCCCAAGTTTAGTCGTTAGGACCGAAGGGTAGGTCGGGCACCCAAGATATGCCTAACATTACGATTATGTTATGTTATTATGTGGTAGTAGTAGGGGTGAAATAGTCCCCGTAGCCGGTTGAGATAAACCGGAGGGAAGATCAGCACCTCAGAATGTCCTAGCATGGTGTGACAACCCGAAATTTTCATCTGGTTAAACCTTAAAAGTCAAACCCTTCGTATCGTGATTTAATATCATTATTTCTTATTTTTAAGAAATATAAAGTTCGTTTGATTATTTTGTTATCATTTTTAAACGAACGGGTGAAAGAAAGTGTCGTCTCGGGATTTTATTTTTGATAACCGCAAACACTTCGCGTATTAGAATCACCCGACCAAACTTTTATGTTTTGGGTTTAGGAATCACCCAAAAACCGTAAACTCATGCCTATGTATGAGTTTACTCCCCAAGGAACTAGTCATTGTGTTTACTTCCCAAATAGTCAAAAGAGTAAACTCCCAAAAACTCTCTCAACTATCATCCCACATTAAATTCCAAAACTCCAATCTTGTAAGTGTTCTAACCATTTCAAGTTAGTAAAACACTTAATCTAGTGTTTGTGCATCTATTCATCCATTCATTTATGTATTTTGTTTAGATTTCCAAAACACCAAGAACACCAAGAACACACACTAAGTGTTCTTGGCCCTTTAGCTCAAATCAAGCACCATTATAGTAAGTACTTCCATCCTTGAGTGCTTATAAGCTAGTATATCATATAAACACCAAGAAAATCAGTCAAGAACACCATGATTGAGGTGTTCATGGTCCAAGATGATGCTTGGGCCGTAAACACCAAAAAGTCCCTCAAAAGTGACTTAAGTCCAATGTTTAGCCCTAGTTTGAAGTTTAAGACTTACCTTAACTTAGTTAAACTACCCATGGATGTGTTTAGGCTTTGAAAAACATCAAACACCACAAATTATAGGTGTTTACGGTCTAAGGATATCCCAAAACCGTAAACACCCAAAAAGGTGTTTAAATGGGCCATTTTCCTTTCCTAGCCCTAAAAACTAACTTAGATGTTTACCTAGTTGTGATAACGACTTGAAACAAAAGCAATATCCCTTCCCATGAGGGTTTACGTTAGTAAACCCAAGGGAAAATACCCTTAGGCCGTAAACACCTCAAGGAGGGTGTTTTGTGGCCTTAGTCCATTCCAAAGGCTAAACCACTTAGCAAGGTTGCTTCAAAGGACTTGTTAAATTTCCAAACAACTCATGCTTGCAATGTATGGAGTTTAGACCGTAAATCCTTGAGTTTACTTTCGTAAACTCCTAGGGTAAAGGTCATTTAGACCGTAAACTCCCAAGGAGTTTACCCTTGGACCCCAAACACCCTAGTTTTTCCCTACTAACACTCGGATGCAATCCTTGTGAACTTTAACACTTGAAACAAAGTGTTTTCAGGTTCTAGAGTGTCGCAAATCATATTATTAGTTATAATAAGGCTAATTAGTTATTCATATGTTCATTATATGATAATTAGGCTCGTGCGTGTGTACAAGTCTTCAATTGTCACCTAGCACCGTAACCGACACTTCAATCTAATCCACTCACCACAAGTGAGTTCATACCCCTTTAATTAACCTTTGAAATACTTTTAAATGTTTTAAATGATTTTATGGGGGGAATACAAGTTGAATACTTATAGTTATTACATCAATCACATGTGATTAATAACTATAAAACCAATGATTTTATCACTGTTCAAACTGTTTATCAAGCTGTTTTACTTCAAAATGTTTTACAAACTCTTTTCTTACCAGATACTTTTATTTAAACTTTATTATGCTTCTTATAAATTGCATGCCCATATATGTATAGATATATAAGCAATGTTTAAAAGGCTTAGGAAGGTCGTCCGCCCTATTTCCTTTTCCTCGATTTGGATGTGGTCTGGTGGGATGTCGGGTAGCCGTCCGAGGGTCGTTTAAATATTAATTATATATCATATGTGCATATATAGACATAAAAGTACTTCTATATTCATGCGTATCAGTTACATCATTAGTAAGTTACCATCGGGGTAACACGGGATTACACTTATACTATTACTAGATCAATGAGTCAGTTCATTCATTCATGAGTCAATACTTAGTACTATGAGAATATATACATTACATTACTATGAGAACATATACAACTATACTAGAGAAAGAACATATACAACTATACTAGAGAAAAAACATATACAACTATACTAGGAAGAGAACATATACAACGATACTAGAACAGGTAACATTACATTACATTTACAAGAATACGTTAACAATTGTGATCCACTGTATCGAAGCATGCCTTAAATTTCATGGCCCAAGTTGTAGCCAGAATTCTCTTGGAGGGAGAGCGTGAGTTTGCGTATAGATCTATACTGGATTGACTATCCTACACCTTGCTGCTAGCTACAGCCGGACCTGCAGGTCTGTGGGTGCCAAACGTCATTCCGTTCTACGACCATTCGTATGTCGTTGTTACCAGTCAATAGTATGGTGCAATTAATCACATGATACCTTAATATAAATCCGGTTTAAGGTAATTAGTACAGCAGTAGTTCCTACATTACAATACTACAGTACTACAGTAATTTATCCTTTATATACATTTAGTGACTATTTCACTTAAACAATAATGTATAAACTATATTTTGATAATGATAGTTACACTTGGAAAATTACACACTTTTACGATAAACGAACGTACAAAACAGTTACGCCTTGGTAGAAGGCTACTTTTAATAGAAAATATAGGTTTTTTCTGGGAGATTCAAACTTTTACAAACACGTACAAACATTCACATACTTTTATCACCAATGTTTACAAACTATTGTTTAAAACTATGTTCAAACGTTTTGATACAAACACCGACACTAAAATACTTATGAACTCACCAGCTTAATGATGATAAACTCTTTCAAAATAACTTGTATTCTCAGGTCATCAGTAGACAGGTACCGAGGCCAGCTTTTGAGAAGATGGAGCGCATCCAAGACTCATCTTATTATTTTGATTCACATTATTTTTGGTGTCTATAACTGTAAAGAACGCACTTGTATTAAAATTATATAGTTAATGCAATGGATGATGTTGTTTGCTTGTTTACTTTTACTGTGTTGTGATACTTTACATGACGTCCTCCGCCCCAGAACGTTTCCGCCGTTCTTGGTTTTGGGGTGTGACACATGGGTAGGTCGAGCACCCCAGAAATGCTTGACATGGGTAGGTCGAGCACCCTAGAAATTCTTGACATCGGTAGGTCGGGCACCCCAGAATTTCGTGGCAGGGTAGGTTGGGCACCCCAGAATTGCCCGACGCGGTAGCAGTGTATCACACACACACAGGATTTCTGCATTATGAGATTCTTGGGATTGTACTCTGACATTGTTACCGTTTTTATGATACGGTTTCGAGACATGATGTTATGGTTTTACGAAATGATTTGACTCGATGATACTTTCTTATAATTTTTTCCTAAATTATTATATAAATATGAATTTTTGGTCTTGGAAATTGGGATGTTCCAAGTTGGTATCAGAGCCTTGGTTTGAGGGATTGGGACACACCTTCGGGGGTGCCTGGACTCAAATTGAGGGTTTGAAAGATTTTTACAAAAACAAAAGTTTTTTCTAAAAGTTAAAGTAAAGAGTTTTGAGAAAGAACAAGGTGTGTGATGCGTGCAACCGGCCGAGCTCAAGTAAGTTTTCCCCAAGATACCCATACATTTTATGTTATGTTATGATATGATTACGAGAACTGCATGCTAGATTAGGGCTAAGGATCTAGGAAGGATGCCTTTATGCCTGATGTATGTGTATGAGAGCTGCAACCTAAAATAGAGCTAAGGATCTAGGAAGATGCCTTATGTGTTTGCTATATGTGCTTATGCTAGAACTGATTAGTCAGTCATATGATAGCTCAGATAGAATATGATTGGTTTGGTTACTCAAAGCCCGAATGCTGCTTGCTTTTTGATTTTAGGGGTTCTAGCGATCTTTAACTAACTAGGGAACGAATACGCTAAGTTATATATATATATATATATATATATATATATATATATATATATATATATCAAGGACTAAATAATTTCAGAAGGTTAGGTCTAGCCCTATTTCGTAGCTCTTGTTTAAGTCCAACTGTTGTAGGGTAAGGCCTCTCATTCGAAGAATTATCTAGTCTAAGCGATATATAATGGTATTCACAAGCTAGTTAGGTAAAGGTAGCATGGATTCCTTATGCAGTTGATGGTTGAGAGTAGGTTGGCGAGAGAGTTACCCTAGGGTAATCCTAGGATGAGATTAGTGCAGCAAACAATAGTAGTAGAAGGGACTTGGTGAAGTCAAAGAAATCCTTGAGGAAAGTACGGATAGATGTGGAAGGTAGTATGGGCCCGTACTACTGAACGCAGAGGATCCGTACTCGAGTCAAGGAGGGCTGAGAAAGAACCAGGAAACTTGTAGAGTGTGTGAGACCTCTCGAGATTATGTATGACCCTGACACTTATGTGTTTTGTTTCAGAATGGTGGTGACACGACACGGAGTGGGAGGTTCAGGGTCTGGATCAGGATCAAGTTCAGGTTCGGGTGCGGGATCCGAGCAGGTTGATGACAGGCTATGCGAGTTCATCACGTCAGAGATCACGAAAGGCATCCTTGAGGTGACCCCAGTTATTTTCGGGTCGATCAAGGAAGGGATCATTGAGCTGATGGAGGATCGCCTCACGGCGTTTATGAGCGATATGGCATTTAGCCAGACAGGGACACGCACACTATCCTTCAAATATTTTCGGGGATGTGGTGTGCCAGACTTCCACGGGGTGAAAGACCCCATTGTTTCCAAGAGGTGGATTGCAGAAATGGAGTCTGCTCAGTTGACGAGCTTCTGCCCGGAGGGGTCGAAGGTCCGCTATGCTACAGGTTGTCTGAGAGACAGAGTTAGAGATTATTGGGAGTCATTCGGTGATTCTTTAGGAGCCTCAGCTATTGAGGCTATGACTTGGTTAGATTTTGTGGCCCGGTTTAGGGCTGAGTTCGCGCCAGTAGTGGAGCTTCAGTAGTTGGCCAGGGAGTTCCTTGATATGAGGCATACGACTGAGTCAGTGGCGGAGATTACCGCCAAGTTCGGGGAGAGGGCCTTATTGGTGCCTCAGTATGCGGGGGATGAGGAGATGCGGAAGACCCGCTATCATGATATGCTCAGGGCTGACATTCGAAAACATGTAAGCTGCTCGGCATGTCCGATACTAGATGACATGATCGCGAGGGTGAGGGAGAGAGAGATTGATATAGAGCACCTCAGGAAGAGGAAGGCAAGGGATGGACATATTACTGGGATTTCGGGGAAGAAACCCAAGAGATTCGACACTAGGCCAAAGAGCCAGCCGGGCCAAAGCCGCTGCAAGAAATGCGGCAGACCACATGAGGGAGCTTGTAGATCGGGATCATCGGGCTGCTATAAGTGCGGCAAGACCAGGAACTTTAGTAAGGATTGTACTGCCCTTACCCCCACATTCCAAACATCATACCTGATTTTCTTCCATTACAATCAGAAGGGCCATAAAAAGCCCGATTGCCCAAGATTGACAGCAGCAGCACCACCAGTGGCGGCGCCAGCTCCAGCGACCCTACAGATTACTGATGGCCAGCATGGCAAGACAGAGGCTCCAGTAGTGAGTAGCCGAGCCTTCCAGTTGACTACCGAGGAGGCACGCGCCACATCCGATGTGGTGACGAGTATGTCTTCTTCTCCCCAGCTCTTATTACATGTCGTTATGATGTTTATGTATATGTTTTATGTGTTTGTTTAGGATCGTTCCATGTGAACGGCATCCCAGCACAGGTGTTATTTGACTCAGGGGCTACCTAATCATTTGTCTCTCTTGCTCTTAGCAAGAGGTTCTGAGAGACTTCGGGTGTGTTGGGTTGTCCTTTAGAGGTCGAGATTACTAATGATCGATCAGTGCAAGCATCAGAGGTTTTCAGAGATTGTGTTTTGAGGTTGTACAATGAGTGTTACTTGGTAGACTTGGTTCCCATTCCGTTGCGCGGGAACAAGGTTATCATAGGCATGGATTGGTTGAGCCCTAATGGGGCAGTGATCGACTATGCATAATAGTTGGTATGGGTCAGGACCCCAAGTAGAGGAGAGCTAGTGATTCAGGGAGCTGGTGATTCAAGGCGAGAGGCCACATCGTGGACCAACTTTATGCTCAGCAGCGAGGGTTAGGTGCTACCTTCAGTTGGGTTGCACAGGATATGTTGCCTACGTTATAGATACCCGAGACGCGAGTAAGGCGACTATGAGTGATGTACCAGTGGTGAGAAAGTACTCAGACGTATTCCCAGAGGAGCTGCCTCGGATACCTCCGGAGAGACAGGTAGAGTTCAGGATCGACCTAGTCCCTGGTGCGGCTCCGATAGCCAAAGCACCATATCGAGCCCTAATGGCAGCAACAGCCGTGGTGGCTACAACAACAGCAACCTCGAAAAGTGTAGCATATCGGTCATCAAAGTACTCCATCATATTAGCCTTGACAGATTCAGCCAGCTCTGGTATCTGCCCCCGGAAAAAAGAAACAACCTCGTCACGAATTATCTCCGTGACATGGTTCTCAATCAATGTTGGCCCATCCTGGCCATTTGCTTCTGATCCTGATGTGGATCCATCCTCAGATCGTCTCGTAATTGCCATACTAAAAATAAACCATGAAGATATTAGACAAAACGCATATAACATCAGGGGAATCTATTCCCAACAAAACCCTAGGGGTTGTGATTTCCCTACTACGCGTACGGGTCCTGTGCTTCTAGTAGTACGGGCCTATACTACCTTCCACAACTACCCGTATTTATCTCAGAAGATAATCACAACAACCCTAACAATACCTGCAAAATACACATGCAGTACTCTATCCTCTAATCCTAGAGGAAGGCTAGACATTACACAACTGGTCGACATACCCCACACAACTAGTTCATGAAACTTCTATCAACCCTGCAAGACTCATGTATGCTAATCACACATAACACTAGACCCTATATATATATATATATATATATATATATATATATATATATATATATATATATATATATATATCTTATACTATATTATAAAATATATTAGTCATATCTTGAATTTTAAGAGGTATAAAATACAAAGCCTTTTGTACAAATCAATTATGCATAACAAAATCATAAATACTTACCAAAATTTTGAAGACTTGAATTAATTAAGGTTATAAAAAAATTAATTTGGAACAAAATGACAATTTTAAAATATTAAATTCATCTATATTGATTAATTTATATTTCTTAAACTAGACACTGATAATAATTAGTTTATGTTAAATGTATAAACAAACAATATAAATATAAGTTTTAACATAAATAGTTTAATTACACGTGGTAATTTTTTTATTACATAATAAATAATAATAATATCTAATAATTATTTCCGTTAACAAAACTATTCGTCAAAAAAGCTATTTATCGTCGCTGCTTTGTGTGTGCACACATCTAGTATGTATATATATATATATATATATATATATATATATATATATATATATATATATAGCATACAGATATCCATTGGGCCCTGCCAGACATCGGGCCTTGACCCAAAAAACATACAAAACACAGCACATGCAAGAGTCATAAAGACAACTAGCATACTAACAACACAATATAAACATGGACTGGCCTTGGTGCCTTCGACCCGCTAAACCTGGTAAGGAAACTCACCTAGAATGCTGAAAGATAACTGGATAAATCCCCGGCCATGGAAATCAGCTCTACTCAACTACTTAACAAAAACAATCTCATAGATACCGATCAATATTTCAAAACCCCTTAAAGGTCAAACTTGGTCAAAGTCAAAGTCAAAGTCAATGTTCCGAGTTGCCTCTACTCGCCGAGTTGTTCTTCAAATCGCTGAGTTTCTTCATTAATCAACAGCATTGCGAAAAGCCAGTCCAACTCGCCAAGTTTCCCATTTAGTCAGCAGAATCAGGAAAAGTCGATCCAACTCACCGAGTTCACCTATGAACTCGCCGAGTTCTTCAGGAAACACACATCTTAATCTATTAAGCCACCATTCTTGAAACTAAAAGGTCTACCACTCAGATATGGACTAAACATTGACTAGAATGGTAAAGTTTCCAACTTTACCCTTAAGAACCATCCTAATGGGTAAAGAACCCAAACTTTTAGCTTAAAGGTCAAGGCTTAAACAATAAGAACTTATTCACCAAGACAAAGCTCCATAATATAGACCTGGTCGTTAAAGGCTGCTAACACACATAAAGTTTCCAACTTTACTCTCAAGTATGCTTAGAAGAGGCTCAAATGATCAAAGGAAGCCATAAGATGGACTTAATGCATGCATGGAGCTCTTAAGACTATAAAGTTGGCACCTTTATGCCAAAAGAGCTCAAGAGGACCATAGATCTGGAAAGATAGCACTTGGGACAACCTTCAACCCCACCAATCACCTAAACATGGCTAAAAGCATCATAACTAACCCAAAAAGAGATCTAATCAAATATTGAGCAAGTTTAGAACTTTATACTAGAAATATGCTGGAAATGATGCAAAGAATCAAGATCTTGAAGGCTCCAACTTGAATCACCACCTTGCACCAAGCTTCTTTTTCTTCCAAGGGCTTCAAACACACCAAAATACACTCTCAAAGGGCTCACAACACTCAAAAAGGCTTTAGGGTTTCGAGATTAGGGTTAGGGACTTTGGAGGGTGGAAATGAGGCCAACACCTGGGACTTAAGGTGTTTAAATAGGGTGCAAAACCCTAAAATTACGGTTTCCTCCTGAGCGGCCAACTCACCAAGTTGAGACTCCTCAACTCATCCAGTTGTCTCATGAAAATCCGCGGCCACAAATAACTTCAACACATCGAGTTTGGGCTTCCAACTTAACGAGTTCTTCAGGAAAAATGCAATACTTGGAATAAAATATTACCAAAAATAAGGCGTTACAATTCTTTCTCACTTGAATCAGACTTCGTCCTCGAAGTCCGCCGTCTCGAACAATCCTGGATAATGCTCCCTCATCTCCTCATCGGGCTCCTAAGTCCACTCTGACCCCTTGCGGTGCAGCCACTGCACCTTCACAAGCTCCACTACCTTGTTCCTCAAGGTTTTTGTATTCCGATCTAAAATTGCCACCGGCTTCTCAACATAATTCAGGCGGTCATCCACCTGAATATCCTCCAAGGGTACAACTGCAAAATCATCTACCAAACACTTCTGCAGCTGAGAGACATGGAATGTGCTATGAATTTGGCTGAGCTCGGCTGGAAGATCTATATATATATATATATATATATATATATATATATATATATATATATATATATATATATATATATATATATATAAAGCAAACCTCCCATTTCATAAAATTACCAACTATAATAGTTTATTATATTATTATTTTGGTCAATTGGAATATTCATGTTTAAATAATAAGAGATAAACATTCCTACTTTTGAAGGAACATGATTTCATTTGCAAAGACAATGACAATTTAGAGTATTGGGTATGACCAACGGTATTATGAAGCCAACTATTGTCACCTCACATTTCAACATGTTATAACATGAAGTAGAGGTGGTGTGCATATGTTATAACGTGTTAAGAAGTAAAGAGAGACAAAGAAAGAAAGAATTTGATTGGTTGATGAAAGCAAAAGCCAATCACATTTCTCATTTTTGCTCGTCGTTGTTACAACGAGTTGTGCCTTAACACCCCCTTAACTAGAAAGGGGTGGTGTTCATCTTGTTATGACCGAGTTATGAGGTGCCACTTTAGCAATAACATCACTTCTCGTTGCCGATATCGTGTGGGAAAAGAAATATGGCAAAAACACTGAATGCATAACACATATATTTCTTAATTTAACCCACTATGATATATTTTCGTGAAAAAAAAATAGTAATAATTAATGACATAGGCAAGCCAGCCAGTTGGTTAAAGCTACTATCACATAGGTTTCTTATATAGGTTATTTCAAATTCCTTATGCAGGGACAGTTGTTTATAAGTTCTTTAGTCGAGGTTGGATCAATTTAAGTAGGTAACACAACTTTTTTGTCCGGCTATTATTTTCTATTTTTCTTTTTACTTCCATACATTTCAAATCAGTTCTTTGTAATTGTTGGAAATATGGATTGTAATGTATTCTTGGTGCTAATTTGTTTTCAAATCGTCTTAACCTATTCACTTTGTGATTTAAGTGATGCATGTGTTTTATGTGTATGACGCAACAAATAATAACATACTCTTTATGTGGATTGATCCTGCATTAGAAATTGGTATTGATAGAAATGTTGTTTATTATTAAAGGTGTTGAAGGAGAACAAATTGAAAGAGATTAAAGAGGAGTTGAACAAATTCAAGGATAAGGAGATAAAGAAATTGGTGAAAAAGAAGTTATGTTCTTAGGTTTATTTTAACAATGGTGGTCACGTTTGTAACGTTTGTCGTGTTTTGTCTTGATTAAAAGTTGTAACTAGTAATTGTTTGTAATGAGTAAAGTAGATCGTCTTAAGTATAAAATTGTAATGTGTATTGTTTGTAACGTACAAGAATGGTGTTTTGCTTTTAACATGATGTACTAAATAGCAATGTACTTTACATTTTTTGTTTTTCAGACCTCAAAAGTAAATAGCATAATAGAATTGTACTTCATTATTTTAGTTAATTTTTTATTTTTTGAGATTTGCACTAAATAACATTGTACTTTATTATTATTTATTTATTTATTTTTGTTGCAGATCTAGTCATTTTTAGCCCACAAAAGTAAGTGGGTGAGTGAGTGAATATGCTAAACATGACAATTGACAAGAATACATACATACATATTACATACACATTCAAATGAAAATCACATTCATATCAAAGCTCAACAACTTACAATCTGAATACCAAAGCAACCATCATAAAGCTACTTATTCTAAAAAACAAAATTTAAGAATTTTCATTTATCTAAACTTGTTTATTTCTCTATAGAACTAAATAATGTGAGTGAAAAGTGGGATCAAAGAGCAACCAACCTATCAAGATTTAAAAACAAACATAACCTATCATAATCAATCCTTATCAACTCATCTAATAGCCTCGACTTATAAGAAAACTAACTTATCATGAGTTCATCTTCGCCTTTCAAATCTCTATTCCCTTGTCTTCTGTTTTTCAAAATACCTTTCGATTCCTTCACCAAATCAATGTACTTTGCTCTTACTTGGGCAAGAGGATGGACCTCAATGGCTGTTTCATCATAATACGCTTCCTTTAATATTGCAGTGCATGTTTTGTTCCTTAAAGATAGATAAAACACATGGGGATGTCTCTCAAACGCCTTATGAACCTTTTGTGGTAATCCCAAATACTTTCTCAAGCATAAAAGCTTCTTCCTTTCTGCAGAATGTTCAACAAACAAACTAAGCAACTCATGGAGCACACCCACAACACGTTTCTCAGCCACATCACTATCTGGGTACAAATCCCGAGGGCATTCCTCATATGGTGAAACATATGGAAGTTTCTGAAAATGGTCCAACCAATCCAAAATCTTTGTCTTCAACCTCAAACCTTTAGATGGAAACAATGGAATTGAAATACCCTCTCCATTCCTCAATGCATTCCTTTCAAGTAAAGACAATATCTTTTTGTCTTTTTCAGTTTTCACAACAGATAACCCTTTCAACCCATCGCCCATTTCAACTACCTTAAAACACCCATCAAGATTCTTTTCTTCCAGGTAATTATTTGGTAACCCCAAGTACCATAGCATACCTTGAATTATCTTCAATGGCAACGTATTTTCAACGCTCATACGTATAAATTTCTTCAACCTTTCTTGTAAATCGACCTTATAATCCCTATAAACGGCTTGTTCTTCATCATTAAGCATAGCAGCCTCTGGGGTTAACCTAAACCATGGCAAATTGTAGTTGGGTCCGATAAACTCTTGGAAAACAGAAGGGTAAAGTCTAAGAAACCTAGCAACTTTAATGGGTACATCTAATTGTAAGCCTTTCTTTGAAACATCGGAGATGGGTATGCATCCTTCTGGAGAGGCAATGACGCAGTTCTTAAGAGCAAGTATTGGTTTAAGTTCAATGGATTTGTGGATCGTATCAATTGAGTCCAAGTATGAATCTTTTTTCCATTTCATGTATACATTGGTGTAGTTGTGCTTTTGGATGTGTAGACAATTTAGTGTGTATTGGTTTATGAGTGAAAAGAAGGGAACCTTTGAAGAGAAACGTATGAGTTTTTGGAGATTTCTACCATAAATTTGATCAAAAGCCATTTCCGATAATCATAGCAGCTCTAGCTTGAACTAAACACCGGAAACAATTACACACCAACAAAGAATAAAAAAAAAGTACATACTAGGTTAGAAGTTCTTACTGAAACTTGTTGTTTGATTTTGCATCTGACTGACTATGAAAAATGACTATTTTGCCCTTGTAACATCTGAAACACAACACATATTGGAATTAACATCAAACTCAATAACCAATATTAATAGCAACGTATTTTCATTTATTTGAGAATTCTAACAATAAATACAAAATTAAACATAAAAGTGGAATCAAAACATCAAAATTCACCTTATCATATATACCAAACTAGAGATCAGGGTGGACAAGAACAAAGTGGGACAAACTTCTTTTTTACTAAAATAACAATGTAGCCTCATTTCAAATCAATGCTTTCATCTTTTCTACTTCTTCTTTATTATAACAAGAGTGGAGGATAAATTTGGAAAAGATAAAACAAAAGAGCTCCACATATTAAACACCCCATCAATTTATGTATTAATATGAACAAGTTCACAATGTTGACAGTGAATGAAGATACATAGTATCAAACAAAAAAGTGCAATTGAGACCCAAAGCCTGCTCATAACTCAAAACAAAAATCATAAATACAAATTTCAGCAAAGTGAAGGCAAGAAATTCAACTAAGTGTAACAAGGGATTCGATAACAAAACTAGAGAGAAGAGTGCAATTTAAACCTAAAACTTGCTCACAACTCAGAACAAAATTGGAATCCGAATCAATTGTGTCTCTGTTGGCAATGGCAAAGGCCAAGAAAGGTATAATAATCATACCTAATCGATGGAGAAGAAGCAAAATTGGAGGTGTGATCGTTGATGGAGAAGAATCAGTCCGTGTAAATAAGGGCAATTAAGGAACGTGAAAGAATTTATTCTGAGGACCGAATCAGAAGAAAACCTCTGACTGAATCCAATTCTTCAGACCGAGTCAAAAGAAATGCACCAAACAAACACACGGACTGAAGATTGTGGACCGAGTCCAAGCTTCTGACCCAATTAGAAGGCTTATAAAAAAATGTATGGTTCTTAGGCCGATTTCAATTTTCGCCATAGTTATAGGGAACACAATTTTGATGATTCCTTTTTCCAAATAGAATTTGAAATATCCAAAATTAGCAGGCGCTAATCCTGGAAACTATTATTCTCAAACAAAATTGGATATTGGAAGTAAAATTGTAACTGGGTAGGCACTATGTTTTGATACAAAAATGAATGAACTTGTAATATATATATATATATATATATATATATATATATATATATATATATATATATATACCTAATAAATGTCATATATAGCATGTAGGAAAATGACTTGTCAAGGTAATTACCTTTTTGTCCTGTTTATGTTTAGGTAACATTTTTTTTTGGTACACATTTGACCATGTAAAACACTCAATCTAATATGGCCTTATCACACATCTCACATCAAACAGATAAGAAACTAGCATGCATATATCCTAGATTCATTTGCACATAAAGCAATACAAGATCCATGACACAATACTCAACACCAAATAGGGCACATACATTCTAGGTAACTAGGTTCATCCCATTCCATCTAAAGATATATGGGATTCACCTAACAATGTACTTTAAAAACCATGAAATTAAATTACCATTGCCAAAAACGTGTCCTCTCTACTCTTCAAATATTGTATGAACTGAGGTATCAAACCCTTACCTAGTGAAACACAAATAAATAAATTACTAGAAGGTTACATGAGCCAATAATAACATTTTACTACCCAAACATGCAAATTGGTCATTAAGCTAAATTTTCAAATTTTTACCTGAAACAACAGCCTGTTCAAGGCCACTTTAGCACCACTTAAACATGTAAAAATTTCAAATTTATTCCATATTAAGGTAGCTCATATGTTTAGCTTTAAAAGTACAACTCGCACATATCCAACTGATTTTTCTACAATTTTCTATGAATTTTACAAAACAACATATTTGTGCAGCTAATTTCCGACCAGTCAGTGAAAAAGACGATTTTCACCTTGGTTAGGGACAATATCAGGTCTTGGAAAAAATCATCGACAAACTAGACTCAAAATTCAAACTTTCAAAGTTTACGGATCCCAAAACCGACTGCTGATGATTTTTCTAGATTTTTTTCAAAACAAGGACTGATTGGTAATTTTTCAGAATTTCAGAGCATTGCATTTTAATGGTTAATTGACAACTTAACTCATTAAGCCATAACCAAAATCAACCATAAAGATGGAAATTGATTTTTTAACAGTAGCAACATGTCAAGAAGTTAAAATAACAATTTAAACACCAAGCCATGATTCAAAGTAAATTGTTTTTATGGGAAAAACAATGTACATTGTTAAAAGAGAAAACATCATTAAGGCTTGAGTTTCCAGTTTCCTCCACCACCAAGCCTCATGTTAAGATCTTTTGGACTGTTTTCAAGAACTTTTGGATGTCTCAAAACATGGTCTTTATGAATCAACACACTACATATGAAATCACTAGAATTTGAGATAAAAAGAACATGAATTCTAGCAACAAAAAGGAAGACATTGATTCCATAGTTTTGAGCACTTCATAGACATGAACAATAATACTCTTGAGGGTGTTCATAAAAAGATTTTGACAGCAATTAGAGAGTTTAATCCCTGAACATTCAATGATTATAAGGAGAAAGAAGGTATGATTATTAAACACCAAATAGAAAGAAATTGGCAAACTAATCAATCAATTCTTCATCAATTGAAAAGGAATTAGACTTACAAACAAGAAGAATCAATCATAACACTTCAATTGCACAGAAAATCCCATCAATTTTCACAACCTCCTGCCTTGCGTTGCCGATGAGTTCTTTCCCACCCTCCTTGCGATCGTTTCTACTGCCCGACACCCCTTCTGCTCCCTGATCGATGCACAAAGAAACGGTAATAGCCTGAGTCGATGGTGGGCAACCCCTTAATTCGAACGTGATAAAAACACACTGAAGGGTAATCGATCCAAAGCCTTGTAAGTTATAGCCGAATTTCACCCATACTCCCTCAAGTTTCGGCTTTAAACCACCTTCCAACCTAACCCTAGACACATTCACAAGTTAAGTTTCATTTTATGACATTTTAGATACTCAACACCAATTAATGAATTATATTAACCCTAATAATTCCATAAAACGATTTAATTGGATTATATCCCTCCTATTCATTGATTACTTCCTTTACATATTAATATCTTTTTTTTAATTATTCCTTTTTAATACTCGTATAATCAAAAATGCTTTATTATATATATATATATATATATATATATATATATATATATATATATATATATATATATATATTAAATCTTGTGGCTTGTTGGAACAGAAAACTTTTTATTTTTTGAATTGTGTCACTCTTTTTTTTAGCCTTTTTCCAAATTTTCCTTATACTTTTCTTTTTTGTTCTTCTGCCACCAGCATTCCAAACTTTTTCTAGTACCACTAATTTTCACTCTTTCGTCATTATTTCTTGGGATATTTATACCTGCTCTTCTTGTAAAATCCCTACTTTATTACATGTATGTCTGATCAAGTTAACATGTACTTTAACCTTTTATCTATGTTGAATGTAATACAAATAACATCTAAAGCCCATTTATCCTATGTGGAGCATGAACTTCTCCTAGTTACAATTAATTCTCGAGTAACAGAAGGTTCGCTTCGTTAACAGAAGGATTTTCGGGTTGTTACAATTCTCGCCTCCTTAAAATGATCATGTCCTCAGAATCAGTTACGGCTACGAGCAATTTAGGGTAACGAGCCTTCATATTTTATTTTACCACCTAGCTCACTTGTGACCCGTACCTGCGCTTCCTTTGGACTTTAACGAGCTTTACTCGTTTCATCCCCCGATGCTTGGTCTCTCTCTAAGTAAGACATCTACCAGCTCTCCCATATCGTACATCAACTAGTCGAATCACGACTTTGCTATCAGCATGACACTCAACTTTTACTTGCCTTGATTGTCAAAACAAATAATTCTTGTCTAATTAGTATCTTTCAGTATCCCTCTTCGGCAGTCTATAGTTGAAACTCATTTGCCACCTCCACAAAAGGTAGTTACTGATTACCTTGAGCTCTCCATTGCACGAGCCAAAGTGTAACGCCCGAATCGTCAGGTAAACATCTCTTGCAACTATTTCATTTAAACCTTGGACTAGGCGAGAGTACATTGGGCGTACACAAGGTAAAAACGGTGTACTCCCTTTTTTCATGTGTGAATTGGGATAACCCTACGTACGTTGGGCGTACACATGGCATACTCAAGCCAGAGGTAAACCCTAAATTTTAGGGTTTGCACCCTATTTAAGATCATTAAGTCCTTCATGTTCATCACCTTATTAGCCTCCTTTGCCTCTTGAGTCATATCTCGAAACCCTAATCCATTTTCTCTAAAGTTTGAGCGTGTGTGTGTGTTTTGGGTGTGTATAGTGCTTAGAGTAGAAGAAGAAGATTTGTAAAGAAGCATTGGACCATAAAGAGCTGGTCCTGAGGTTTCTCATCATTTCTATCTTATTGAAGGTAAAACGCTTTTACCTTGATGACTCCATGTGTTAGTTTGTAGTTTCGAGCTAATTTAATCATAAAATGGTCCTTAAGATATTTCTTCACAAGGTTATAATGTTAGATCCTAGTGTTTCTAACGTCCCTTGAGCATAAAAACGGAGTCTTGATGGATTAAGTCCAAGAAAGCAAGGATCTAAGGTGGTTTGATGAAGATAATGTGGTTTAATCCAAGTTTTTCCCCATTAAGACATGCAAAAGCATAAAGTTGGCAACTTTATGGCTTAATGCACTTTAATAAACCTAGATCTAAAATTGGACGGTGGGTCTTAACTGATTAAGACCTTAGAACAAGGTTTAGTCCAGTTACAGCGTACGCCGGGTGTACCTTGGGTCAAAATGAAGGGAGATGTCAAAATGGTAATAATAACAAAGAGGGATGGAAAGTATGAATAATGATAACCAAAATCTTGAGTTTAGTGGGTTGTTATGTGTGTAGACAACCCTCGGTGGACTCAATTCAACAGCAAATTAAATACCGAGAACAAGGGCAAAAAAATGTTCAATAGAGCAGTGAAGTCTTGGAATACATGAAACGCTTTCTTACTAGAATGGATCTTATTGAAGTTAAAGGTGCTTGGTGAAATTTTCAATTTGATTTTGTATATGAAAGTATTGGTCATTATTTGGCTAAAGATAGATATTAGCTATCATTTCTTATGTTCTATTACAAAAACAAGAATGTCCTCTACTAACTTTTTATTTTAGCAATTATTAATTGAAACAAAAATGTATTATCATATCTGCCCCACACCACACCCATCCACCCACCCACACAACCACGACACCCCTAAACGTATTAAAGATTTTGTGTTTTGATTTTTGTTATTTATCATAAATACATTATATCACCATCAATCATGCATAAAAAATTAAATTAATCTTGATTTACATATAACTTAATTAGGTCATGATATAACCTAGAAAAGAACTTCGCTAAAAGATATAGTGAAATACCCTTGATTTTTCTTGTACGTATCACCAATATCATATTTATCCTTATATGAATCTGCCCAAGAATGCATTAACTAAATTAAAAGGGTCAAATTGAACACTTATTTTATGTAAAAGAAAAACAGTATAAACCCAAAATTGAAGTTGACCAGAAAAAAACCACCAAACGTTTGTTCATCATAATATATACACCTTATGCCCAAACAAATTGTAATAAATTTACCATGACTCATACGATTAATTATTAATCAAATATTTTTTTTGTCAAGGATTTCATCTGGTTGTCACCTTGACAGGTAACTTTCTTTTTGTCTTAACCGTTGGAAAATATACAATCTGATCTTCTTCCGCAACCCAAGTGTAACTCGTGACAAAATGATGAAGGAAAATACTGATTTCTAGCCTTGAGAACTCCAAACCGGGACACAACCGTTGTCCACCACCAAACGGTGTAAACTTATTGCTATTGACACTCGCTCCCGTTTTCTACACATAGATACCAATATAATGTAAATTCAGTAAACATATTAAAATTATTTTACAAAGGGTTATTTTTCTAACAACCCCTAAGCTGACCTACACCACTCTGCACCAAATTAGGTAGACAGTGACCCCACTAGGTGACTGACATAAGTCTCAATACAATAGGAGTACACTCCGCACTGGAATTAAAACTTCCAAATTGTGGCTACTGAGACTTGAACCCGTGACCTAACAAAAGGTATAGATATTGTAAACATATAAAGCATCACTTATTTACCTCCCATCTCCATGGATCAAATTCATCGGGGTTTTCATAGTTTTCTTCATCCATATGAACGGAAGTCAATGATGCCAAAACACACCATCCTTTTGGGATTAAGTAGCCTTTGATTTCTACGTCTTCAAGAGCTTTTCTCCAAATCGCATTGATGATATTCGCCATCCGAAGAGTCTCACTTATCACCTATAATAAAAACCAATTTCTTTACACCTCGTTTTTTACACAGACACGACAAAACAAGTTGTACTGTGTTTGACATGCATTATACTATGACCGATGTCAAAAATAACAAAATTTGTAGTATTTTGTCCAATCCAAAAAGACATAAATACCCTCCCCATCTAAAGACACGAAACTTACGCCTTGAGTAAACGGAAGCGAGACATAATCGGTCCAAGCATACCCTTCGCCCGATTCATCCTTTCGCTTCTTTAATTCATCATTTTCCTCCTACCATTCATTAAAACTCATTCAAATCATAGCTCAAAGTCTCAAACAAGTTGTTGAAAAACATAAATGTATTCATTTCATAGTTGATACGCACCATAAGACAAGAAAGAGCCAGAGGATTATCACTCAAGTATTTGACAGCTAGAGTCATGATCATGGGCACCGAGTCTTCCCCAGGGATCATCATCTCAATAATGTTCCCACTGATGAAATCCAAGGGTAACCGTTGTTGGGTTCCATCTGATTCACCTGTATCTCTTAACAACACATCAATGGCGTCATTTGGTGAGCCTGAATCTTTTGTTTCTTTTTTCTCCATTGCTATTTTCCTATCATTCACAATCTTTCTCACCATCTTTAACATTCTTTCTTTAGCCTGCAATGTTTTGGAGTTACTGATCCACTGAGATTTGGTATTGAATTTATAATGAATGAATTAATTACCTGGAGAGATTTATACATTCTGAAACCTGGAAGTTTGATTGGTAGACAAATTAAGCCTTTGATGACTTCCATGAATTCTCTCTTGAGGAACTCCATATCTTCACCTGGCTCCACACTCATCAACACCCTCACAAGAATTTGGAAAGTAATCTGCGTCAGCAGCCATAAAAAAGTGAGTGCGTCATTAAAAAGGTGAAATTGAGATTCAAAATTGTGTAGAAACTTGATGAAATTCTGTTTTGATATGATCACTTTACTCATAACTTCTTGAAAATGATCTATAGGGACAATCTATCGTTTGTAAGAATGAAATTCGGATTATGTTAGTTATTATACAAAGTTTAAATCGTTAGAAAAAGCCGAACTCTGACAACGTGCTTATAGTTTTGTAAATAAATTATATAAAAGTGAAAATCGAGATGTAAATTTATGTAGATATGGAAAAAGAATGATTACCCACATCAAAACTATATAAAAGGCGACGAATTTTAGTGATCTTGATGAAATTCTATGTTGACGCCATCAAAAAATTAAACACGAATTCTAGAAAATTATAAGTTTGACCATAAAAGTCAAAATTTTCAAAATGTCTCCTCTTAGGGATACTTACATACGTATGAAAAAGAATGATTACCCACATCAGAAATCTATAAAAAGTAACAGTTTTAGTTATCTTGATGAAGTTCTATGTTGATATGATCACACTAGTCGTAAGTTCTAGAAAACCATCTGTCAGTTTGACCACAAAAGTCAAAGATTTCACCATTTTTGTTTCCTCTAGGAGGTAATCATGTAGACATGGAAAATAACGATTACCCACATCAAAACTTCATAAAAAGTAACAAGTTTTTCGATCTTAAGGAAATTCCATATTGATATGATCACACTAATCATAAGTTCAAGAAAACGATATGTTTGACCACAAAAGTCAAATCGTGTACCTTTTTCGTTTCATCTTGAAGGTAAATAATAGGGTGGTGGGTATTTTTCCGATCAATCCAAGAAGACAATGCGAGCTTCACTGAATTCTCAATATCTTTAGTGATACGAGCTTTGAATTGAGGAGACCTCAAGAAACCTCCGATAATCGCATGCAATCTCTTTTGTAATCCTCCATTGATTTGGAGTATTGAAGATTCACCAAGCAACTCAATCACGGATTTCGGATAACTCGGGATGAAAACATTGCCTTGGTTTTGTAAAACCACTTTGTTTACATCCGGATCCGTTGACACAATAATTGGTCTACCCAAAATGTGTGTCTTAAACACCTTCCCATAACTATGAGAAATGAAACATAAATTTCTTAATTAGGTGTATAAAGATAGAGTTTATGTAAAGATGGGATGATTTATATGTTTGTAGAGTAGTAAGAGAGAGATTATGAAACTAAAGAAGAAGTATTTTATGCTAAATTTGTTATGAGATTGTACTTCAAATTCTACCATATTAGAGGGTAGATTAGACTTTAGAGCTTTGATAGTATAATGGTATAAAGGGATGCAAAAAGTATAAATCTTTAGTTATATTGTTCATGGAACAACAGGGGTAAAATGGTCCATAAACTATCATTAAGCCATAATAATGGAGGGGCATACAAGGAAATGGCAATTTATTTATTTTATTTTTTTTGAATAATAACAACAGGGACAAAATGGTCCATAAACTGTCAACAGAGGCATGGAAATGTACTTATGTGTTAATCTTCATATGATGTAATAAAGTAAAATTTTTGAAATGGAATGGGTGTAAGTATTTATTTTGGAAATTTGTAGTTATGGAACCAATCTTTATGTAAGAAAGGTGCAACTGGAATGGAATGACTGATTCCACTTACAATTAAAGTCCAAGGGACAAAACTGTCATTTTTGTCTTATATGAACTATCATTTTTGTCAAGGGTATAATAACAATGCTAAAAAAAATTTAACCTTGAAAAGCATCAAACTATGATTTCGTCAAAATTGTCAATACTACGATGTTAAAAAGCACCAAATGTAGGGGTATTTTAGTCACAAACTATTAACAGTAAAAAAATAAAATAAAAATTGTCCATCAAAAGTAGCCAGACCTCTTCTGAGTTCTTTTAAATAATGGTGTGCTTATATACATTATAAAACGACTCTACAATTCCACAATTAAGTCAATATTTCATCTAGATAGAGTTAACTGATTTATCTGTTATGTACATAGGGTATTTTCGTCACAAACTTTTAATGATAAAAAAATATGTGTCTTTTTACATTAAAATCTGTTAATGTTAACCACAATTTTTTGAGAAAAAACACTTTTCATTCAAAAGTCGAATTTTCTCGATTATCAAATACATAGATTGCAATTATTGAAGGTAGTAATGTGATAACATCATATGAAAATGTGGTGGGATGAACAAATGCACTTTTATGTATAATTATTAATTTTTTTTTGTTGATACAATGATGTTCAATTTCCCATGTTTATTTTATTTTAGATTCTTTTTTACTTTTTAGTAAAATATAACAACCCTTGACTTGCTTTATATTCAATTTGACCCCTTTCGTATCGAGAACTATCAACTATTAGCTATATTATATAGTTTTTAAAATCATTTAATTATCAATACAATCTAAAAAGTAATATCTGATAATAACAACAAAAAACTATTTTGTACCTTTAGATGATTAGATCCATGACATCAATACTATAATAAAATATTGTTTACATGTTACCTTCAAGTTAATAAATTTTCGCTTTTACAATGTGTACATTTGGTAACTACAGTAAAAAAAAAAAAAAAAAAAAAAAAAAAAAAAAAAAAAAATCAATAATTGTCAAATGTCAAAATGAACACAACAAAACAACTTACAACTCTAAATGCATAAAATCCAAGCATGCAAAACATAATAATAATATTATTATTATTATTATCAGTAAATACCAATTTCTCAAAGAAAGAAGATAAGAGTTCACTTACAGAGACTTCCGTTTCTCCATGAAACTGACAGGACGAGAAGTGAATCCAGACGCAATGAATTCAATTGTTTCTCCGATCAACGGCCAACCTGAGCTGCCTCGCGGTGGTTGCAGGCGGCTACGGCGGCGCTCCTCCTCTTGGTTATCTCCCAACCCCCATTTTCTGACAATCAGATACTTGTAAAATAACCATCCAAGAACAACCGATATGCAAATTAATTCCCAATTTCCAAACACCCATTTCATTTCCTCCATTCTTAATCCAAAAGAGCTTGAATCTGTGAAATCGGATATGAAACAGCGAATAACTCCTCTATTCTTGAGGTGGGGGTTGTGTTTTGTGAGGAATGTTTTCTTTCTATGACGTTTGTAGTGAATTGGGAAGATTTTGAAATCTAAATAGAGCAGAAAAAGCAAGAGGCTTTCGAGTAATAAATATGAGAGAGAGAGAGAGAGAGGAGGATGGGTGTAAATGATTTTGACTTTCTCAAAACTTTCTCGATTTTGTCTTTGATTCAACTTGTTTTTTACATGGGATTCAATTCCTTTAAGAAAAATGATAAATCCTAGAAAATTCCTAACTGATTATTGTCAAAAAATTTAACTGCCGATTGTTATTATAGTTACATGGGATTCACTTTTACTGTTTTACTCAAATCCAATTTTACTACTTAGTTAATTTTGCTACAGATTTTAACTGTTTCAGTAGAGGTTTTTTTGTTTGTTCTTTAGAATAGTATATAGAATATCTTCATTCTTCAATCTGTTTGTTGTTAGAGTTTTAATTCATTAGCTTTATAACTAATGTATATATTGCTTTTTTTTTAAATTGATTAGATTGATGATTATGAGTTTATAATATAATTTTTTATTCCAGGAATAATGATAAGTTTTTTTAAAAAAAAGAAAGATAAATTAGGTTCCTTATAAAAAGAATGATTTGTCCAATAAAATAAATAATTTTTCTGTGAGACATATAGAATAAATGCTTAATATAGTATTAACAATGATATATTTTAGGTTGCTTTTTGAAATATGAAAACTCGTTGTGAGCAACTGGAAGACATCTAGAATTTTTTTAATATTACGTTGGATCTCATAATTATACTTAGATGCTATTATTGATAACCCAGCCCGATAAAAAAATCGACAATTTTATTGTTACCTAGTTGGAGTTGGACCCTGTGAATTTGAATCCTAAATCCCCACTTATATATTGTTATGTTTGTTAAAGTATGGCATCATGATCTATTTAATAATGAAAATGTAGTTTGGCATTTTGATACAAAAATGAATGAACTTGCAATTTAATATAGTAGTTTGGTATGTTAATGAATATTTAACATGTATGGTAATCAATATTTACATGTAACATGTGAATGTGTATATATAACAAATATGTACCTAATAAATATATCATATATAGCAGGTATGTGAATGCATGTATATAATAGATATGCACCAAGTAAATATGCCACTTATGGCAGATATATATATATATACATATATATATATATATATATATATATATATATATATATATATATATGACATTTTAAACATTTAAAAATTTTAAATTTATAAGAAAATTTTAAAAAATATTCAATTATCAAAATTAAAATGTTTTTTCTCTTTTAAATTTAAACAAATAATTTAGATAAATAAATAAAAGAAACTAATGAGGCTTTAATTTTAAATTTTTAAAATTAGAAGGAAAGACAATTAATAAAATTGATATATATATATATATATATATATATATATATATATATATATATAAAATTACATTTATTGCAATTATTACATTTAAATAATATATAAAATTTAATAAAATGGAAAAAACCGCAAAATGTCATGTGAAAAAAAAAATTAATTAAAAATAGCCACAAAATAACAAGTGTCCAAATCAATAAGAGTATGACATGTAGCAAAAAGATTTTCATTTATTAAAATACTAGTTGTGAGACTCGTATAGGTAAAACAAAAAAATTAAATATGAACGTTTAAACAAAAATTTATTTACATTTGAAATTTTAGATTTGTAATTTAAAATTTAAAAGGAAACATATTAAATACAATATTGAGTAGTAATATTGTAATTTATTGACTATTTTCAATTAAGGCAATTATTAATTAGGGTGTAAATATCATGTGTTAATTAAGAAAAAATAAAAAAATGAGAAAATGACAAATGGAAAAATATTTATTCAAAAATATTAGAAAATGTCATGTGTCAAAATGAAGGAAAGAATGTCATGTGGCAAAAAGATTTTGATTTATTAGGAAGGATATATATATATATATATATATATATATATATATATATATATATATATATATATATATAGGTACATTTGTTTCTTATATTTATTGTGTGTTAAAGTGCATTAATATGAATTTAGTAAAATTAAATAATTATTTAATTAAATAAAGATAGATATTAAATGAATTCCACAATTGTACGTATATTAAATAATATTCATAATTATAATTCTCTTTTTATGGAAACTAATTAAATTCGTCATTAATGTCAGCAATAACATTCTTTCAGAATGAATTCGCTTCTAGGTTTTCATGTATGTGTTCGTGTTTTGTTTATGCATCCACTCACTTAAAATACAACAAAATTGCATGGAATATGAATATGAGAGTGTATTCTACTAGAATACACTCTCATTCTGTTAGAATATACTCTTATTTTTCTAGAATAAACTCTCATTCTGTTAGAATACACTCTCGTTCTCCACGTTTCATGCAACTTTGTTCTATTTTGAGTGAGTGAGTCATGAAATAAAATACGAACCCATACATGAAAACCTAGATACGAATTTATTTTGAAAGAACATTATTGTTGATATTAATGACGAATTTAATTAGTTTCCATAAAAAATGAATTATAATTATGGATATCATTTAATAAATATATAATTGTGGAAATCATTTAATATGTATCTTTATTTGATTAAATACTAATTTAATTTTTACTAAATTCTTATTGGTGCATTCTAGCACACAATAGATTTGAACCTATCTCTCTCTTTCTCTCTCTCTCTCTTTATATATATATATATATATATATATATATATATATATATATAGAGAGAGAGAGAGAGAGAGAGAAAGAGAGATAGGTTCAAATCTATTGTGTGCTAGAATGCACCAATAAGAATTTAGTAAAAATTAAATTACTATTTAATCAAATAAAGATACATATTAAATGATTTCCACAATTATATATTTATTAAATGATATCCATAATTATAATTCATTTTTTATGGAAACTATATATATATATATATATATATATATATATATATATATATATATATATATCCCCATTTTCACGGCCAGAAAAGACCGATTTTGTTTATGTTTTATAAAAATCAGAGTACTTCTTTTAATAAAAATGTTGCGGAATTTGCTCCCAGAAAAACACGATAAATACGTTATTAAAACATTTTCGAAGAAACGTATTTTATTCATTTTAAAACATTTGGGATGTCATCGTTAATACAGAAACATAAGCATAAACAGAACTTACATTTATTTACACTAGTGATCTACATCTCTTTAAATCTCTCAGTGTAATGTGACTTCATATCAACACCTGTGATATAAATAAACTGAGTGGGTCAGGTTGGGAAACTTGGTGAGTACATAGAGTTTTCAACCCACAATAATATAATTATTATGTTTAAACAATCAAGCAATTAAACCTCATTACCCATCCCCATTATATTCTCTATTCTTAAGGATCTACCCTAAGAATCAACCATTCCTCGTTCATACATTCCTAAGGATCATCCTAAGGAATCGGCACGAAGTCCATCGTCACCGGGGTTTAGGCACTAAGTCTGCATAGTCGCCAGAATTTATACAACAGACACTAAGTCTGCATAGTCGCCAGGGTTTTGGCACCAAGTCTGCATTATCACCAAGGTTTAGAGTACACCGAGTGAACATATCGTTCACAACACTTACAGCTTGCGAGCCTACTAGTGTTCCACTGGACTGTCTAGAATAGTCCATGGTTGTCATCCATACTCTGCTGAATGACGGGGCCATCGTTTGGGAAAAGGCTTCTCACATCGTTCACCTCTCACCCTCACCTCGTGGTCTATAACACCTCTCAACTCATCGTCCAACTTATATTCCATCTATTACATCTACCCATGTCTTATCCCAACATTTTCATAGATATAAAATACATATACAGTTTAAATCATTTAAAACGTGTGTGATATCGTTCACCCAGCATAGATAGCAAGTATTCAGATAATATGCACACATAGCACGTAATTTATATAAAATACTTCATATCTGTGTAAGCTGAAAGTAACTATGCACTCACTTGAAAGGTTGTGACTCAGCACTCGGACAACGCTTCGACACTCTCAAAACAATTTTCCTTCGATAAAACCTAATACCAATACCACTAAGGTTTAGTCTAACGATAACCGCGACAAATTAATAGTCTAGCTATTATTATTATTATATAAGCGTTAAATAATACTCAATATAACTCATAATAATAGCCCAAATACTCATTATAAGTTCCTAATAACGTTACTATATTAAAACATAAGCTATACTAAAGATAGGGTAGGCATAGCTCACTTACAGCGGGTTTTTTTCGAAAACCAGACTTCGCTGGAGCAGCGTTCCCGAGCCGAAAGGCTCTTTTCTCGGGACTCCGGGATCCTCGGGGCTTCCTTCGGGTGCTAGGGGGTTTACCTAGGCTTTAGGGGGGGTTTGGGAGGCTAGAGAGAGAAAGTGAATTTGGGAGGTGTGAAGAAGAGGCTAGACCCGGCACCTCTATTTATAGTGAAAATATCTGATGGACTCGCTGAGTAGGGGGACCTAATCGCCGAGTTGGTGCATGTGGTGGCCTTCTGGTGGTGCCACAACTCAGAACAAAATTGGAATCCGAATCAATTGTGTCTCTGTTGGCAATGGCAAAGGCCAAGAAAGGTATAATAATCATACCTAATCGATGGAGAAGAAGCGAAATTGGAGGTGTGATCGTTGATGGAGAAGAATCAGTCCGTGTAAATAAGGGCAATTAAGGAACGTGAAAGAATTTACCGCGTCCACACCTTTTATTCTGAGGACTAAATCAGGAGAAAACCCCCGACTGAATCCAATTCTTCAGACCGAGTCAAAAGAAATGCACCAAACAAACACACGGACTGAAGATTGTGGACCGAGTCCAAGCTTCTGGCCCAATTAGAAGGCTTATAAAAAAGGTATGGTTCTTAGGCTGATTTCAATTTTCGCCATAGTTACAGGGAACACAATTTTGATGATTCCTTTTTCCAAATAGAATTTGAAATATCCAAAATTAGCAGGCGCTAATCCTGGAAACTATTATTCTCAAACAAAATTGGATATTGGAAGTAAAATTGTAACTGGGTAGGCACTATGTTTTGATACAAAAATGAATGAACTTGTAATTTAATATAGTAGTTTGGTATGTTAATGAAATATTTAACATGTATGGAAATTAATATTTTCATGTGAATATGTATATATATAAAAAAAATATGTACCTAATAAATATGTCATATATAGCATGTAGGAAAATGACTTGTCAAGGTAATTACCTTTTTGTCCTGTTTATGTTTAGGTAACATTTTTTTTGGTACACATTTGACCATGTAAAACACTCAATCTAACATGGCCTTATCACACATCACACATCAAACAGATAAGAAACTAGCATGCATATATCCTAGATTCACTTACACATAAAGCAATACAAGATCCATGACACAATACTCAACACCAAATGGGGCACATACATTCTAGGTAACTAGGTTCATCCCATTCCATCTAAAGATATATGGGATTCTCCTAACAATGTGCTTTAAAAACCAGAAAATTAAATTACCTTTGCCAAAAACGTGTCCTCTCTACTCTTCAAATATTGTATGAACTGAGGTATCAAACCCTTACCTAGTGAAACACAAATAAATAAATTACTAGAAGGTTACATGAGCCAATAATAACATTTTACTACCCAAACATGCAAATTGGTCATTAAGCTAAATTTTCAAATTTTTACCTGAAACAACAGCCTGTTCAAGGCCACTTTAGCACCACTTAAACATGTAAAAATTTCAAATTTATTCCATATTAAGGTAGCTCATATGTTTAGCTTTAAAAGTACAACTCGCACATATCCAACTGATTTTTCTACAATTTTCTATGAATTTTACAAAACAACATATTTGTGCAGCTAATTTCCGACCAGTCAGTGAAAAAGACGATTTTCACCTTGGTTAGGGACAATATCAGGTCTTGGAAAAAATCATCGACAAACTAGACTCAAAATTCAAACTTTCAAAGTTTACGGATCCCAAAACCGACTGCTGATGATTTTTCTAGATTTTTTTCAAAACAAGGACTGATTGGTAATTTTTCAGAATTTCACAGCATTGCATTTTAATGGTTAATTGACAACTTAACTCATTAAGCCATAACCAAAATCAACCATAAAGATGGAAATTGATTTTTTAACAGTAGCAACATGTCAAGAAGTTAAAATAACAATTTAAACCCCAAGCCATGATTCAAAGTAAATTGTTTTTATGGGAAAAACAAAGTACATTGTTAAAAGAGAAAACATCATTAAGGCTTGAGTTTCCGGTTTCCTCCACCACCAAGCCTCATGTTAAGATCTTTTGGACTGTTTTCAAGAACTTTTGGACATCTCAAAACATGGTCTTTATGAATCAACACACTACATATGAAATCACTAGAATTTGAGATAAAAAGAACATGAATTCTAGCAACAAAAAGGAAGACATTGATTCCATAGTTTTGAGCACTTCATAGACATGAACAATAATACTCTTGAGGGTGTTCATAAAAAGATTTTGACAGCAATTAGAGAGTTTAATCCTATGAACATTCAATGATTATAAGGAGAAAGAAGGTATGATTATTAACACCAAATAGAAAGAAATTGGCAAAGTAATCAATCAATTGGAAAGGAATTGACACGAAAGGGAAAACCTTAGACTTACAAATAAGAAGAATCAATCATAACACTTCAAATTGCACAGAAAATCCCGTCAATTGTCACAACCTCCTGCCTTGCGTTGCCGATGAGTTCTTTCCCACCCTCCTGCGATCGTTTCTGCTGCCCGACACCCCCTACATGTTCGATCTTTTTTTTTCTTCTTCTACTCCCTGATCGATGCACAAAGAAACGGTAATAGCCTGAGTCGATGGTGGGCAACCCCTTAATTCATACGTGATAAAAACATATCTGAAGAATAATCGATCCAAAGCCTTGTAAGTTATAGCCGAATTTCACCCATACTCCCTCAAGTTTCGTCTTTAAACCGCCGTCCGACCTAACCCTAGACACGTTGACAGACCCTCAACGCCATTTACACCGGTTAATGAATTATATTAACCCTAATAATTCCATAAATCAATCTAATTGGATTATATTCCACATGTTTATTGATTACTTTGTTTAGATATTAATTTAATATCTTTTTTTAATTATTCCTTTTTAATACTAGTATAATCAATATTGCTTTATTATGTATACTATTTGTGAGACCCATATATTATACGGGTTGATTAAAACAAAATGTTAATTACGAACGATTAAATAGAAATTTTATTTGAATTTGAAATTGAAATAAGTGAAAATTATGAGAAAAAACATACAAAAATAAATAAATTGAAATTATGTGTTTATTGTGTAGTAAACGGGTTAATTATAACAAAATGTTAAACATAAAGGTTTAAACTGTAAATTTATTTGAAATTTAAAATTTAAAATTTAAAATTTGAAATTAATGGTAGGTTTAATTTATGGAAACTAAATTAATGATATATTGAAAATGAAAATTAAAGTAATGACAAGTGGAAAATAAATATATCTCAAATAATGACAAAATGACATGTGTTTAGTGTGTATTAAACGGGTTAATTATAACAAAATATTAAACATAAAGGTTTTAACTGTAAATTTATTTGGAATTAAATTTGAAATTTAAAATTTAAAATTTGATAATCATTATGGTAGGTTTAATTTAAGGAAAGTAATTAATGATATATTGAAAATGAAAATTAAAATAATGACAAGTGGAAAATAAATATATTTCAAATTATGACAAAATGACATGTGGCTAATCTTATAAGAGAATGACATGTGTCAAAGTCATTTTCATTTATTAGAGAGGGTATATATTAGATCTCGTGGCTTGTTGGAACAGAAAACTTTTTATTTTTTGGATTGTGTTACTCTTTTTTTTTAGCCTTTTTCCAAATTGTCCTTCTACTTTTCTTTTTTGTGTTTCCGCCACCAGCATTCCAAACTTTTTCTAGTACCACTAATTTTCTCTCTTTTGTCATTATTTCTTGGGATATTTATACATGCTCTTCTTGTAAAATCCCTACTTTATTACCTTTAAATGTATGGATGATCAAGTTAACATGTACTTTGACCTTTTATCTATGTTGAATGTAATACAATTAACATCTAAAGCCTATTTATCCCATGTGGAGCATGGGCTTCTCCTAGTTACAATTAATTCTCGAGTAACAGAAGGTTTGCTTTGTTAACAGAATGATTTTTGGGTTAATACGATTCTCGCCTCCTTAAAATGATCCTGTCCTCAGAATCAGTTACGGCTACGAGCAATTTAGGGTAACAAGCCTTCATATTTTATTTTACCACCCAGCTCACTTGTGACCCGTACCTACGCTTCCTTTGGACTTTAATGAGCTTTACTCGTTTCATCCCCCGATGCTTGGTCTCTCTCTAAGAAAGACATCTACCAACTCTCACATATCGTGCATCAACTAGTCGAATCATGACTTGTCTATCAGCATGACACTCAACGCTTACTTGCCTTGATTGTCAAAACAAATAATTCTCGTCTAATTAGTACTTTTCAATATCCCTCTTCGATAGTCTATAGTTGAAACTCATTAACCACCTCCACAAAAGGTAGTCACTGATTACCTTGAGCTCTCCATTGCACGAGCCAAAGTGTAACGCCCGAATCGTCAGGTAAACCTATCTTGCAACTATTTCATTTAAACCTTGGACTAGGCGAGAGTACATTGGGCGTACACAGGGTAAAAACGGCGTACTCCCTTTTCATGTGCGAATCGGGATAACCCCTACGTACATTGGGCGTACGCATGACGTACTCAAGCCAGAGGTAAACCCTAATTTTTAGGGTTTGCACCCTATTTAAGATAATTACGTCCTTCAAGCTCATCACCTTATCAGCCTCCTTTGCCTCTTGAGTCATATCTCGAAACCCTAATCCATTTTCTCTAAACTTTGAGCATGTGTGTGTGTGTTTGGGTGTGTGTGGTGCTTAGAGTGGAAGAAGAAGATTTGTAAAGAAACATTGGACCAGAAAGAGCTTGTGGTCCTGAGGTTTCTCATCATTTCTAGCTTATTAAAGGTAAAAAGCTTCTACCTTGATGACTCCATGTGTTAGTTTGTAGTTTAAAGCTAATTTAATCATAAAATGGTCCTTGAGATATTTCTTCACAAGGTTATAATGTTAGATCCTAGTGTTTCCAACATCCCTTGAGCATAAAAACGGAGTCTTGATGGACTAAGTCCAAGCATGCAAGGATTTAAGGTGGTTTGATGAAGATAATGTGGTTTAATCCAAGTTTTTCCCCATCAAGACATGCAAAAGCATAAAGTTGGCAACTTTATTGCTTAATGCACTTTAGTAAACCTAGATCTAAAATTGGACGTTGGGTCTTAACTGATTAAGACCTTAGAACGAGGTTTAGGCCAGCCGCAGCGTACGCCGGGTGTACCCTAGGTCAAAATGAAGGGAGAGGTCAAAATGGTAATAATAACAAAGAGGGATGGAAAATATGAATAATGATAACCAAAATCTTGAGTTTAGTGGGTTGTTATGTGTGTAGACAGCCCTCGGTGGACTCAATTCAACAGCAAATTAAATACCGAGAACAGGGGGCAAAAAATGTCCAATAGAGCAGCAAAGTCTTGGAATACATGAAATGCTTTCTTACTAGAATGGATCTTATTGAAGTTAAAGGTGTTTGGTGAAATTTTCATTTTGATTTTGTATATGAAAGTATTGGTCATTATTTGGCTAAAGATAGATATTAGCTATCATTTCTTATGTTCTATTACAAAAACAAGAATGTCCTCTACTAACTTTTTATTTTAGCAATTATTAATCAAAACAAAAATGTATTATCATATCTCCCCTACACCACACCCATCCACCCACCCACACAATCACGACACCCCTAAACGTATTAAAGATTTTGTGCTTTGATTTTTGTTATTTATCATAAATACATTATATCACCATCAATCATGCATAAAAAATTAAATTAATCTTGATTTACATATAACTTAATTAGGTCATGATATAACCTAGAAAAGAACTTCGCTAAAAGATATAGTGAAATACCCTTGATTTTTCTTGTACGTATCACCAATATCATATTTATCCGTATATGAATATGTCCAAGAATGCATTAACTAAATTAATAGGGTCAAATTGAACACTTATTTTATGTAAAAGAAAAACAGTATAAACCCAAAATTGAAGTTGACCGAAAACAAACCACCAAACGTTTTTTCATCATAATATATACACCTTATGCCCAAACAAATTGTAATAAATTTACCATGACTCATACGATTAATTATTAATCAAATATCTTTTTGTCACCAGTTTCATCTGGGTGTCACCTTGATAGGTAACTTTCTTTTTGTCTTAACCGTTGGAAAATAAACAATCTGATCTTCTTCCGCAACCCAAGTGTAACTCGTGACAAAATGATGAAGGAAAATACTGATTTCTAGCCTTGAGAACTCCAGACCGGGACACAACCGTTGTCCACCACCAAACGGTGTAAACTTGTTGCTGTTGACACTAGCTCCCGTTTTCTACACATAGATACCAATATAATGTAGATTCAGTAAACGTATAAAAATTATTTTACAAAGGGTTATTTTTCTAACAACCTCTAAGCTGACCTACACCACTCTGCACCAAATTAGGTAGACAGTGACCCACTAGGTGACTGACATAAGTCTCAATAGGAGTACACTCCGCACTGGAATTAAAACTTCCAAATTGTGGCTACTGAGACTTGAACCCGTGACCTAACAAAAGGTATAAATATTGTAAACATATAAAGCATCACTTATTTACCTCCCATCTCCATGGATCAAATTCATCGGGGTTTTCATAGTTTTCTTCATCCATATGAACGGAAGTCAATGATGCCAAAACACACCATCCTTTTGGGATCAAGTAGCCTTTGATTTCTACGTCTTCAAGAGCTTTTCTCCAAATCGCATTGATGATATTCGCCATCCGAAGAGTCTCACTTATAACCTATAATAAAATCCAATTTCTTTAGACCTCGTTTTTTACACAGACAAGACAATACAAGTTGTACTGTGTTTGACATGCATTATACCGACCGATGTCAAAAATAACAATATTTATAGTATTTTGCCCAATCCAAAAAGACATAAATACCCTCCCCATCTAAAGACACGAAACTTACGCCTTGAGTAAACGGAAGCGAGACATAATCGGTCCAAGCATACCCTTCGCCCGATTCATCCTTTCGCTTCTTTAATTCATCATTTTCCTCCTACCATTCATTAAAACTCATTCAAATCATAGCTCAAAGTCTCAAACAAGTTGTTGAAAAACATAAATGTATTCATTTCATAGTTGATACGCACCATAAGACAAGAAAGAGCCAGAGGATTATCACTCAAGTATTTGACAGCTAGAGTCATGATCATGGGCACCGAGTCTTCCCCAGGGATCATCATCTCAATAATGTTCCCACTGATGAAATCCAAGGGTAA
This sequence comes from Lactuca serriola, assembly GCF_051521515.1. Lineage (NCBI taxonomy): Eukaryota > Viridiplantae > Streptophyta > Magnoliopsida > Asterales > Asteraceae > Lactuca > Lactuca serriola. Next base: position 109,379,317 of record NC_136410.1, read on the forward strand.
CCGTTGTTGGGTTCCATCTGATTCACCTGTATCTCTTAACAACACATCAATGGCGTCATTTGGTGAGCCTGAATCTTTTGTTTCTTTTTTCTCCATTGCTATTTTCCTATCATTCACAATCTTTCTCACCATCTTTAACATTCTTTCTTTAGCCTGCAATGTTTTGGAGTTACTGATCCACTGAGATTTGGTATTGAATTTATAATGAATGAATTAATTACCTGGAGAGATTTATACATTCTGAAACCTGGAAGTTTGATTGGTAGACAAATTAAGCCTTTGATGACTTCCATGAATTCTCTCTTGAGGAACTCCATATCTTCACCTGGCTCCACACTCATCAACACCCTCACAAGAATTTGGAAAGTAATCTGCGTCAGCAGCCATAAAAAAGTGAGTGCGTCATTGAAAGGGTGAAATTGAGATTCAAAATTGTGTAGACACTTGATGAAATTCTGTTTTGATATGATCACTTTACTCATAACTTCTTGAAAATGATCTATAGGGACAATCTATCGTTTGTAAGAATGAAATTCGGATTATGTTAGTTATTATACAAAGTTTAAATCGTTAGAAAAAGCCGAACTCTGACAACGTGCTTATAGTTTTGTAAATAAATTATAAAAAAGTGAAAATCGAGATGCAAATTTATGTAGATATGGAAAAAGAATGATTACCCACATCAAAACTATATAAAAGGTGATGATTTTAAGTGATCTTGATGAAATTCTATGTTTAGTGATTACCCAAAAAAGTCAAAGATTTCACCATGTTTCCTCTTAGATGTACTTACAGACGTATGAAAAAGAATGATTACCCACATCAGAAATCCAAAAAAAGTAACAGCTTTAGTTATCTTGATGAAGTTTTATGTTAATATGATCACACTAGTCGTAAGTTCTAGAAAACCATCTGCCAGTTTGACCACAAAAGTCAAAGATTTCACCATTTTCGTTTCCTCTTCGAAGTAATCATGTAAACATGGAAAATAACTAGCACCCACATCAAAACTTCATAAAAAGTAACAATTTTTTCGATCTTAAGGAAATTCCATATTGATATGATCACACTAATCATAAGTTCAAGAAAACGATATGTTTGACCACAAAAGTCAAATCGTGTACCTTTTTCGTTTCATCTTAGAGGTAAATAACAGGGTGGTGGGTATTTTTCCGATCGATCCAAGAAGACAATGCGAGCTTCACTGAGTTCTCAATATCTTTAGTGATGCGAGCTTTGAATTGAGGAGACCTCAAGAAACCTCCGATAATCGCATGCAATCTCTTTTGTAATCCGTCATTGATTTGCAGTATCGAAGATTCACCAAGCAACTCAATCACGGATTTTGGATAACTCGGGATGAAAACATTGCCTTGGTTTTGTAAAACCACTTTGTTCACATCCGGATCCGTTGACACAATAATTGGTCTACCCAAAATGTGCGTCTTAAACACCTTCCCATAACTATGAGAAATGAAACATAAATTTCTTAATTAGGTGTATAAAGATAGAGTTTATGTAAAGAAGGGATGATTTATATGTTTGTAAAGTAGTAAGAGAGAGATTATGAAACTAAAGAAGAAGTATTGATTTTATGCTAAATTTGTTATGAGATTGTACTTCAAATTCTACGTGATTAATTTTCATAGCTACTATTTTTCAAAGTAAAATGGTATAAAGGGATAAAGGGAAGCAAAAAGTATAAATCTTTAGTTATATTGTTCATGTAACAGCAGGGGTAAAATCGTCCATAAACTGTTAACAGAGGCATGGAAATGTACTTATGTGATAATCTTCATATCTATACTAATAATCTATACTAATAAATAAAACTCATTTTCTGCCACATGTCATGTTCTCATTGATTTGGACACATGACATTTTAATAGATTTTTAGAATTTATTTATTTCCACATGTAATTTTCTAATTTGTTCCCATATCATAACTTATTTCGGTTATAATATTGAGAGAAATAAATGCTTCCTTGAAAAACAATTGATATATTTATAATGAAATAAATGTCATAATTAATGAGAGCTCTAAAATTGATATTGATATTAAATTTAGTGTTTAAATATTGATATTAAATTTGTATTTTTAATAAACCCGTGTACTACACGGGTCTTACACCTAGTGATGTAATAAAGTAAAATTTTTGAAATGGAATGGGTATAACATATAAGTATTTATTTTGGAAATTTGTAGTTATGGAACCAATCTTTATGTAAGAAAGGTGCAACTGGAATGTTTATCAAGGGACAAAACTGTCATTTTTGTCTTATATGAACTATCATTTTTGTCAAGAGTATAATAACAATGTCGGAAAATTTTTAACTTTGAAAAGCATCAAACTATGATTTCATCAAAATTGTCAATACTATCATGTTAAAAAGCACCAAATGTAGGGGTATTTTAGTCACAAACTTTTAATGATAAAAAATATGTGTCTTTTTACATTAAAATATGTTAATGTTAACCAAAAATCTTTGATTTCAATTGGAACATTAAAAACTAGATACACTGTCCCATTTTATTTAGAAATTGAAATATGAGCAAAAAAAACTTTGCATTCAAAAGTCGAATTTTCCCGATTATCAAATACATAGATTGCAATTATTGAAGGTAGTAATGTGATAACATCGTATGAAAATGTGGTGGGATGAACAAATGCACTTTTATGTATAATTATTATTATTTTTTTGTTGATACAATGATGTTCAATTTCCCATGTTTATTTTATTTTAGATTCTTTTTTACTTTTTAGTAAAATATAACAACCCTTGACTTGCTTTATATTCAATTTGACCCCTTTCGTATCGAGAACTATCAACTATTAGCTATATTATATAGTTTTTAAAATCATTTAATTATCAATGCAATCTAAAAAGTAATATCTGATAATAACAACAAAAAACTATTTTGTACCTTTAGATGATTAGATCCATGACATCAATACTATAATAAAATATTGTTTATATGTTACCTTCAAAATGCTATAATTAAGTTAATAAATTTTCGCTTTTACAACTTGTACATTTGATAACTACAGTAAAAAAAAAATCTATAATTGTCAAATGTCAAAATGAACACAAAATCTTAAGTTCAAAACAACGTACAACTCTAAATGCATAAAATCCAAGCATGCAAATCATATTATTATTATTATTATTATTATTATTATTATTATTATTATTATTATTATTATTATTATTATTATTATTATTATTATTATCAGTAAATACCAATTTCTCAAAGAAAGAAGATAAGAGTTCACTTACAGAGACTTCCGTTTTTCCATGAAACTGATAGGACGAGAAGTGAATCCAGACGCAATGAATTCAATTGTTTCTCCGATCAACGGCCAACCTGAGCTGCCTCGTGGTGGTTGCAGGCGGCTCCGGCGGCGCTCCTCCTCTTGGTTATCTCCCAAACCTCATTTTCTGACAATCAGATACTTGTAAAATAACCATCCAAGAACAATCGATATGCAAATTAATTCCCAATTTCCAAACACCCATTTCATTTCCTCCATTCTTAATCCAAAAAAGCTTGAATCTGTGAATTCGGATATGAAACGGCGAACAACTCCTCTGTTCTTGAGGTGGGTGTTGTGTTTTGTGAAGAATGTTTTCTTTCTATGACGTTTGTAGTGAATTGGGAAGATTTTGAAATCTAAATAGAGCAGAAAAAGCAAGAGGCTTTCGAGTAATAAATATGAGAGAGAGAGAGAGAGGAGGATGGGTGTAAATGATTTTGACTTTCTCAAAACTTTCTCGATTTTGTCTTTGATTCAACTTGTTTTTTACATGGGATTCAATTCCTTTAAGAAAAATGATAAATCCTAGAAAATCCCTAACTGATTATTGTCAAAAAAATTTAACTGCCGATTGTTATTATAGTTACATGGGATTCACTTTTCCAGTTTTTCTCAAATCCAATTTTGCTACTTAGTTAATTTTGCTACAGATTTTAATTGTGTTCAGTAGAGTTTTTTTTGTTTGTTCTTTAGAATAGTAATACAGAATATCTTCATTCTTCAATCTGTTTGTTATTAGAGTTTTAATTCATTAGCTTTATAACTAATGTATATATTGCTTTTTTTTAAATTGATTCGATTGATGATTATGAGTTTATAATATAATTTTTTATTCCAGGAATAATGATAAGCTTTTAAAATAATAATAATATTAATAATAATAAGTAATAAATAAATAAACCAAGTTCTTATAAAAAGAATGATCTATCCAATAAAATAAATAAATTTTCTTGTGAGACATATATAGAATAAATGTTTAATATAGTATTAACAATGATATATTTGAGGTTGCTTTTGAAATATGAAAACTTGTTGTGAGCAACTGTAAGAAAATTTTAAAAAATATTGAGTTATTAAGATTAAAGTGTTTTTTTTAATTTAAATAAATAATTAGATAAATAAATAAAAGAAACTAATGAGGTTTTAATTTAAAATTTTTAAAGTTAAAAGGAAAGTCATTTAATAAAATAAATATATAAATTTATTATTACATTTATTGCAATTATTACATTTAAATAATATGTGGAATTTAATTAAATGTAAAAAAAACATAAAATATCATGTGGAAAAATTTTAATTAAAAATAACAAGTAGCCAAATCAATAAGAATGTAACATGTGGCAAAAATATTTTCATTTATTAGAGTATTAGTTATGAGACCCTTATACTATACGGGTTAGGTAAAACAAAAAATTAAATATGAAGGTTTAAACAAAAATTTATTTAAATTTGTAATTTAAACTTTAAAATTTGAATTTTAAAGGAAACATACTAAATACAGAACTGAGTAATAATATGTAATTTATTAACTATTTTTAATTAAGGCAATTATTAATTAAGATGTAAATATCATGTGTTAATTAAGTAAAGATAAAAAGAAAATGAGAAAATAACAAATGGAAAAACATTTATTCAAAAATATTAAATAATGTCATGTGTCCAAATGATGGGGAGATGATTTGTACACAATCTATACTAATAATCTATACTAATAAATAAAACTCATTTTCTGCCACATGTCATGTTCTCATTGATTTGGACACATGGCATTTTAATAGATTTTTAGAATTTATTTATTTCCACATGTAATTTTCTGATTTGTTCTCATATCATAACTTATTTCGGTTATAATATTGAGAGAAATAAATGCTTCCTTGAAAAACAATTGATATATTTATAATGAAATAAATGTCATAATTAATGAGAGCTCTAAAATTGATATTGATATTAAATTTAGTGTTAAAATATTGATATTAAATTTGTATTTTTAATAAACCCGTGTACTACACGGGTCTTACACCTAGTGATGTAATAAAGTAAAATTTTTGAAATGGAATGGGTATAACGTATAAGTATTTATTTTGGAAATTTGTAGTTATGGAACCAATCTTTATGTAAGAAAGGTGCAACTGGAATGTTTATCAAGGGACAAAACTGTCATTTTTGTCTTATATGAACTATCATTTTTGTCAAGAGTATAATAACAATGCCGGAAAATTTTAACTTTGAAAAACATCAAACTATGATGTCATCAAAATTGTCAATACTACCATGTTAAAAAGCACCAAATGTAGGGGTATTTTAGTCACAAACTTTTAATGATAAAAAATATGTATCTTTTTACACTAAAATATGTTAATGTCAACCAAAAATCTTTGATTTCAATTGGAACATTAAAAACTAGATACACTGTCCCATTTTATTTAGAAATTGAAATATGAGCAAAAAATACTTTGCATTCAAAAGTCGAATTTTCCCGATTATCAAATACATAGATTGCAATTATTGAAGGTAGTAATGTGATAACATCGTATGAAAATGTGGTGGGATGAACAAATGCACTTTTATGTATAATTATTATTTTTTTTGTTGATACAATGATGTTCAATTTCCCATGTTTATTTTATTTTAGATTCTTTTTTACTTTTTAGTAAAATATAACAACCCTTGACTTGCTTTATATTCAATTTGACCCCTTTCGTATCGAGAACTATCAACTATTAGCTATATTATATAATTTTTAAAATCATTTAATTATCAATGCAATCTAAAAAGTAATATATGATAATAACAACAAAAAACTATTTTGTACCTTTAGATGATTAGATCCATGACATCAATACTATAATAAAATATTGTTTATATGTTACCTTCAAAATGCTATAATTAAGTTAATAAATTTTCGCTTTTACAACTTGTACATTTGATAACTACAGTAAAAAAAAAATCTATAATTGTCAAATGTCAAAATGAACACAAAATCTTAAGTTCAAAACAACGTACAACTCTAAATGCATAAAATCCAAGCATGCAAAACATATTATTATTATTATTATTATTATTATTATTATTATTATTATTATTATTATTATTATTATTATTATTATTATTATCAGTAAATACCAATTTCTCAAAGAAAGAAGATAAGAGTTCACTTACAGAGACTTCCGTTTTTCCATGAAACTGACAGGACGAGAAGTGAATCCAGACGCAATGAATTCAATTGTTTCTCCGATCAACGGCTAACCTGAGCTGCCTCGTGGTGGTTGCAGGCGGCTCCGGCGGCGCTCCTCCTCTTGGTTATCTCCCAGACCCCATTTTCTGACAATCAGATACTTGTAAAATAACCATCCAAGAACAATCGATATGCAAATTAATTCCCAATTTCCAAACACCCATTTCATTTCCTCCATTCTTAATCCAAAAAAGCTTGAATCTGTGAATTCGGATATGAAATGGCGAACAACTCCTCTGTTCTTGAGGTGGGTGTTGTGTTTTGTGAGGAATGTTTTCTTTCTATGACGTTTGTAGTGAATTGGGAAGATTTTGAAATCTAAATAGACCAGAAAAAGCAAGAGGCTTTCGAGTAATAAATATGAGAGAGAGAGAGAGAGAGTGGAGGAGGATGGGTGTAAATGATATTGACTTTCTCAAAACTTTCTCGATTCGATTCTCTCTTGATTCAACTTGTTTTTTACATGGGATTCAATTCCTTTAAGAAAAATGATAAATCCCAGAAAATCCCCAACTTATTATTGTTTCGCTACCGACTCTTATAGTTACATTGGATTCACTTTTCCAGTTTTTGTCAAATCCAATTTTGCTACTTAGTTAATTTTGCTACAGATTTTAATTGTGTTCAGTAGAGTTTTTTTTTTGTTTGTTCTTTTGAATAGTAATACAGAATATCTTCATTCTTCAATCTGTTTGTTATTAGAGTTTTAATTCATTAGCTTTATAACTAATGTATATATTATTTTTTTTTAAATTGATTCGATTGATGATTATGAGTTTATAATATAATTTTTTATTCCAGGAATAATGATAAGCTTTTAAAAAAATAATAATAATAATAAGTAATAAATAAATAAACCAAGTTCTTATAAAAAGAATGATCTGTCCAATAAAATAAATAAATTTTCTTGTGAGACATATATAGAATAAATGTTTAATATAGTATTAACAATGATATATTTGAGGTTGCTTTTGAAATATGAAAACTTGTGGTGAGCAACTGTAAGAAAATTTTAAAAAATATTGAGTTATTAAGATTAAAGTGTTTTTTTTTAATTTAAATAAATAATTCAAATAAATAAATAAAAGAAACTAATGAGGTTTTAATTTAAAATTTTTAAAGTTAAAAGGAAAGTCGTTTAATAAAATAAATATATAAATTTATTATTACATTTATTGCAATTATTACATTTAAATAATATGTGGAATTTAATTAAATGTAAAAAAAACATAAAATGTCATGTGGAAAAATTTTAATTAAAAATAACAAGTAGCCAAATCAATAAGAATGTAACATGTGGCAAAAATATTTTCATTTATTAGAGTATTAGTTATGAGACCCTTATACTATACGGGTTAGGTAAAACAAAAAATTAAATATGAAGGTTTAAACAAAAATTTATTTAAATTTGTAATTTAAACTTTAAAATTTGAATTTTAAAGGAAACATACTAAATACAATACTGAGTAATAATATGTAATTTATTAACTATTTTTAATTAAGGCAATTATTAATTAAGATGTAAATATCATGTGTTAATTAAGTAAAGATAAAAAGAAAATGAGAAAATAACAAATGGAAAAACATTTATTCAAAAATATTAAATAATGTCATGTGTCCAAATGATGGGGAGATGATTTGTACACAATCTATACTAATAATCTATACTAATAAATAAAACTCATTTTCTGCCACATGTCATGTTCTCATTGATTTGGACACATGGCATTTTAATAGATTTTTATAATTTATTTATTTCCACATGTAATTTTCTGATTTGTTCCCATATCATAACTTATTTCGGTTATAATATTGAGAGAAATAAATGCTTCCTTGAAAAACAATTGATATATTTATAATGAAATAAATGTCATAATTAATGAGAGCTCTAAAATTGATATTGATATTAAATTTAGTGTTAAAATATTGATATTAAATTTGTATTTTTAATAAACCCGTGTACTACACGGGTCTTACACCTAGTGATGTAATAAAGTAAAATTTTTGAAATGGAATGGGTATAACGTATAAGTATTTATTTTGGAAATTTGTAGTTATGGAACCAATCTTTATGTAAGAAAGGTGCAACTGGAATGTTTATCAAGGGACAAAACTGTCATTTTTGTCTTACATGAACTATCATTTTTGTCAAGAGTATAATAACAATGCCGGAAAATTTTAACTTTGAAAAGCATCAAACTATGATGTCATCAAAATTGTCAATACTACCATGTTAAAAAGCACCAAATGTAGGGGTATTTTAGTCACAAACTTTTAATGATAAAAAATATGTGTCTTTTTACATTAAAATATGTTAATGTCAATCAAAAACTTTGATTTCAATTGGAACATTAAAAACTAGATACACTGTCCCATTTTATTTAGAAATTGAAATATGAGCAAAAAATACTTTGCATTCAAAAGTCGAATTTTCCCGATTATCAAATACATAGATTGCAATTATTGAAGGTAGTAATGTGATAACATCGTATGAAAATGTGGTGGGATGAACAAATGCACTTTTATGTATAATTATTATTATTTTTTTGTTGATACAATGATGTTCAATTTCCCATGTTTATTTTATTTTAGATTCTTTTTTACTTTTTAGTAAAATATAACAACCCTTGACTTGCTTTATATTCAATTTGACCCCTTTCGTATCGAGAACTATCAACTATTAGCTATATTATATAATTTTTAAAATCATTTAATTATCAATGCAATCTAAAAAGTAATATATGATAATAACAACAAAAAACTATTTTGTACCTTTAGATGATTAGATCCATGACATCAATACTATAATAAAATATTGTTTATATGTTACCTTCAAAATGCTATAATTAAGTTAATAAATTTTCGCTTTTACAACTTGTACATTTGATAACTACAGTAAAAAAAAAATCTATAATTGTCAAATGTCAAAATGAACACAAAATCTTAAGTTCAAAACAACGTACAACTCTAAATGCATAAAATCCAAGCATGCAAAACATATTATTATTATTATTATTATTATTATTATTATTATTATTATTATTATTATTATTATTATTATTATTATTATTATTATTATCAGTAAATACCAATTTCTCAAAGAAAGAAGATAAGAGTTCACTTACAGAGACTTCCGTTTTTCCATGAAACTGACAGGACGAGAAGTGAATCCAGACGCAATGAATTCAATTGTTTCTCCGATCAACGGCTAACCTGAGCTGCCTCGCGGTGGTTACAGGCGGCTCCGGCGGCGCTCCTCCTCTTGGTTATCTCCCAGACCCCATTTTCTGACAATCAGATACTTGTAAAATAACCATCCAAGAACAATCGATATGCAAATTAATTCCCAATTTCCAAACACCCATTTCATTTCCTCCATTCTTAATCCAAAAAAGCTTGAATCTGTGAATTCGGATATGAAATGGCGAACAACTCCTCTGTTCTTGAGGTGGGTGTTGTGTTTTGTGAGGAATGTTATCTTTCTATGACGTTTGTAGTGAATTGGGAAGATTTTGAAATCTAAATAGACCAGAAAAAGCAAGAGGCTTTCGAGTAATAAATATGAGAGAGAGAGAGAGTGGAGGAGGATGGGTGTAAATGATATTGACTTTCTCAAAACTTTCTCGATTCGATTCTCTCTTGATTCAACTTGTTTTTTACATGGGATTCAATTCCTTTAAGAAAAATGATAAATCCCAGAAAATCCCCAACTTATTATTGTTTCGCTACCGACTCTTATAGTTACATTGGATTCACTTTTCCAGTTTTTCTCAAATCCAATTTTGCTACTTAGTTAATTTTGCTACAGATTTTAATTGTGTTCAGTAGAGTTTTTTTTTTGTTTGTTCTTTTGAATAGTAATACAGAATATCTTCATTCTTCAATTTGTTTGTTATTAGAGTTTTAATTCATTAGCTTTATAACTAATGTATATATTGTTTTTTTTTAAATTGATTCGATTGATGATTATGAGTTTATAATATAATTTTTTATTCCAGGAATAATGATAAGCTTTTAAAATAATAATAATAATAATAAGTAATAAATAAATAAACCAAGTTCTTATAAAAAGAATGATTTGTCCAATAAAATAAATAAATTTTCTTGTGAGACATATATAGAATAAATGTTTAATATAGTATTAACAATGATATATTTGAGGTTGCTTTTGAAATATGAAAACTTGTGGTGAGCAACTGTAAGAAAATTTTAAAAAATATTGAGTTATTAAGATTAAAGTGTTTTTTTTTTAATTTAAATAAATAATTCAGATAAATAAATAAAAGAAACTAATGAGGTTTTAATTTAAAATTTTTAAAGTTAAAAGGAAAGTTGTTTAATAAAATAAATATATAAATTTATTATTACATTTATTGCAATTATTACATTTAAATAATATGTGGAATTTAATTAAATGTAAAAAAAACATAAAATGTCATGTGGAAAAATTTTAATTAAAAATAACAAGTAGCCAAATCAATAAGAATGTAACATGTGGCAAAAATATTTTCATTTATTAGAGTATTAGTTATGAGACCCTTATACTATACGGGTTAGGTAAAACAAAAAATTAAATATGAAGGTTTAAACAAAAATTTATTTAAATTTGTAATTTAAACTTTAAAATTTGAATTTTAAAGGAAACATACTAAATACAATACTGAGTAATAATATGTAATTTATTAACTATTTTTAATTAAGGCAATTATTAATTAAGATGTAAATATCATGTGTTAATTAAGTAAAGATAAAAAGAAAATGAGAAAATAACAAATGAAAAAACATTTATTCAAAAATATTAAATAATGTCATGTGTCCAAATGATGGGGAGATGATTTGTACACAATCTATACTAATAATCTATACTAATAAATAAAACTCATTTTCTGCCACATGTCATGTTCTCATTGATTTGGACACATGGCATTTTAATAGATTTTTATAATTTATTTATTTCCACATGTAATTTTCTGATTTGTTCCCATATCATAACTTATTTCGGTTATAATATTGAGAGAAATAAATGCTTCCTTGAAAAACAATTGATATATTTATAATGAAATAAATGTCATAATTAATGAGAGCTCTAAAATTGATATTGATATTAAATTTAGTGTTAAAATATTGATATTAAATTTGTATTTTTAATAAACCCGTGTACTACACGGGTCTTACACCTAGTGATGTAATAAAGTAAAATTTTTGAAATGGAATGGGTATAACGTATAAGTATTTATTTTGGAAATTTGTAGTTATGGAACCAATCTTTATGTAAGAAAGGTGCAACTGGAATGTTTATCAAGGGACAAAACTGTCATTTTTGTCTTACATGAACTATCATTTTTGTCAAGAGTATAATAACAATGCCGGAAAATTTTAACTTTGAAAAGCATCAAACTATGATGTCATCAAAATTGTCAATACTACCATGTTAAAAAGCACCAAATGTAGGGGTATTTTAGTCACAAACTTTTAATGATAAAAAATATGTGTCTTTTTACATTAAAATATGTTAATGTCAACCAAAAACTTTGATTTCAATTGGAACATTAAAAACTAGATACACTGTCCCATTTTATTTAGAAATTGAAATATGAGCAAAAAATACTTTGCATTCAAAAGTCGAATTTTCCCGATTATCAAATACATAGATTGCAATTATTGAAGGTAGTAATGTGATAACATCGTATGAAAATGTGGTGGGATGAACAAATGCACTTTTATGTATAATTATTATTATTTTTTTGTTGATACAATGATGTTCAATTTCCCATGTTTATTTTATTTTAGATTCTTTTTTACTTTTTAGTAAAATATAACAACCCTTGACTTGCTTTATATTCAATTTGACCCCTTTCGTATCGAGAACTATCAACTATTAGCTATATTATATAATTTTTAAAATCATTTAATTATCAATGCAATCTAAAAAGTAATATATGATAATAACAACAAAAAACTATTTTGTACCTTTAGATGATTAGATCCATGACATCAATACTATAATAAAATATTGTTTATATGTTACCTTCAAAATGCTATAATTAAGTTAATAAATTTTCGCTTTTACAACTTGTACATTTGATAACTACAGTAAAAAAAAATCTATAATTGTCAAATGTCAAAATGAACACAAAATCTTAAGTTCAAAACAACGTACAACTCTAAATGCATAAAATCCAAGCATGCAAAACATATTATTATTATTATTATTATTATTATTATTATTATTATTATTATTATTATTATTATTATTATTATCAGTAAATACCAATTTCTCAAAGAAAGAAGATAAGAGTTCACTTACAGAGACTTCCGTTTTTCCATGAAACTGACAGGACGAGAAGTGAATCCAGACGCAATGAATTCAATTGTTTCTCCGATCAACGGCTAACCTGAGCTGCCTCGCGGTGGTTACAGGCGGCTCCGGCGGCGCTCCTCCTCTTGGTTATCTCCCAGACCCCATTTTCTGACAATCAGATACTTGTAAAATAACCATCCAAGAACAATCGATATGCAAATTAATTCCCAATTTCCAAACACCCATTTCATTTCCTCCATTCTTAATCCAAAAAAGCTTGAATCTGTGAATTCGGATATGAAATGGCGAACAACTCCTCTGTTCTTGAGGTGGGTGTTGTGTTTTGTGAGGAATGTTATCTTTCTATGACGTTTGTAGTGAATTGGGAAGATTTTGAAATCTAAATAGACCAGAAAAAGCAAGAGGCTTTCGAGTAATAAATATGAGAGAGAGAGAGAGAGTGGAGGAGGATGGGTGTAAATGATATTGACTTTCTCAAAACTTTCTCGATTCGATTCTCTCTTGATTCAACTTGTTTTTTACATGGGATTCAATTCCTTTAAGAAAAATGATAAATCCCAGAAAATCCCCAACTTATTATTGTTTCGCTACCGACTCTTATAGTTACATTGGATTCACTTTTCCAGTTTTTCTCAAATCCAATTTTGCTACTTAGTTAATTTTGCTACAGATTTTAATTGTGTTCAGTAGAGTTTTTTTTTTGTTTGTTCTTTTGAATAGTAATACAGAATATCTTCATTCTTCAATCTGTTTGTTATTAGAGTTTTAATTCATTAGCTTTATAACTAATGTATATATTGTTTTTTTTTAAATTGATTCGATTGATGATTATGAGTTTATAATATAATTTTTTATTCCAGGAATAATGATAAGCTTTTAAAAAAATAATAATAATAATAAGTAATAAATAAATAAACCAAGTTCTTATAAAAAGAATGATTTGTCCAATAAAATAAATAAATTTTCTTGTGAGACATATATAGAATAAATGTTTAATATAGTATTAACAATGATATATTTGAGGTTGCTTTTGAAATATGAAAACTTGTGGTGAGCAACTGTAAGAAAATTTTAAAAAATATTGAGTTATTAAGATTAAAGTGTTTTTTTTTTAATTTAAATAAATAATTCAGATAAATAAATAAAAGAAACTAATGAGGTTTTAATTTAAAATTTTTAAAGTTAAAAGGAAAGTTGTTTAATAAAATAAATATATAAATTTATTATTACATTTATTGCAATTATTACATTTAAATAATATGTGGAATTTAATTAAATGTAAAAAAAACATAAAATGTCATGTGGAAAAATTTTAATTAAAAATAACAAGTAGCCAAATCAATAAGAATGTAACATGTGGCAAAAATATTTTCATTTATTAGAGTATTAGTTATGAGACCCTTATACTATACGGGTTAGGTAAAACAAAAAATTAAATATGAAGGTTTAAACAAAAATTTATTTAAATTTGTAATTTAAACTTTAAAATTTGAATTTTAAAGGAAACATACTAAATACAATACTGAGTAATAATATGTAATTTATTAACTATTTTTAATTAAGGCAATTATTAATTAAGATGTAAATATCATGTGTTAATTAAGTAAAGATAAAAAGAAAATGAGAAAATAACAAATGGAAAAACATTTATTCAAAAATATTAAATAATGTCATGTGTCCAAATGATGGGGAGATGATTTGTACACAATCTATACTAATAATCTATACTAATAAATAAAACTCATTTTCTGCCACATGTCATGTTCTCATTGATTTGGACACATGGCATTTTAATAGATTTTTAGAATTTATTTATTTCCACATGTAATTTTCTGATTTGTTCCCATATCATAACTTATTTCGGTTATAATATTGAGAGAAATAAATGCTTCATTGAAAAACAATTGATATATTTATAATGAAATAAATGTCATAATTAATGAGAGCTCTAAAATTGATATTGATATTAAATTTAGTGTTAAAATATTGATATTAAATTTGTATTTTTAATAAACCCGTGTACTACACGGGTCTTACACCTAGTGATGTAATAAAGTAAAATTTTTGAAATGGAATGGGTATAACGTATAAGTATTTATTTTGGAAATTTGTAGTTATGGAACCAATCTTTATGTAAGAAAGGTGCAACTGGAATGTTTATCAAGGGACAAAACTGTCATTTTTGTCTTATATGAACTATCATTTTTGTCAAGAGTATAATAACAATGCCGGAAAATTTTAACTTTGAAAAGCATCAAACTATGATGTCATCAAAATTGTCAATACTACCATGTTAAAAAGCACCAAATGTAGGGGTATTTTAGTCACAAACTTTTAATGATAAAAAATATGTGTCTTTTTACATTAAAATATGTTAATGTCAACCAAAAACTTTGATTTCAATTGGAACATTAAAAACTAGATACACTGTCCCATTTTATTTAGAAATTGAAATATGAGCAAAAAAAACTTTGCATTCAAAAGTCGAATTTTCCCGATTATCAAATACATAGATTGCAATTATTGAAGGTAGTAATGTGATAACATCGTATGAAAATGTGGTGGGATGAACAAATGCACTTTTATGTATAATTATTATTTTTTTTGTTGATACAATGATGTTCAATTTCCCATGTTTATTTTATTTTAGATTCTTTTTTACTTTTTAGTAAAATATAACAACCCTTGACTTGCTTTATATTCAATTTGACCCCTTTCGTATCGAGAACTATCAACTATTAGCTATATTATATAATTTTTAAAATCATTTAATTATCAATGCAATCTAAAAAGTAATATATGATAATAACAACAAAAAACTATTTTGTACCTTTAGATGATTAGATCCATGACATCAATACTATAATAAAATATTGTTTATATGTTACCTTCAAAATGCTATAATTAAGTTAATAAATTTTCGCTTTTACAACTTGTACATTTGATAACTACAGTAAAAAAAAAATCTATAATTGTCAAATGTCAAAATGAACACAAAATCTTAAGTTCAAAACAACGTACAACTCTAAATGCATAAAATCCAAGCATGCAAAACATATTATTATTATTATTATTATTATTATTATTATTATTATTATTATTATTATTATTATTATTATTATTATTATTATTATTATTATTATTATTATTATTATCAGTAAATACCAATTTCTCAAAGAAAGAAGATAAGAGTTCACTTACAGAGACTTCCGTTTTTCCATGAAACTGACAGGACGAGAAGTGAATCCAGACGCAATGAATTCAATTGTTTCTCCGATCAACGGCTAACCTGAGCTGCCTCGCGGTGGTTACAGGCGGCTCCGGCGGCGCTCCTCCTCTTGGTTATCTCCCAGACCCCATTTTCTGACAATCAGATACTTGTAAAATAACCATCCAAGAACAATCGATATGCAAATTAATTCCCAATTTCCAAACACCCATTTCATTTCCTCCATTCTTAATCCAAAAAAGCTTGAATCTGTGAATTCGGATATGAAATGGCGAACAACTCCTCTGTTCTTGAGGTGGGTGTTGTGTTTTGTGAGGAATGTTATCTTTCTATGACGTTTGTAGTGAATTGGGAAGATTTTGAAATCTAAATAGACCAGAAAAAGCAAGAGGCTTTCGAGTAATAAATATGAGAGAGAGAGAGAGAGAGTGGAGGAGGATGGGTGTAAATGATATTGACTTTCTCAAAACTTTCTCGATTCGATTCTCTCTTGATTCAACTTGTTTTTTACATGGGATTCAATTCCTTTAAGAAAAATGATAAATCCCAGAAAATCCCCAACTTATTATTGTTTCGCTACCGACTCTTATAGTTACATTGGATTCACTTTTCCAGTTTTTCTCAAATCCAATTTTGCTACTTAGTTAATTTTGCTACAGATTTTAATTGTGTTCAGTAGAGTTTTTTTTTTGTTTGTTCTTTTGAATAGTAATACAGAATATCTTCATTCTTCAATCTGTTTGTTATTAGAGTTTTAATTCATTAGCTTTATAACTAATGTATATATTGTTTTTTTTTAAATTGATTCGATTGATGATTATGAGTTTATAATATAATTTTTTATTCCAGGAATAATGATAAGCTTTTAAAAAAATAATAATAATAATAAGTAATAAATAAATAAACCAAGTTCTTATAAAAAGAATGATCTGTCCAATAAAATAAATAAATTTTCTTGTGAGACATATATAGAATAAATGTTTAATATAGTATTAACAATGATATATTTGAGGTTGCTTTTGAAATATGAAAACTTGTGGTGAGCAACTGTAAGAAAATTTTAAAAAATATTGAGTTATTAAGATTAAAGTGTTTTTTTTTAATTTAAATAAATAATTCAGATAAATAAATAAAAGAAACTAATGAGGTTTTAATTTAAAATTTTTAAAGTTAAAAGGAAAGTCGTTTAATAAAATAAATATATAAATTTATTATTACATTTATTGCAATTATTACATTTAAATAATATGTGGAATTTAATTAAATGTAAAAAAAACATAAAATGTCATGTGGAAAAATTTTAATTAAAAATAACAAGTAGCCAAATCAATAAGAATGTAACATGTGGCAAAAATATTTTCATTTATTAGAGTATTAGTTATGAGACCCTTATACTATACGGGTTAGGTAAAACAAAAAATTAAATATGAAGGTTTAAACAAAAATTTATTTAAATTTGTAATTTAAAATTTAAAATTTGAATTTTAAAGGAAACATACTAAATACAATACTGAGTAATAATATGTAATTTATTAACTATTTTTAATTAAGGCAATTATTAATTAAGATGTAAATATCATGTGTTAATTAAGTAAAGATAAAAAGAAAATGAGAAAATAACAAATGGAAAAACATTTATTCAAAAATATTAAATAATGTCATGTGTCCAAATGATGGGGAGATGATTTGTACACAATCTATACTAATAATCTATACTAATAAATAAAACTCATTTTCTGCCACATGTCATGTTCTCATTGATTTGGACACATGGCATTTTAATAGATTTTTAGAATTTATTTATTTCCACATGTAATTTTCTGATTTGTTCCCATATCATAACTTATTTCGGTTATAATATTGAGAGAAATAAATGCTTCCTTGAAAAACAATTGATATATTTATAATGAAATAAATGTCATAATTAATGAGAGCTCTAAAATTGATATTGATATTAAATTTAGTGTTAAAATATTGATATTAAATTTGTATTTTTAATAAACCCGTGTACTACACGGGTCTTACACCTAGTGATGTAATAAAGTAAAATTTTTGAAATGGAATGGGTATAACGTATAAGTATTTATTTTGGAAATTTGTAGTTATGGAACAAATCTTTATGTAAAAAAGGTGCAACTGGAATGTTTATCAAGGGACAAAACTGTCATTTTTGTTTTATATGAACTATCATTTTTGTCAAGAGTATAATAACAATGCCGGAAAATTTTAACTTTGAAAAGCATCAAACTATGATTTCATCAAAATTGTCAATACTACCATGTTAAAAAGCACCAAATGTAGGGGTATTTTAGTCACAAACTTTTAATGATAAAAAATATGTGTCTTTTTACATTAAAATATGTTAATGTTAACCAAAAATCTTTGATTTCAATTGGAACATTAAAAACTAGATACACTGTCCCATTTTATTTAGAAATTGAAATATGAGCAAAAAAAACTTTGCATTCAAAAGTCGAATTTTCCCGATTATCAAATACATAGATTGCAATTATTGAAGGTAGTAATGTGATAACATCGTATGAAAATGTGGTGGGATGAACAAATGCACTTTTATGTATAATTATTATTTTTTTTGTTGATACAATGATGTTCAATTTCCCATGTTTATTTTATTTTAGATTCTTTTTTACTTTTTAGTAAAATATAACAACCCTTGACTTGCTTTATATTCAATTTGACCCCTTTCGTATCGAGAACTATCAACTATTAGCTATATTATATAATTTTTAAAATCATTTAATTATCAATGCAATCTAAAAAGTAATATATGATAATAACAACAAAAAACTATTTTGTACCTTTAGATGATTAGATCCATGACATCAATACTATAATAAAATATTGTTTATATGTTACCTTCAAAATGCTATAATTAAGTTAATAAATTTTCGCTTTTACAACTTGTACATTTGATAACTACAGTAAAAAAAAAATCTATAATTGTCAAATGTCAAAATGAACACAAAATCTTAAGTTCAAAACAACGTACAACTCTAAATGCATAAAATCCAAGCATGCAAAACATATTATTATTATTATTATTATTATTATTATTATTATTATTATTATTATTATTATTATTATTATTATTATTATTATTATTATTATTATTATTATTATTATTATCAGTAAATACCAATTTCTCAAAGAAAGAAGATAAGAGTTCACTTACAGAGACTTCCGTTTTTCCATGAAACTGACAGGACGAGAAGTGAATCCAGACGCAATGAATTCAATTGTTTCTCCGATCAACGGCTAACCTGAGCTGCCTCGCGGTGGTTACAGGCGGCTCCGGCGGCGCTCCTCCTCTTGGTTATCTCCCAGACCCCATTTTCTGACAATCAGATACTTGTAAAATAACCATCCAAGAACAATCGATATGCAAATTAATTCCCAATTTCCAAACACCCATTTCATTTCCTCCATTCTTAATCCAAAAAAGCTTGAATCTGTGAATTCGGATATGAAATGGCGAACAACTCCTCTGTTCTTGAGGTGGGTGTTGTGTTTTGTGAGGAATGTTTTCTTTCTATGACGTTTGTAGTGAATTGGGAAGATTTTGAAATCTAAATAGACCAGAAAAAGCAAGAGGCTTTCGAGTAATAAATATGAGAGAGAGAGAGAGAGTGGAGGAGGATGGGTGTAAATGATATTGACTTTCTCAAAACTTTCTCGATTCGATTCTCTCTTGATTCAACTTGTTTTTTACATGGGATTCAATTCCTTTAAGAAAAATGATAAATCCCAGAAAATCCCCAACTTATTATTGTTTCGCTACCGACTCTTATAGTTACATTGGATTCACTTTTCCAGTTTTTCTCAAATCCAATTTTGCTACTTAGTTAATTTTGCTACAGATTTTAATTGTGTTCAGTAGAGTTTTTTTTTTGTTTGTTCTTTTGAATAGTAATACAGAATATCTTCATTCTTCAATCTGTTTGTTATTAGAGTTTTAATTCATTAGCTTTATAACTAATGTATATATTGTTTTTTTTTAAATTGATTCGATTGATGATTATGAGTTTATAATATAATTTTTTATTCCAGGAATAATGATAAGCTTTTAAAATAATAATAATAATAATAAGTAATAAATAAATAAACCAAGTTCTTATAAAAAGAATGATCTGTCCAATAAAATAAATAAATTTTCTTGTGAGACATATATAGAATAAATGTTTAATATAGTATTAACAATGATTTATTTGAGGTTGCTTTTGAAATATGAAAACTTGTGGTGAGCAACTGTAAGAAAATTTTAAAAAATATTGAGTTATTAAGATTAAAGTGTTTTTTTTTAATTTAAATAAATAATTCAGATAAATAAATAAAAGAAACTAATGAGGTTTTAATTTAAAATTTTTAAAGTTAAAAGGAAAGTCGTTTAATAAAATAAATATATAAATTTATTATTACATTTATTGCAATTATTACATTTAAATAATATGTGGAATTTAATTAAATGTAAAAAAAACATAAAATGTCATGTGGAAAAATTTTAATTAAAAATAACAAGTAGCCAAATCAATAAGAATGTAACATGTGGCAAAAATATTTTCATTTATTAGAGTATTAGTTATGAGACCCTTATACTATACGGGTTAGGTAAAACAAAAAATTAAATATGAAGGTTTAAACAAAAATTTATTTAAATTTGTAATTTAAACTTTAAAATTTGAATTTTAAAGGAAACATACTAAATACAATACTGAGTAATAATATGTAATTTATTAACTATTTTTAATTAAGGCAATTATTAATTAAGATGTAAATATCATGTGTTAATTAAGTAAAGATAAAAAGAAAATGAGAAAATAACAAATGGAAAAACATTTATTCAAAAATATTAAATAATGTCATGTGTCCAAATGATGGGGAGATGATTTGTACACAATCTATACTAATAATCTATACTAATAAATAAAACTCATTTTCTGCCACATGTCATGTTCTCATTGATTTGGACACATGGCATTTTAATAGATTTTTAGAATTTATTTATTTCCACATGTAATTTTCTGATTTGTTCCCATATCATAACTTATTTCGGTTATAATATTGAGAGAAATAAATGCTTCCTTGAAAAACAATTGATATATTTATAATGAAATAAATGTTATAATTAATGAGAGCTCTAAAATTGATATTGATATTAAATTTAGTGTTAAAATATTGATATTAAATTTGTATTTTTAATAAACCCGTGTACTACACGGGTCTTACACCTAGTGATGTAATAAAGTAAAATTTTTGAAATGGAATGGGTATAACGTATAAGTATTTATTTTGGAAATTTGTAGTTATGGAACCAATCTTTATGTAAAAAAGGTGCAACTGGAATGTTTATCAAGGGACAAAACTGTCATTTTTGTCTTATATGAACTATCATTTTTGTCAAGAGTATAATAACAATGCCGGAAAATTTTAACTTTGAAAAGCATCAAACTATGATTTCATCAAAATTGTCAATACTACCATGTTAAAAAGCACCAAATGTAGGGGTATTTTAGTCACAAACTTTTAATGATAAAAAATATGTGTCTTTTTACATTAAAATATGTTAATGTTAACCAAAAATCTTTGATTTCAATTGGAACATTAAAAACTAGATACACTGTCCCATTTTATTTAGAAATTGAAATATGAGCAAAAAAAACTTTGCATTCAAAAGTCGAATTTTCCCGATTATCAAATACATAGATTGCAATTATTGAAGGTAGTAATGTGATAACATCGTATGAAAATGTGGTGGGATGAACAAATGCACTTTTATGTATAATTATTATTATTTTTTTGTTGATACAATGATGTTCAATTTCCCATGTTTATTTTATTTTAGATTTTTTTTTACTTTTTAGTAAAATATAACAACCCTTGACTTGCTTTATATTCAATTTGACCCCTTTCGTATCGAGAACTATCAACTATTAGCTATATTATATAGTTTTTAAAATCATTTAATTATCAATGCAATCTAAAAAGTAATATCTGATAATAACAACAAAAAACTATTTTGTACCTTTAGATGATTAGATCCATGACATCAATACTATAATAAAATATTGTTTATATGTTACCTTCAAAATGCTATAATTAAGTTAATAAATTTTCGCTTTTACAACTTGTACATTTGATAACTACAGTAAAAAAAAAATCTATAATTGTCAAATGTCAAAATGAACACAAAATCTTAAGTTCAAAACAACGTACAACTCTAAATGCATAAAATCCAAGCATGCAAATCATATTATTATTATTATTATTATTATTATTATTATTATTATTATTATTATTATTATTATTATTATTATTATTATTATTATTATTATTATTATCAGTAAATACCAATTTCTCAAAGAAAGAAGATAAGAGTTCACTTACAGAGACTTCCGTTTCTCCATGAAACTGACAGGACGAGAAGTGAATCCAGACGCAATGAATTCAATTGTTTCTCCGATCAACGGCCAACCTGAGCTGCCTCGTGGTGGTTGCAGGCGGCTCCGGCGGCGCTCCTCCTCTTGGTTATCTCCCAAACCCCATTTTCTGACAATCAGATACTTGTAAAATAACCATCCAAGAACAATCGATATGCAAATTAATTCCCAATTTCCAAACACCCATTTCATTTCCTCCATTCTTAATCCAAAAAAGCTTGAATCTGTGAATTCGGATATGAAACGGCGAACAACTCCTCTGTTCTTGAGGTGGGTGTTGTGTTTTGTGAAGAATGTTTTCTTTCTATGACGTTTGTAGTGAATTGGGAAGATTTTGAAATCTAAATAGACCAGAAAAAGCAAGAGGCTTTCGAGTAATAAATATGAGAGAGAGAGAGAGGAGGATGGGTGTAAATGATATTGACTTTCTCAAAACTTTCTCGATTCGATTCTCTCTTGATTCAACTTGTTTTTTACATGGGATTCAATTCCTTTAAGAAAAATGATAAATCCCAGAAAATCCCCAACTTATTATTGTTTCACTACCGATTGTTATAGTTACATTGGATTCACTTTTCCAGTTTTTCTCAAATCCAATTTTGCTACTTAGTTAATTTTGCTACACATTTTAATTGTGTTCACTAGAGTTTTTTTTGTTTGTTCTTTAGAATAGTAATACAGAATATCTTCATTCTTCAATCTGTTTGTTATTAGAGTTTTAATTCATTAGCTTTATAACTAATGTATATATTGCTTTTTTTTAAATTGATTTGATTGATGATTATGAGTTTATAATATAATTTTTTATTCCAGGAATAATGATAAGCTTTTAAAATAATAATAATAATAATAAGTAATAAATAAATAAACCAAGTTCTTATAAAAAGAATGATCTGTCCAATAAAATAAATAAATTTTCTTGTGAGACATATATAGAATAAATGTTTAATATAGTATTAACAATGATATATTTGAGGTTGCTTTTGAAATATGAAAACTTGTTGTGAGCAACTGTAAGAAAATTTTAAAAAATATTGAGTTATTAAGATTAAAGTGTTTTTTTTTAATTTAAATAAATAATTTAGATAAATAAATAAAAGAAACTAATGAGGTTTTAATTTAAAATTTTTAAAGTTAAAAGGAAAGTCGTTTAATAAAATAAATATATAAATTTATTATTACATTTATTGCAATTATTACATTTAAATAATATGTGGAATTTAATTAAATGTAAAAAAAACATAAAATGTCATGTGGAAAAATTTTAATTAAAAATAACAAGTAGCCAAATCAATAAGAATGTAACATGTGGCAAAAATATTTTCATTTATTAGAGTATTAGTTATGAGACCCTTATACTATACGGGTTAGGTAAAACAAAAAATTAAATATGAAGGTTTAAACAAAAATTTATTTAAATTTGTAATTTAAAATTTAAAATTTGAATTTTAAAGGAAACATACTAAATACAATACTGAGTAATAATATGTAATTTATTAACTATTTTTAATTAAGGCAATTATTAATTAAGATGTAAATATCATGTGTTAATTAAGTAAAGATAAAAAGAAAATGAGAAAATAACAAATGAAAAAACATTTATTCAAAAATATTAAATAATGTCATGTGTCCAAATGATGGGGAGATGATTTGTACACAATCTATACTAATAATCTATACTAATAAATAAAACTCATTTTCTGCCACATGTCATGTTCTCATTGATTTGGACACATGGCATTTTAATAGATTTTTATAATTTATTTATTTCCACATGTAATTTTCTGATTTGTTCCCATATCATAACTTATTTCGGTTATAATATTGAGAGAAATAAATGCTTCCTTGAAAAACAATTGATATATTTATAATGAAATAAATGTCATAATTAATGAGAGCTCTAAAATTGATATTGTTATTAAATTTAGTGTTAAAATATTGATATTAAATTTGTATTTTTAATAAACCCGTGTACTACACGGGTCTTACACCTAGTGATGTAATAAAGTAAAATTTTTGAAATGGAATGGGTATAACGTATAAGTATTTATTTTGGAAATTTGTAGTTATGGAACCAATCTTTATGTAAGAAAGGTGCAACTGGAATGTTTATCAAGGGACAAAACTGTCATTTTTGTCTTATATGAACTATCATTTTTGTCAAGAGTATAATAACAATGCCGGAAAATTTTAACTTTGAAAAGCATCAAACTATGATGTCATCAAAATTGTCAATACTACCATGTTAAAAAGCACCAAATGTAGGGGTATTTTAGTCACAAACTTTTAATGATAAAAAATATGTGTCTTTTTACATTAAAATATGTTAATGTCAACCAAAAATCTTTGATTTCAATTGGAACATTAAAAACTAGATACACTGTCCCATTTTATTTAGAAATTGAAATATGAGCAAAAAATACTTTGCATTCAAAAGTCGAATTTTCCCGATTATCAAATACATAGATTGCAATTATTGAAGGTAGTAATGTGATAACATCGTATGAAAATGTGGTGGGATGAACAAATGCACTTTTATGTATAATTATTTTTTTTTTGTTGATACAATGATGTTCAATTTCCCATGTTTATTTTATTTTAGATTCTTTTTTACTTTTTAGTAAAATATAACAACCCTTGACTTGCTTTATATTCAATTTGACCCCTTTCGTATCGAGAACTATCAACTATTAGCTATATTATATAATTTTTAAAATCATTTAATTATCAATGCAATCTAAAAAGTAATATATGATAATAACAACAAAAAACTATTTTGTACCTTTAGATGATTAGATCCATGACATCAATACTATAATAAAATATTGTTTATATGTTACCTTCAAAATGCTATAATTAAGTTAATAAATTTTCGCTTTTACAACTTGTACATTTGATAACTACAGTAAAAAAAAAATTCTATAATTGTCAAATGTCAAAATGAACACAAAATCTTAAGTTCAAAACAACGTACAACTCTAAATGCATAAAATCCAAGCATGCAAAACATATTATTATTATTATTATTATTATTATTATTATTATTATTATTATTATTATTATTATTATTATTATTATTATTATTATTATCAGTAAATACCAATTTCTCAAAGAAAGAAGATAAGAGTTCACTTACAGAGACTTCCGTTTTTCCATGAAACTGACAGGACGAGAAGTGAATCCAGACGCAATGAATTCAATTGTTTCTCCGATCAACGGCTAACCTGAGCTGCCTCGCGGTGGTTACAGGCGGCTCCGGCGGCGCTCCTCCTCTTGGTTATCTCCCAGACCCCATTTTCTGACAATCAGATACTTGTAAAATAACCATCCAAGAACAATCGATATGCAAATTAATTCCCAATTTCCAAACACCCATTTCATTTCCTCCATTCTTAATCCAAAAAAGCTTGAATCTGTGAATTCGGATATGAAATGGCGAACAACTCCTCTGTTCTTGAGGTGGGTGTTGTGTTTTGTGAGGAATGTTTTCTTTCTATGACGTTTGTAGTGAATTGGGAAGATTTTGAAATCTAAATAGACCAGAAAAAGCAAGAGGCTTTCGAGTAATAAATATGAGAGAGAGAGAGAGAGAGTGGAGGAGGATGGGTGTAAATGATATTGACTTTCTCAAAACTTTCTCGATTCGATTCTCTCTTGATTCAACTTGTTTTTTACATGGGATTCAATTCCTTTAAGAAAAATGATAAATCCCAGAAAATCCCCAACTTATTATTGTTTCCCTACCGACTATTATAGTTACATTGGATTCACTTTTCCAGTTTTTCTCAAATCCAATTTTGCTACTTAGTTAATTTTGCTACAGATTTTAATTGTGTTCAGTAGAGTTTTTTTTGTTTGTTCTTTAGAATAGTAATACAGAATATCTTCATTCTTCAATCTGTTTGTTATTAGAATTTTAATTCATTAGCTTTATAACTAATGTATATATTGCTTTTTTTTAAATTGATTTGATTGATGATTTTGAGTTTATAATATAATTTTTTATTCCAGGAATAATGATAAGCTTTTAAAAAAAATAATAATAATAAGTAATAAATAAATAAACCAAGTTCTTATAAAAAGAATGATTTGTCCAATAAAATAAATAAATTTTCTTGTGAGACATATATAGAATAAATGTTTAATATAGTATTAACAATGATATATTTGAGGTTGCTTTTGAAAATGAATGATTAGGGCAACACATATTTGAACCAATGAAAACATGACAACACATCACTTCCACAATACATTACTTGTGAAGAAAGAAATGGACACGTGTCATTTGATTAAGGTAGATGTTGCCCTAGTTATTTGTTTTCCATAGAACTCATTCATATATATATATATATATATATATATATATATATATATATATATATATATATATATATATATAGGCTCTATGGAAAACAAAAAACCCTAAAAATTATAAAAATGCATTAAAAAAATACGTAGAGATCACAAATCATTTTTTTTGAATTTATATTATTTAAAACCAAACTTTTTTATATAAATTCGCTGAATTTTTTTTTTTGAAAAAAAATCAAAAAAATAAATAAATAAATAAATATAAAAATAAAATAATAAAAAAGCGATTTTTTAATTTTTTTTTCAGCGAATTTAAAAAACAGCTGCAATTTTTAAGAATATAAAGTTAAAAGAAGATTTGTGATCTCTAAGTATTTTTTATGCATTTTTAGGGTTTTTTATTTTCCATATAACCCTTCCATATATATATATATATATATATATATATATATATATATATATATATATATATATATATATATATATATATATATATATATATATATATATAGAGAGAGAGAGAGAGAGAGAGAGAGAGCTAGGTTCATATGTTTCTTACATTCATTGTGTGCTACAATACACCAATAATAATTTAGTAAAATTAAATAATTGTTTAATTAAATAGAGATAGATATTAAATGATTTCCATAATTATATGTATATTAAATGATATCCATAATTATAATTATATTTTTGTGGAAACTAATTAAATTCGTTATTAATGTCAGCAATAACATTCTATCAGAATGAATTCACTTCTAGGTTTTCATGTATGTGTTCGTGTTTTGTTTATGCGCACACTCACTTAAAATACAACAAGTTGCACGAAATATGAATAACGATAGTGTATTATACTAGAATACACTTTTATTCTGTTAGAATATACTCTTATTTTCTAGAATAAACTCTCATTTTGTTAAAATACACTCTCGTTCTCCATGTTTCATGCAACTTTGTTGTATTTTGAGTGACTGTGTCATAAAACAAAATACAAACCCATACATGAAAACTTAAATATAAATGTACTATTCTTGATATTAATGGAATTTAATTAGTTTCCATAAAAAATGAATTATAATTATGGATATCATTTTATATATATATATATATATATATATATATATATATATATATATATATATATATATATATATATATATATATATATATATATATATATATATATATATATATAGAGGTAGGTTCAAATGTTTTGCACATCTATTGTGTGCTAGAATGCACCAATAAGAATTGAGTAAACATTAAATGTATATTAAATGATATCCATATTTATAATTCCTTTTTATGGAGACTAATTTAATTCGTCATTAATGTCAATAATAATATTCTTTCAGAATAATTTCGTATATAAAATAATAAGAGTGTATTCTAGGAGAACGAGAGTATATTCTACTAGAATACACCCTCATTCTTCATATTCCATATAATTTTATTATATTTTAAGTGAGTGAGTCCTGAAATAATGTTATTGCTTACATACAAACCTAGATATGAATTCATTCTGAAAGAATGTTATTGCTGACATTAATGACGAATTTAATTAATTTCCATAAAGAGAAAATTATAATTGTTGATATCATTTAATATACATACAATTATGGAAACCATTTAATATCTAGCATTATTTAATTAAATAATAATATAATTTTACTAAATTCCTATTGGTGCATTCTAGCACACAATAAATGTAAAAAAACACTTTAACCAAGCCTTATATATATATATATATATATATATATATATATATATATATATATATATATATATATATATATATCCTTCATAATAAATCAAAACCTTTTTGCTACATTTCGTTCTCTCCATCATTTGGGGAAGTGATTCGTACACAACCGTTTTTTACTATACACAACCATTTTGCATTATAGAGTTGTACATTACAACATTTTAAAGCATCAATTGTTGTGTATGAAGAAAGATTATTGTGTACAAATCATCTCCCCATCATTTGGACACATGACATTATCTAATATTTTTGAATAAATGTTTTTCCATTTGTTATTTTCTTATTTTCTTTTTATCTTTACTTAATTAACACATGATATTTACATTTTAATTAATAATTGCCTTAATTAAAAATAGTCAATAGATTACATATTACTACTCAGTATTGTATTTAGTATGTTTCCTTTAAAATTCAAATTTTAAATTTTAAATTACAAATTTAAATAAGTTTTTGTTTAAACCTTCATATTTAATTTTTTGTTTTACCTAACCCGTATAGCACACAAATAATAACATTCATAGAGATAATTTGTTGTACTCCTGGTTCAGTAATTACATCAAACACATGGTGGGCATTGATGAATTCTAACAAATTTGTACTAGACATTTCAGTTGTCCATGGGAATTGGGAGTATTTCCTGCAAATTGCTAAAAGAAAATAGATTCAATATTCAAATATACCTGTACGAATTGAGAGCGTCGCATATTGATTAGGATTATGTGAGATCAAGAATCGATCGTCAGGAGGGAAGAAAAGGGGTCGTGCGTTTCTCTTCTCCATCTCGTGTGAGCGCATCAGAAAAAAATGAAGAAGCGATTGACTCCTTCTATCTGTTATGTCTGTCGACTGGAAGAAGAAAGAAGAAATCAAGGTCTTGATCGGTTGTGTTGTGGGGTGTCGGTCATTCATCTTGGTAATTCCTTGAATATAAGACACGATGCAAGAGAGAGACTAGGTCAAAATTATTGATTTTATTTCCTTAATTGCAGGATTTCAATTAAATGATTCCTTAATTAAAAGGTACAAAATGTCCATAATACCCTTAAATGATTTATTTAATTGTTTATTATTTCTTGAATTCTCATTGGTGCATTTAGGCACACAATACTTGCTAAAAACATTTGAACCTAGCTCTCTCTCTCTCTCTCTCTCTCTATATATATATATATATATATATATATATATATATATATATATATATATAGAGAGAGAGAGAGAGAGAGAGAGAGAGAGAGAGAGAAATTAAATATCATCCTACCTTTTTGTCATACTTTTCTTCCTATCTATTTAAGATGATGACAAGTGTACAAATTCAAAATCTCAATCAAATTTAAATTAAATTTAATGACACTTGTCTCCATCTAAAATAGATAGAAGGATATTAGGAAGAAAAAGTAGGAGGCTATTTAATTTCTCATATATATATATATATATATATATATATATATATATATATATATATATATATATATATATATATAGTTTTGGAAATTATTTAATATGTTTCTTTCTTTGATTAAATAATATTTTAATTTTTAATAAATTCTTATTGGTAGATTCTGACACACAATAGATGTGAGAAATATTTGAACCTCTCTCTCTCTCTCTCTTTATATATATATATATATATATATATATATATATATATATATACTATCTTATAAAACAAATCCCACTATTTCTAAAAATAGATTAAATAAAATAATAATATTTTTTTAAGACGTTCAAATCATTAAGCTAATTGTACAACTAATCACTAATAAAATAATATTAAAATTTAAACAAACTCCTATAAATCTTCTCTTTCAAGGTTTTGACCAGATCTTTTTTCATTCAAATAAATACTCAACACCTTATAATTTGGTCATTTCATTAATTTTCTTTATTTTTAGTAAGACATGTTTCCTAAAACAAACTAATGATTGAATTGAAAATAATCATTCTCCATCGAAAGGAAATTAATTGTCGAAACAAACTATTTGTCGCCCGCCGCTTTGCGCGGGTAAACGGCTAGTATATATATATGAAGTAAACATGCCGTATATTGTAAGTGAATATTTTTTATTGTTGAACTTTATTGGAAATTCTATGCTTTTCAGATATGATATGATTTTAATGTTTTCTGCATTACTTGTGTCTAAAATATATGTATCGCACGAGATGTTTTCCTCTTACATACTATTTTGTGACATGTATTTTGAAGCACGGGTTTTACTTAGCACCATATGAAAATGTTAGGTGACTTTATCACACAAGATTCATGATCAAGTCATCCTTCTTGAAACAACTTGTGACATCGACATTCCACTAGTGGTTAGGTGACCTATTGCCCACGAGCAAATCTGAAAACCACATAAACATTATAAGAAAAAACTAAGTGACCAGGTGACCCTGTGTCACAAAGACTGTACAAATGACGAGCGAGTGTTCTTCAAAAGGGATGGGAACTCTCTTCAGCTCTAAATGATTTCAATAACGTTTCTTGTTTTGAAAACCAGCCACTTCACTCATGTTTCAAACGCTTTCAACTCATCATGTCCAAGTTGTCCAAAGTTAGGAAAACCAAGTCTTACTTGGAAATCAATCTGAAATTTCTTGAAGGTCAGGGTGATAATTGGAAACAATCAAAATGATTATCCAAGGATCAGGAAACCCCGAGAGATTTTCTCTATTTGATCTTTCTGATCTTCGTGCAAAAGAATCTATTATTTTTAAAAGAACCTCAAGAATAGATGGTCCTTTGGCGTGGTATCAAGATGATGAGGCTTTGGAAGCTAAAAACAATCTTTTTTATAAAACAATTTATAAACGACAAACAAGTGAATTTAAAAATAACTAGTTTGTTTTTAAACCTTTTTAACAAAACTACCAAGAGGATCCAAATACATGAACTAAAAATATAATAACAACACATAGAATGTTAAGAAGACAACTTTTGGAGCCTTTGATCTCTTTTGGAAATGAGGAGTTGATGAAGATAACAAAAACTCAAAATTAGAAATTTTCTACAATTTATCTATCATCAATAATAAGACACTTTGCAATGCTAGTATCCATAATGTATGAAGTACTTCGTAAGCCTTAAGTGGTTAACATATTTAAACACTAAAGGAGAAGCATAAATAAACACCACAACTTGCAACACTCTTCAAAAGAAAGCGACAAAGGAGGAAGAGAGATGCTTAAACTATGGATATAGTACCACCCGTTGTAGTTGTATTGTTAATGATAATTTTCTCCATTTGTTTTTGGGTTGATTATTGTTTATGGGTTTATCAGGTTTGTCCAAAGATCGATCATGCTAAAATTTCGATAGAAATGTTAAAACTTTTATTGACATTGGACATGGTTGGCTCTGATCGTTCTTGGTTGCAACCAGAACATGCTTTACCCTATCTTGTCATTGTACTAAATATGGATATACGAAGTGGGGTGTTACAAGTTGGTATCAAAGACATAATTAAGGGTCGAGACCCAAACATATGCTTACACTGTGTGAGGCTTAAGTGAAAATACAAACATAATGCGACATTGTAAGAAAAAAAGTAAAGACTACAATACCAACAAGAAACAAGTCCTAAACCAAGGTCCTAATTAGTCTATGTTGATTGCTTAAAATTTCATCACCCATGCCTAGGGTTGACATTCTACTTCTATCATCTATATGGCTATTGTGGCTTACTTTAAGAAAACATGCACCTCTTTAACCAAAATAAGAAAGCATGTTCATATAATTTCTTACATATTTATACTTTGTCTCTAAATAAATATATAAATAAGATTAAAAACAACTCAAATTTCAGCTACTTTTTCCACACACAACACCTTGTTGTTGTCCCACATTATAAAACTCACTCATTGTAGTAATCCCAATGGCAACCCCAAACAAAGACGCCTTTGAAGATTTCAAAACCCTAACTTTTACAAAATCCCCAACTCTCGGATTCCTATCACCACGACATTCCACCCAATCCGGGACCTCCAAGTTTGCAAAAATTACCCTATGGCCCCTATCACTTTTCCCAATAAGCTCTGTCTCAGGAGCTCTTTTATTTGGTCCTTCAACTAACACAAGTTGAATACTACCAATTTGGGAGTCAAAACATTGACCTGTGCTTTCACGAAAAGCTTCAATGAGTTGTGTGAGTCTTTTTTGTTTGATTTCTTCAGGGACATTATCCGAATAATTTCTATGTGCATGAGTTTTCTCTCTCATGCTATATGCAAACATGTATGCCATGTCATAACCCACGGACTTAACTAGAGTTAAAGTGTCATTGTGTTCTTCCTCCGTCTCATCACAGAACCCTACAAGAAATAGCAATGTACTTTCATTTATTTGTGTTTTATTATTTATAGCATAATAATTATATTTCTTATTATTAAATTAAAGAACTTCAAGATAATAGTGTAAATTAAAGGGTGAAATGTGTTTTATTTATTTGTGTGTTCTTATAATTTATAGCATAATATTATCATTTCTTTCTATTACAGCATTGGACTTTTTTTATTTTTCGCATGCAGAATAAAATTACTCAACTTCAAGATAATAGAATAAAATAAAGGGTTAATATCATAAAAATATTGGGTTTTTTCCGGATTAAACCTCAACTTAATTTATTTTCTTGAAAAAGATCTTGCATTTTTTAGTTTTTAATTTTTTTTTATTAGGCCCTTTTAGCAATTTTTCCCAAAAAAAGCTGGTCAAATGTGAGGGCTTTTTCAGAAAAAAAGAATAAAAAGTTGAGGGTTTTTTTCGGAAAAAATAAGAGGATGAGGGTTTTATTGGAAAAAAAATAAAAAGTTGAGGTTTAATCCAGAAAAAAAAAAACCCAATATATGAGGTCTTTTATGATATTTAACCCTAAAATAAAGGGCAAAATGCAAGAAATAAAATATTTTTTTGATAAAGTCCTAAATTTTTTTTTGAACAAAAACGTCCCAATTATTTAATATTTTGCCCAAATTAACGAAAAATTCCTTATTTTTATTTTTACAGGAAATGACAGACTATCGTGTGAAATTAAATAATCAGGACTTTTCTGTTAAAAAAAAAAACTTAGGACTTTTATCAAAAAATTTCCCAAAATAATGGAACTTTCTGCATAAAACCCTTTATTTATGCATCATTTTTTGTATCACAGCATTGTACTTCAAGCAATAGAAATATTCTTTCAAGAAATGAAAGTACAATGCCATAATAAATAAATCAATGAAAACACATTGCCAATTCTTGCTTTTAACCCTTGAAAAACACAAAAATAGTAAAAAATACCAAAAAGAATTAACAAAAAACACAAAAGTTTAAAGATTCTTACCACATATGAAATCACTTGTCAACCCAACATCAGGAATTATACTCCTTATTTTGTGCACAAGTTCTAAGTAAGCTTCTCTTGTATACCCTCTTCTCATTCTTTCAAGCATATTACTATTCCCAGATTGAGCAGGAAGATGAATATTTTTACAAATATTATGTCTATCCCTCATTATATATAACAATTCATCTGGAAAATCTTTAGGGTGTGGTGAAGTGTACCTAAACCTCATCTCAGGAAACTCCATTGAAAGCCTATCCAAAAGATCAGCAAATCTCAACCCTACTTTCTTCACCTTACACTTACTAGAAAATCCATCACTTAATTTCCAATTTACCCCTCCTTCAATCTCTTCTTCATCACCTCCTTCATCGTTGTAACTGTTGACATTTTGACCTAGAAGTGTCACCTCTTTCACTCCTTCCTTTTGAAGCTCTGCAACTTCTTTGACTATGGATTCAACAGGTCTTGACCTTTCTCTACCTCTTGTAAATGGCACGATGCAGAAAGAACACATGTTGTTGCAACCTCTCATTACAGAAACAAAAGCAGAGATGGAGTCTTTGGAGATTCGAACAGGGCTGATGTCAGCATAGGTTTCTTCTAAAGAGAGAAGAGTGTTGATACCTTTTTGACCATTTTCAACTTCTTCTAGTAAACGTGGTAAGTCCCTGTAAGCATCTGGTCCACAAACAACATCAACCATTTTGTCTGAATCTAGAATCTTGTCTTTTAACCTTTCTGCCATGCAACCGAGGACTACTACTTTTGGGGGGTGTAGAGAATGTGAGCGACCTGTGGCTACATTGCTTTTCCAATGGCGTTTTAAGAACCAGAAGTAGTTGAGTCTTTGCCATACTCTTTGTTCTGCGTTATCTCTGATAGCACAAGTGTTGATGAAGATGATCTCTGCACTTTCAGGTTCGGTTACAATTTCATCGTATCCGGCTTTTTTCATCACGGATAAGACGATTTCCATGTCGTTGACGTTCATTTGGCATCCGTAGGTTTCCTGATAGATGCGACCTCTTGGAAGGACTTCAGAGGATGGAACATCACTAGAAAGAGTAGAAGACAAGTATATGAGTTCTAAAGGAAAGCTACATTTTGACTACGAATGTCATACATCTAAATTTTCATTTTCGTAATTGATATGGGTTCTAAAACTGTGTTTGATTTCTAAGAAAATCCATATCAAAATTTGATCTCGAAAGTATCATAATAGCTGTTTGGAGGAACATAAGGAGTTGTAATTATATGGAATTGTTCAAAATTCATTCACTATGTTATAAGTAAATATCGTCGATCGAAATTGAAACGGAAAAAATTGGAATCCATATAGACTTACTCGGTTTCAGTAGCATCGGAAGCAGTGAGAGCAGTGGCTTGAGCTTGGGCGAGAAAATGGTGAAAGCTTGGGTTACTGTTCTTCTTATCATCATTGAATATGGAGTTAATTGAGAAACTTCTTGATAACTTGAGGGAGAAAGGCCTAATGAAACGGCGTTTTGGGGGTAGACGGGGTGAAATAATGAAGAATTGTTGGGGGTTTGAAGACGCGGAGGAGGAAATAATCCTGGGATTGAAGGAATGTCTATGAAGTTTGATGCGAAGGGCGGAGATAGATGAGAGAGATGCCGCCATGGAAAGCGAGTGTGTTTTCCGGTGAGGTTTGGATAGGGGAAGAACGTGGCTGCAACTGTAAGCCCTCGTATCCGCAGCCCGCAGGGATATGTCATAGACCGGCCCGACCCGACCCGACCCAACCCGACGCTACTCGACTTAATAGATTATTTGACAAAATCTAAATTTTAACAACCTAACAAATAAAATGAAAAGGTGTGACATTTTTAAATAGCATTGAATTACTAAATTTTAAAATATAACAATATATTTTCTATGACTTAAAATAGTTATTTATCCATTAATTATAACCAAATCTTCTCTTGGACAAGAGAATTTTTACACAATGTACTTATCAAAACAAGGATCTTGAACTCCCAAAGTCGAAACCGGTTGAAAAATGGTGAATCGCATCCCCTGTTAGGTCGAGCCCATCATGTGAAGAGTATTCGTAAAGCCAAACAATATTTTGAATGTATTATTTTTAAATTTGGATCTACTTTATGAAATATCACATTTCAATAGGGTTGTGTATGGGTCGGTTTTGACCTAAAACCGAACCCAAACCAAAAATAATCGGTTTTTGAAAATTCAAACCCAAACCGAAACCTAAACCAATGGGTTCGGTTTTCGGTTTTAAACTTCGGTTTCACGGTTCGGTTTCGGTTTTATAACTCCAACCAAATCTGAAACTTATTTCTTAATCTCACCTCAACCATCAACTATATAATGGAGAGGTCAAGAGATATTTAGATATCCCAAGCGATGTGGGACTCAATCAAAGTTAGAGATAATAGAAAGAAAGAGGGTGACGAGCTTATATAGAAGTGAATATTGGCTGAGTTTAGTAATGGGGGCGATGTGGGATGAAGTTAACTCATTGCCAAAATAAAATCGAGAAAAACGACACTGAAAAGATTCGATCCTGCAACGTTTCAAACAATCACACAACGCGTTACCCAGTGGGGCAATGCTTCAGTTTGTGTTTATAACCCAAGAATTACATATATAACTCACAGAATACATATAATATATGAAATTCGGTTCGATTCGGTTTCTTTCGGTTTTACGAAACCTAAAAACCGAACCCAAACCGAAAATTTCGGTTTTTGAAAATTCTAACCCAAACCGTCGGTTTATGCTTCGGTTTCGGTTTTGTCGGTTTTTCAGTTTCCGGGTTCGGTTTTGCTCACCCCTACATTTCAACCAGTAACTTTCCATAATAAAAACAATCCAAATTAGTATGAAAACGACCTGTGATGAATCATGACTTGTACTTTATTCTATAGTATAATGTGAGGTCAAGCCCTTCACGTGGAGAGTAATCATAAAGACAACTAATAATTTAAGTGTATTATTTTTGAATCTGAATCTATTTTATGAAATATCACATCTCAACCAGTAATTTTGTTGGATTAGTGTCTAAGTCCATAACTATATTTGGTATATACTTGACCCGGTTGTAGCATGGTCTTTTTGGGTTGCCTTCACCGTAACAACTTAACTGGATGGATAATGGAGAAAGAGGTTATTATGGTTTATTAATTAATATAATATATGAATAATATATTAAAGGAGAAATCATATTTGTTTAATTAATATTAGTAAAGAATTAATTAAGAATTAATTTTGTGATCAAAAGAGATTAATTAAACTGCGGGGACTAAAATTGTAATTATAAGATAATTAGAATTTGGGTTGTGGATCCCTTAAGCAAGGGATGGACGAAATCTTATGGGCGTCCATAAGGATTTCGTCCAAGGGGCTTGATTCTGGAAGATTCTTATGGGCTGCTTAGGGCTTAAGCAACCAGGTTAGGGATTTGACTGAAATCCTAATTCTGCAGCTATATAAAGACCCCTTTTGTAACACCTAAAGTTTTGAAGACCAAGAAAGGAAAGAAAACCCTAAGTTTAGGGGTCGACTCGGCGAGTCCAAGGAGGGACTCGGCGAGTCCGAGTGGGATCCGGGTCGGGGAGTAAGTGACCGACTCGGCGAGTCGGCCAAGGAGACTCGGCGAGTCTGGTCTGTGCAAGGAAAACCCTAATTCTGGGAGTTGTATCCTATTTAAGGGAGTTATGTCCCTCCCTCAGCCTCCATATCATCCTAGAGAACCTGTAAACCCTATATTTCATGGGAGCCTCCATCATTTGAGAGAAATAGCTTTGGAGGAAGGAAATTGAAGATCAAGAAGGTTGCTTCAAAGGAGAGGTGTAGATCCGAGATCTACTTCAGTTTGTGTTCTTCTTGGAGGTATTAAGCTGCCATTTTTCCCTTCTTTGCATCTAGATCTATTTTGTTATGAGATTTGGGGATTTTATGCCATGCTTAAGAACTATTTCGAGTTAGAAGCCTAGATCTGAAGTTGCTACTTCAAATCTGAGTGTATCTTGGCTTAGAAAGTCATAAAGCATCTGTTATTGGGTTGATAGTGAAGCCTCTTTGTCTTAAACCCTAGTTTGGATTGTTTTAAGCCTAGATCTCTTGATCTACACGTAAAGTTGGCCACTTTACGTGGGGGATAAGCCTTAGAAGTATGGATCTATGAGTTGGAAGCCCTGTTTGGCTCGAAAAGCCACTGCATGGATTAAGGACTGAATAGACTCGGCGAGTCCTTTGAGTGGACTCGGCGAGTAGTATGAAGATGGAGATGAACTCGATGAGTTGGATGAACAACTCGGCGAGTCTGTTGAAGATTGCCTTGGACTCAACGAGTCTGTTCATGGACTCGGCGAGTCAAGTCGCGAAACCCCAAACCCTTCGAGTCAAGGCTCAGATTAGTGAGTTGTGTGGAGACTCAACGAGTTGGACAGGTCAGGACTCGGGAATAGTTGACTCGGCGAGTCATGGATTGACTCGGCGAGTCGAGTCGCGAATAGAAAGACCCTGAGCATATGAACTTGGCGAGTCATTAGGTGGACTCGGCGAGTAGGGTTGACCTGGAAGGTTGACTTTGACCAGAGTTGACTTAGCTGACCTTTGGAGGTCAATTGGACTAAGTGTTATATTGATATTGGTAGCTCGAGGAGCTAGTGGAGCAGCAATTCGGAGTCAGAGGTCAGGTAGCAGTCAAAGGGTTTAGCAGCAGCAGTTCAGCAGTATCAGGTGAGTTTCCTTCCAGTAGGAACGGGTCTAAGGCCACAATGCCGGCCCGTTCAGTTACCAGTAGTTTCCGGACTTCGGTCCGATGTAGTAGTTAGTATGTTTGATGCCTTCGTGGCTCAGACAGGATTTATGTGTTATGTGTTATGTGTTATGTGTTATGTGTTCCGGGCAACAGCCCGATGCAGTATGCAGTATATGTGTTTATGCTAGTTGATATGTTATGCTATGCTATGTTCAGTCAGTTTCCGGACTTCGGTCCGATGTAGGGGGCAAGGCCCCAGTTAGTCCGGACTTCGGTTCGATGCAGGGGACAAGGTCCCAGTCAGTTTCCGGACTTCGGTCCGATGCAGGGGGCAAGGCCCCAGTTAGTCCGGACTTCGGTCCGATGCAGGGGACAAGGTCCCAGTCAGTTTCCGGACTTCGGTCCGATGCAGGGGGCAAGGCCCCAGTTAGTCCGGACCTCGGTCCGATGCAGTGGGCAAGGCCCAGTATGTGCTTTATATGTTATTGCATGGTATGTGGTAGATTGGGGGAGCTCACTAAGCTTCGTGCTTACGGTTTTCAGTTTTGGTTTCAGGTACTCAGTTTTCAAAAGAGGAGCTCGGGAAGATTGCAGTGCACACACCATAGACAGTTAGCCTGGGAATGTTTGACTCTGATAATGAGATTATGTTTTGAATTCAATACTCGAAAGTTATGTTATGACGTATGATACGTTTTTATAAATATGGTTTTATTAATGTTTTAAAAAGAAATTTTTAGTCTTGATTTTTGGGTCGTTGCACCTTTGGCATCCAAAAAATCGGCCACTTGAACCCTAGAGATCAAAGAGCCGATTTTGAGCCTCCATTCCTTTCTCTCCATCATTCTCCAATTGTTTTGGTGTTTGTGATCTATTAGAGGCACAACATTTGAGGTGCTAAGGTTATCAAAGGCTCCAGATTTCCAAGTAACAATCAAAGATACCATCTTAACTCTTCATTAGATGTAGATTTGATTTTATTGTATGGTAGATTAGGGTTTGCTTGTCTTGGACAATTGTCGCATGTACAAATAGAAAAACTAGATCCAAGCATTAGGCTTTGCATGAACACCATATGAATGTTGTTTTGCTCATAACCCAACAGTGGTATCAGAGACTAGATCGTTTCTCTTTTGTATTTGATGCATAGATAATTTTTTCAAACTCAAAAGCCGAAATTTTCAGCCTCTGACTAATGGACTCATCGAGTCACCAGATGAACTCGACGAATCAGGGCTATTTGACGAGTCCAGTTTTGTGACTCGGCGAGTCGACTCGTTTGGTGGCTGATTTTTCAGGATTTTGACTAAAATTGAATTGAGATAATTACTAAAAACAATTTTGACTGATAAAACTAAATTTTTTCAATATGGTATTGATTATCCTAATTCAATTAAAGGATAATTGTTAAAAATAAGATAATTACTTGTTTTATAAGATAAATTTAATTATTTGTATTTTTTATTTGAATTATCTTGTAAAGAAAAAAATTAGGTTAAATCATAAGATAAATATTAATAATATGATTAATTAATAGTTTTTCAAATTTGGTCTAAAAGATGTTTTGAAAAGTTTCAAAACTTGCCCTCAAGTTTTGGAATTTAAATATTTTGATTAAAAGTTTAATTTTGAAACATTTAAATTCTAAACCCTAGAATTTTACAAGTTTAAAATTCGACCCTTATACTATTATAATATTATAAGATATATATATATATATATATATATATATATATATATATATATATATATATATATATATATATAAGATTAAGCTAGTCTTACCGTTAGTAGGCCTCATTCACGAAGCTGATCTACAAGGAGGAGGGAGGTATAAAGTTGCTGCCTATAAAATGACAGTTTAATGGGTGTCCACTCTCACTAGCCACTTCCTTGATTGGTGGAGGGTTGTTAGCCGAACGGGTGAGATAAGGCAACTAATTCCTCATTAAAAGTGTAATGATTATATAAAGTAACTAAATGTTTTTATAAATTCCTAATCTTAGTTACTTTAGGAAAAATGTGAAAATGATGTTATACCATGGAATTACACTTTTTGCCTTGCCAAGTCGTTAGTGGAGCATGTGTGGTTAACCGACATACTAATTTGGACTAGCAAAGGTGGCAAAGGGTAGCTTGATGTTTATCATAGATCAATGGAGCGTATGTGGCTAACCGACACATTAATTAGGTGATTTGTAACATCGGGAGTACCAAGTACATTTGCATGGTTATTCACACCTTGTTTGTGATCCTCGATATCCCAATCACAAACTTGTAGGGTAACATGCCGCTACTGTACCTGCCACCATACCTGCTACTGTACCTGTTGTTTTCCCTAATAACCCTGAACAAACTAAGCCCTATGTTGGTACCCTCCCTAAATGCAACAAGTGTAATTTTCCCCACAACAGAAATTATCGAGAAATGCAGTGTCGTAACTGCAACGGGAAAGGGCATACTGCCCGATTCTGTAGAACACCACCCCAACCGATTAACCAAGTACCTGCCATTGGATTAGGTCAAGCATGCTACCAGTGCGGTGATGTGGGGCATTTCAAGAGAGATTGTCCAAAAGCTGGAAATGTCAGTGGCGTTGGGAGGATTCTAGCACTGGGTCACGACGAAGCAGTGGCAGACCCTGCGGTAGTCATGGGTACGTTCCTTCTCAACAATACTTATGCATGCATTCTATTTGATTGTTGTGCTGAGAGGAGCTTCGTGAGCCATAATTTTAAACATCTACTAAATCAAAACTCCCAACCACTAAATGAAACTTTCACAGTCGAGAAGGTTAACGGGAAATCCGAATCCACCAACGATATATACATAGGATGTACTCTTACCTTGAATGACTTGTGTTTCTCAATAGACCTTATGTCGGTCTCTATCAAAAGTTTTGACGTCATAATAGGTATGGATTGGTTGTGCCCTAACCATGTCGACATCCTATGCTATGAAAGAGTTATTCGCTTGAACTTGCAAACTAATGAAACTCTAATTATTTACGGCGACAAACCCGGAACGAACCTTCAGATCATTTCTTGCATCAAGGCATAAAAATACCTTCGCAAGGAGTACTGTGCATTCTTAGCTCACATGCTGAACAAAAAGCAAGAAGTGAAGGACATCGTAAGCATTCCTGAGGTCTGTAACGTTCCCGATATATTTCCAGATGATCTTCCAGGAGTGCCTCCCGAACGACAAGTCGAATTCAGAATCGACTTAATCCTTGGGGCTACCCCTGTAGCCAAATCCCCCTATCGCCTTGCACCTTCTGAAATGCAGGAATTATCTAGCCAGCTTAACGAACTCCTAATCAAAGGTTTCATAAGACCAAGCTTCTCATCTTGGGGAGCACCGGTTTTGTGCGTAAAGAAGAAGGATGGATCATTTCGCATGTGCATAGACTACCGCAAGCTGAATAAACTTACTATCAAGAATCGATATCCTCTACCTCGCATTGACGATCTGTTCAACCAACTTCAAGGTGCGAACTACTTTTCGAAAATAGACTTAAGATATGGGTACCACCAGTTACGGATTTTGGAGGAAAACATTCCCAAAACTGCATTCAGAACTCGTTATGGTCATTACGAGTTCGTAGTGATGCCATTCGGATTGACGAATGCACCTGGTGTGTTCATGGATCTAATGAACAGAGTGTGTCGTCCATTCCTGGACATATTTGACATGGTCTTCATTGACGACATCCTTATCTATTCAAGAAGTGAAGAAGAACATGGCCAACATCTTCGTCAAGTATTGCAAACTCTTAGATCAAAGAAGCTCTATGCAAAGTTTTCAAAGTGTGAATTTTGGATCAGGAAGGTTGATTTCCTAGGTCACGTGGTCAGTTCAGAAGGAATACACGTCGACCCTTCCAAAATAAAGGCAATTGAAAACTGGTCAGCACCCAAAACACCTACAGAAATGTGTCAATTCTTAGGTCTTGCTGGCTATTATTGCAGATTCATCCAAAATTTCTCTCGAATAGCTAACCTCTTACCACCTTGACCCAAAAGGGTGTAACCTTTAGCTGGGGAGAAAAGAAAGAAATAGCATTCCAAACACTGAAGCGAGCTTTGTGTAGTGCACCGATCCTGTCTCTTCCTGAAGGGACAAAGGATTTCGTAGTGTACTGTGATGCTTCTAATCAAGGGCTTGGATGTGTTCTCATGCAAAGAGGAAAGGTTATATCCTATACCTCAAGACAGCTAAAGGCACATGAAGTCAACTCTATAACACATGACCTTGAATTAGGAGCAGTGGTATTTGCTCTAAAGATCTGGAGACATTACTTATATGGCACAAAATGCACAATATTCACGGACCATAAAAGTCTCCAGCATATCTTCGATCAGAAAGAGCTGAACATGATACAACGATGATGGGTGGAGCTACCGAATGATTACGAATGTTAAATTCTTTATCA
This sequence comes from Lactuca serriola, assembly GCF_051521515.1. Taxonomy (NCBI): domain Eukaryota; kingdom Viridiplantae; phylum Streptophyta; class Magnoliopsida; order Asterales; family Asteraceae; genus Lactuca; species Lactuca serriola. The sequence goes on from NC_136410.1 coordinate 109,422,454, forward strand.
CCCTGGTAAAGCAAACGTAGTAGCTGATGCCCTTAGTGGAAAAGAATACTCGGGACAACGGGTAAAGTCGTTGACCATGACAATCCGTTCACATCTGTCCACACAGATCAAAGAAGCTCAACTTGAAGCCTTGAAACCCGAAAACGTGGCAAGTGAAACCCTGAGAGGAATGGATAAGAATTTCGAAGCCATGGATGATGGGGTCTATTATTTCATGAACCAGATCTAGACACCAAAGTTCGGTGGTTACAGAGATGTGGTTATGAATGAAGCACACAAAACCCGATACTCCATTCATCCAGGTTCAGACAAGATGTATCTGGACCTCAAGAAACTATACCGGTGGCCTAACATGAAGGCCGAAATCGCTACCTTTGTGGGCAAGTGTCTTACATGTGCCAAAGTCAAGGTAGAGTACCAAAAACCTCCAGGTTTATTACAACAACCTGAAATCCCTAAATGGAAGTGGGAGCGGATTATAATGGATTTCATAACTAAGTTACCCAAGACATCGGCTGGTTATGATACTATTTGGGTAATCGTCGATAAATTAACCAAATTTGCACGCTTCTTGCCAATAAAAGAAACCGACAAGATGGAGAAACTAACAAGAACTTACCTCAAGAAGATTGTTAGACTACATGGTGTGCCAATATCTATTATTTCATTTAGTTTAAATACCCTTTGTAACCTATTGAGCAAGGGGTTACATTCAAAAATAGTTAATACCAATTCAGAAAGTACATATAAATTATAATAGGTATAATTTATGATACATAGAACATTAATTCATGATTCAAGTATACTATAATACACCGTTTTACAAGAAACAAAGGTTTGATTCAAAACAAATCAAGGGTATACAACTTTCTAATACATTTTAAAAATACTAATTCAGGAATATACAATCAATCATTATTTCAGGATGATTGGGTTTTCATAACTATTATACATGTAACGTTTATATGCTTTTTATGAGTCATTCGATTCAGGCTGTTTAATTCATTTAAACAACATAGTTAAAGTCCTGATATTATAACCAGAATCTCCTGTCAGGGGATCGAAACAAGTAGTGTGTAGATCTATATTGGGACTGACAACCCCTCATTTAGGCTGTTAGCTACAGTCAGGCATACACGCCAAGGAGTGACAATTGTTATCAACAATTTTAAACGCCTTCAAAGCGTTTGTTTCAGGCCATCTAATCTCAGTATGGTTATAATAACTCATTAAAAAGATATTAACAATACGTTAGTGTATAACGAATAAACCATAAGTACATTTTCAAAGTACTAGTTTTACAAGATACAATTTACAGTATTACATTACAGTTTACAATAACAGCTGGTGGAACCAGGCTCACTCACAGTTACTAGTTTTACATAAAGGAATACAAATACAGAACATTGGTTTACAAATAAGAACAGTTTTATGAGATTAAAACTACTTTTCATATACACCAGAAAATATAGGATTTTCTGAAACAGCTTACAAATTCATGGAACAGAAAACATACTTTTATACATAAATACTTATGCACTCACTCAACTTTATGTTGATACTCTCTTTTCAAATTACTTGTATTCTCAGGGAAACAATAAACAGGTACTCCCCGAGCTTTTTGAGAAGATGGAGCTATTTTTTGTTTTCAATATACAACGATTGAACACATGTAAATACTTATACTTTTAAATAAAATGGTTGTTTGTACTTTGATTACTATGTTGTTGTACTACAAATGAAGTCCTCCACCCCCGAACGTTTACACCGTCTGGTTTGGGGGTGTGACAACCGCCTCCGTCTTGGTTATTAGGAAAGGAAACGGAAAGAAGAGGAAGACTCCTTCAAAGAGCCACCGCAAGGGAAAGTCCCAAGAGGGTACCTCTTCTAGTGGAACCAAGGCTGGTCCCGCTGCTTCCTCTTCAAACCCTAAAGATGCAAACTGCTTCTACTACCACAACGGGCATTGGAAACGAAGTTGCCCGAAATATTTGCAAGATATTAAGGATAGGAAGATAAAGTCGTCCTTCGCAAGTATTTATACTATTCATTCAAATAACTCATCACATGCTATGTCTTGGGTCCTCAATACAGGATGTGGTTTTCACATTTGTTTTGATTTGCATGGTCTAAGAAGAAGTAGGGATGTGGAGCAAAGGAAGATAAACTTGATCATGGGGAATAGGAAAGCGTCGCCTGTCACTAGGATTGGAGTTTACTCTTTAGTGCTTAGTAGTGGGATAGGTTTGGATTTGAATAATTGTTGTTACTCGTCAGAAATGACACGAAAAATTATTTCTTTTCATGGTTTGTATAAACAAGGTTTTAGATTTTGGTTTGATAATGAAAAAGGTTCAATTAATGCGATCTTTAATGGTACTTTCTATTTTGAAGCATTGCCTTGTAATGAAATATATGAAACCGTGATGGTTGTAGACAACTTAGGAAATGATGTGTTGCATATCAATTCTCTCAATAGTTTGGATAAAGCATGCTTATGGCATTGTTGTCTTGGACATGTCAACAAGAAGCGCATAGCCCAACTCCAAAAGGAAGGAGTGTTGGAGTCATTCGACCTTAGGGACGATGACGTGTGCGAGTCTTGTTTACTTGGGAAGATGACCAAGTCACCCTTCACTGGTACTTGTGAAAGGGGTGAGGGTTTATTGGATCTCATACACACCAATGTGTGTGGTCCCTTTAGATCTACCACAAGGGATGAGAACCGTTTCTATGTGACTTTCACTGATGATTATAGCAGATATGGGTATACCTACTTAATCAAGCACAAAGTCAGAAACCTTTGAAAAATTCAAAGATTTTAAGAATGAAGTGGAGAATCAGTTGGACAGGAAACTCAAGATGCTTCGATCTGATCGAGGTGGTGAGTACCTTAGTCTTGAATTCTATGACTACCCAAAGGAATGTGGAATTGTTTCGCAATTGACGCCACCTAGGACACCGCAGCTGAATGGTGTGGCTGAGAGGCGCAATCGGACCTTGTTCACTACAAGAAAAAGACCCTTTTACGACGCCCAAACCACGACACTCGTTGATTTATGTTACGCAAAGGAGAGTGACATTAAAAAAACGTCATCTCTTCAAAAAATTTAAGGATAGAAGACACGCATTATTGTGTGCCCTTAAATTAGTGTTTAAAAAAAACACGGAGGGCACCTATAATAAAATGTGCGTCGTCTAAGGATGTTGCTTTATATTTTTTAATGGAACGCGCGTTCCATAGTTGGGGAAAGGGGGAAATGAAATTCTGAAAAAATTAAAAACCCCGCCTTCTTTTTTTTCTCCTTTCCCTCTTGCCTAAATTATGAACGCTCCTTCCTTACTTCCACCTACTTCTTCCCCCACTTACTTCTACCCACTAGAACCAGCATATCTCCTATTCGATGTTGAAATTGTTAGAAAAAGCCCTAATTATATTCTCAAGTCTCAATATTAGGAATGTGAATCTTGATTCTCGTTTGTTTTAGATTCCCCACAAATAAATCGAAAAACACATAGATGAAGAACCGTAACTTTGCTCCATTAGCTTCCCGATTGCATCTCGTCATCACCTTTGGAACTTCTGCGTTAGAGACCCAGGTAATCAATTTATTTTTCATTTCTTCACATATCTTTTTCTAGTTTTGAATGATTTGTTGCTGTTTGGGAAGGAATAACGAATTCATCCTCTCCACCAGCCGAGAACCTTCACTCTCTCCTTCTCCTTTTCTCTGTAAACCCTAATCCGCCTCCATTACTACCGAATCCCTTTTGTTTATCCTAAAGGAATAACGCAACCAAGCTCGTATCTCAGATCAAGTACTCTTGTGTGGAGTTAAGAATTGAGGGCCCACTTTAGGCTTACATCCTCGTTGACGTACATCACGTGATATTCCTCTAGTGTGGAGTTAAGAATTTGGGGGTTTCTTTCAAGAAGCAAGTAAAATGTACAGCAGCTAAAGTTTACTTGGTCTCAAATTCTTCTTGCCCAGGTTGTTTTTCTTCCCTCATTGTACTTTTAGCTTTCCCGCATCTTCTTATAGTTCCAAGATGCTTTCCATGTGCTTATAAGCTTGCTGGTGTTTACAAACTTATTGGCACACATAAACTCATTTATATCTTGTAATCAACTTCATGTTTAATAAGAATATATATTGCGCATTTTGATTGTAGTCTGAGGCTTGTAAGGTTTTCAGGTCATATTGAATAAAAACTGCATAGGCTAAGTTGATGAACTGTTGTGAAGTGTATGTTGCTTTACGCTAATATATGTTTATGTTTTCAGGTTCCAATGGCTCCAAAACAGCCAAACACGGGACTCTTTGTGGGTCTAAACAAAGGGCATGTTGTCACTAAGAAGGAATTAGCACCTCGTCCTTCCGACAGAAAAGGGGTAAGTAACAAATCATGATATCTAAATTGTGTTGAGTTTCTTTTGGTTAAATTAATGGTTGTGTTTCTTTGGATTATATATAGAAAACAAGCATAAGATCACACTTCGTGAGAAACCTTATCATGTATATTTGAGATCTTTTGTCTTTAAAATAAAGGGCTTTGAATTCTAAGACCAAAAGCAGTTTTTTCTACCTACCAAGATTAATAACACACTGCCTAAATTCGTCAACTTCAGAAAACTCAAAACTACATGTCTGATAGAACCCTGAGTGTATTTTACTGGAGCTTAAAGAACGTGACATTTTAATTGATATGGATAATGATTCAGAATTTGTCTAACTACCTGTTAAACCTAGCAAAACGATTCTTTGTCTTTCAGGCCAGCAATGCATCTATATCGATATAGATTTTGCTTAATTATTTTGTACTAGTAATTTTAATAGTTTTTTCAGATGATGGTTTATAAAGAAGATATAGTAAACTACACTTCTGGCCCTGAGTGCAGCTAGTTTTTTTTAGTTTGGTCCCAAAATGTCCTCTTTCACTTGCTAAAGATTTAGGCTTCCAGCTACTCTCTGATGATATTGATATCACAATGCTAGTAAAAAATGTTCAACCTGATGATCATAAGCTGGAAGAACTTGTGGTTCGCGAGGTATATCAGACATTCAAGGAATGGTAAGGCGTAGATGGCATTTGTATTTTCATTTGGTATAACTTTCTGTTTAGCTCCTTTTACCTGTTTACTTTTTTTTTCTGTCAACTCATTGGTTTTTATTCTTCTTTTACCCAGTTCCAATGATCTACATGATGGATTGCACAGAAAATGACTGTAGTTCACTACTCAAGTCATCAACTAAGGTACTTGATATCCCTTGATTTTGGCTAGTGTATGTATTTGTAAATTCAATTAAAAGTTTTGATATGTGTATATCATGTTCCATGTTAGAGGCATGGGATATCATGTTTACATCTATGAAATGTTGACTACATGTTCATCTCAATGGTTTACTTAGATTTCATGTCTTGTATCTGTATCAGTTCTTAGTAGAACTTTTTTTTAACAATGGAGAAGGATGGATAAGGCAAAAAGGAATCACGGGTGGCTATGATTCTGTTTTCCATTAGATCTATAGTCATATTGTAAAAATCATACCTTGAGCTATAGAACTCAAACGGACCCCAAACCAGTTCCCAAAGTTCACAAATTGAGTTGGCTAACTTTCTTAAGCAGGTCAACCTCAATGGTAAGGACTTTATCTATGTGCAAGAATGGAATCTTTGCTGTTAGGTCTGATCCGGGTCTGTTCTGATATGTCATTTTGTTTTCATCATTTATAAGGCTTGGAAAAGGATCCAGAGTGATTCCAAGTTTCGATATGTTCCTGATATTATGAATTTAAGATCTGGAGCAGATGGGGTGTTATTTCCAATTATAAATTGGTTAGAATTGATCCAGACTCCAGATCAGTGGGCAGTCACCAGCTTTTACTAGTGTTGTGATTGTCCACAATGTGAATTTTATATCCGGAGCTTGGGAAATGCTTTTCATTCAATTCCAACTCTGAGACTTTCATTTGTATGTCCTTTACTTCTCTGAATTTTGGTATGGACGAATTGTACTCACAAGTTGGGTAGAATTGGCCAACCTCACTTGACTGTCTTGTTGGAGATAGAAGTGATACACCTTTTTGTAAAATTCATATTTAATTCATCCTTTGGAGTTAGAAGGAGTTCTTTATAGTTCTGGAATCCTGAACAATCATAGTTTTCTATAAAATTTAGTTAAAGCTATGTTTCTGTTTTAGATTTTGGAGTAAATCCGTTTTGAACAGCAGGTCTGTTTTAGAGACCTTGCTGTGATTACTCTTTTCTCAACTCATAGCTTCATTACTTCTCCTTTCTAACCTTTAGTCCTTCTAAGATGGGTTTTAAAAGTTTAAAATTTTTGCAAGTGTGCTATTGAAAATGAAGATAAACCCAATTGTGCTGCTGAAAATGAAGAGCTTGTTCAGGTATCTCAATTTCCAGACATACCCTTTTGGGTTTTTCACTTTCCTGAAATACCCTTTTTGATCTTTTACAATTTCCAAAAATACCCTTCTTGGTGCCTGGGAGTTACAGGGTTACCAGTTGCAGTTGTAATATATATATATATATATATATATATATATATATATATACCCTTTATGAGATTTTTAATGTATTATTTAATTTGAAAATTAGTAAATCTATAAATAATATTTTTTTTAAACATTTAAAATTATGATACGAAAAAATGTGTGTCATCTTCATTTATGACATGGCCTTTCTTGACAGTGGCTTTCTTGATACGCATTGCGTGTCATTAACACGCGCGTCGTAAGGTTACGACACGTGAATGCGTATCATCTTCCTTTATGACAGGGCCTTCCTTGATACGCATTGCGTGTCGTAAACGCGCGTCGTAAATGAGCGTCGTAAATGTGCGTCGTCTTTCTTTATGACTGGGCCTTCCTTGACGCGCATTTGCGCGTCGTCTGAGCCTTTTACGATGCGCAATGAGCGTCGTAAAAGGCTGTTTTTCTAGTAGTGGTTGGACATGGTTCGTTCCATGATGATTCAAGCTTCGTTACTTATCTCATTCTGTGGGTATGCCTTAGAGACTGCCACCCATATCCTTAATCTAGTCCCTACTAAGAAGGTTTCCAAAACACTTCACGAGATGTGGACAGGAAAAGCTCCCTCGTTGGCACATATCAAGGTTTGGGGTTGTGAAACTTTCATAAGACGAGAGACTCACGGACAAGCTCAAACCTCGTAGTGAGCGGTGTATTTTCATCGACTATTCGGAAAAGTCCTTTAGCTATTTCTTCTATAGACTGAGTGACAATGTTGTCTTCGTTGTGAGGAGAGGAGTTTTCCGAGAGCGAGAACTCATAAGCCAAGAGGACAGTGGGAGGCCAATTGATCTTGAAGAGCTTCAAGAATCAAACGATGAAGGAACCTCTAACGCTGGCGTTCAACTCGAGGAGGAAACTCATGTTGAACTGATTAACGATTCCTTACCTCATAGACGTTCCAGTAGAGTTAGTGTTCTACCTATGTTATATGGTTTTCATATAACAAGTTAGGGTGATACGTTTATTAGTGATAGTACACTAGTAAATTTTGATGAACCTAACAGCTACAAGGAAGCCATAGCAGGCACGCAATCTGTAAAGTGGAAAGAGACTATGGACAGCGAGATTCAGTCCATGTATGACAATGAAGTTTGGAACTTGGTTGACAATGTGCTAGGTCGTAAGACGGTCGGGTGAAAATGGATATTTAAGAAGAAGATTGACATAGATGGGAAGGCACACACTTATAAGGCACGATTGGTTGCGAAGGGCTTTACTTAAACTCTTGGAGTTGACTATGATGAGACTTTCTCACCAGTAGCAAAGATAAAGTCTATAAGGGTTATGCTAGCCATAGCTGCGTTTCATGATTATGAAATATGGCAGATGGATGTCAAAACCGCTTTCCTTAATGTGAAGTTGGCTGAAGATGCTTACATGAGTCAACCAGAGGGTTTTGTAGATGCAAAATACCCTAATAGAGTGTGTAAGCTTGAGAAATCCATCTATGGATTGAAACAAGCGTCTCGTAGATAGAATCTTTGTTTTGATGAGAAAGTCAAAGAGTTTGGTTTCTTGCGAAGCGAGGATGAGTCCTGTAAATATGTCAAAGCCAGTGGGAGTATAGTTAGCTTTCTCGTTTTGTATGTCGATGACATACTACTCATAAGAAACGACATCCCAACCCTGCAGGAGGTTAAGTCCTGGATTGGGAAGTGCTTCGCTATGAAGGACCTCAGAGAAGCTACTTATATTCTTGGGATAAGGATAGTGAGAAAGAAGAATAAAAGAATAATAGGACTTAGTCAGATTACTTACTTGGATAAGGTACTAAAGCGTTTTAGTATGGAAAATTCCAAGAAAGGGGAGTTGCCAATCCAAAGCAATACCAAGTTGAGTAAGACTCAAATCCCGAGTACCGAAGCCAATATATCAGAAATGAATCGAGTACCTTATGCTTCCGCAGTTAGCTCGATCATGTATGCTATAACTTGTACTCTCCCTGATGTGGCGTTCGCCTTGAGCATGGTCAGCAGATATCAAGGGAACCCTGGTAGATCACGTTAGACCGCAGACAAGAATATTCTTAAGTACCTTCGAAGGACTAAGGAATGGTTTCTTATCCTCAGTGGGAGTGATGACTTAAGGGTGCAAGGGTATAGTAACGCCAGTTTTCAGACCAACCGAGACAACTTCTGCTCTCAATCAGGCTGGGTCTTTACCCTGACTGAAGGAGCAGTGACTTGGAAAAGTTCCAAGCAGGAAACCGTAGTTGATTCAATGTGTGAATCAGAGTACATAGCAACAAGCGAACCGTCGAAAGAGGAAATATGGTTGAAGAACTTCATCGGAGACCTTGGAGTTGTGCCAGCCATAAAGGAGCCTATGGAGATTTTCTGTGATAACGAAGGCACAGTTGCCTTAACCAAGGAACAGAGGGATCATGGCAGATCCAATCATATCGACAGAAAATATCACTTCATTAGACATCGAGTAGAAGAGGGACACCTTGTAGTGAAGAGGGTATTGTCAGAAGAGAACCCAACAGATCCCCTTACGAAGGGACTGAGTAGGGTTAAGCACTTGTAGCATGCTAGGAGCACTGGACTGAAGGACGATATTAGTTTTAGTGATTAGATAGCTTTTAGAAACTTGTAATAAATAAATTGTAATTAACATTTTATGATTAAATAAATGTGTTTTATTTATGAGTAAAGTTATTGTCTTGTGTTAATTATTTACTATTGTTTCAATTTTGCATGTTTTGACTTCCTAAATAATAAGGTTATTTAAACCATCCACAGTCGCTCATATGTTGGAAGTAGGTATGAATGAAGACTGTCATGAATTGGCTTTAGACCGTCTAAGTGTTTAGACATGGCAAAAGTTTGATGGAACGTTCATGAGTGCTCTTGAAATAAGATTTGAGTATTGGATTAAACCCATGCTCACTTGAATCATTTCATGGAATTAATCACGAGTGATTGTGAGATGATAATATCATATAGTCTTTAACCCCAGATATATGGTTTATTGTTTGCAAGTTGGTTGTGCATTGATAATGCGTGAACACATCAGTAACTCGATGTTATAAAACGTGTTGTTTGTGTATGATTTGATGAGTAAATAGTAAAAGCATATAAGTCGAAGTTTATCTGTTCCTTTTATCCTACGAGGGTAAAAGCGATATCTTAGGCCCTTCGATGATTTTGTTTGACTTATGTGTCGGGCCCGGTCAGGACTGAAACAAACTGCTGGACAATAAGTATGACTATGTTCCATGTAATTGTCCACATGATATATTAATAACGAAGGACTATACGATCCCTTATCTAAAGGATGTGTCAAAGTTCGAAAACAGCTTTTGAGAGCTATGATTGCTAATTGGATTTTGAAGTCGTATTTGCATTTATAGTTATTAGACTTATCCAAGTGGGAGACTATTGGATTAGTGTCTAAGTCCATAACTATATTTGGTATGTACTTGACCTGGTTGTAGCATGCTCCTTTTGGGTTGCCTTCACCGATGCAACTTGACTGGATGGATAATGGAGAAAGAGGTTATTATGGTTTATTAATATATTATATGAATAATATATTAAAGGAGAAATCATATTTGTTTAATTAATATTGGTCAAAAATTAATTAAGAGTTAATTTTGTGATCAAAAGAGATTAATTAAACTGCGGGGACTGAAATTGTAATTATAAGATAATTGGAATTTGGGTTGTGGATCCCTTGAGCAAGGGATGGACGAAATCTTATGGGATCCCATAAGGATTTCGTCCAAAGGGCTTGATTCTGGAAGATTCCTATGGGCCGCTTCGGGCTTAAGCAACCAGGTTAGGGCTAAGCAACCACGTGAGCCTTTATTCTCATGACGTGAGAGAGCCAAAATCAGCCTATAAATAGCAATCGAGACCCATTCTTTCATTATACCTTCTATTTTCATTCTCTCTGGTTTTCCAAAGGCCATTTCCGTGTTCCGAGCCCAACGATCACGAACCGCCGAACCATTTCTAGTTAGATTCTATCAACTCACGCTACTAAAGTGATTGCATAGTTACTTTCATCTTACACATAGATATTAATTATTTTATATAAATTATGTGCTATGTGTAAATATTATATGTTTACCTGATATCTTTGTTGGATGAACGTTTTATACATGTTTTAAATGATTTAAACTGTATATATGTATTTTATATCTACAAATATATTGGGGTAAAACATGGCTAGATGAAATAGTTGGGGTATGATGAAATAAAATGATTAGAGGCCTCGATGTTGACGATAATCCAGTCATCTAGTAGAGTATAGATGACGACCACAGACTTTTCTAGACAATCTAGTGGAACGTTGACAAGCTCGCAACCTGTAGGTGTCTGTAAACGATATGTTCACCGATGTACTCCATCCCCTTCATGGTTGCCTTACGGACATATATGTATGAGGAGCCCTCTTAGCAGTATTGTCCATCCCGATGAAAATCCTTAGGATAAGTCCCTTACTTTAGATGCTCTAGGGACAGAAAGTGAGGATAACGGGAACGGGTAATCGAGCTGTTTGATTTGATGAAATTAATAAACTTAATTATTGTGGGTTGAAAACCCTATGTGCTTACCAGGCTCCTAAGCCTGACCCACTCAGTTTTCTCGTATACAGGTAGTGGAAAGAGAGCACATAAGTGATGATCTGATGAGAGATCAATGGATTATAAGCCATTAGAATAAATAGATATTATAAGGCCTATGTTGTTTATATTTATGCTTTTGATCTGTATTAACAATGATATCTCAAGGTTTTTAATATAATACATTTCTTTGGAAATGCTTTGATAAATTATTTATCATATTTTTTGGAACAAATTCCGCAACATATTTCATTAAAAATATACTCTGATTTTCAAATAAAGCATAAATAAATCGGTTTTTATGGCCGTGAAGTTGGATATGTCACAATAGAGCTGGGGGATCGGGCTGCTACAAGTGCAGCAAGACTGGGCACTTTAGCAAGAATTGCACAACCCCTACCCCCACCATTTAGACATCAGACCATATTTGCTTTCATTGTAATCATAGGGGACATAAAAAGGCCAAATGCCCGAGATTGACATCAGGAGTGCCAGGGGCGGCGCCAACTCCAGTGATCATGCGAATTATAGATGGCCGACAGGGCAAGATAAATGCTCCAGTGGTGAGGAGTCGAGCCTTCCATTTGACCGCCAAGGAGGCGTGTGCCACACCGGATGTGGTGACGGGTATGTTTCTTCTCCCTAACTTTTATTACATGTCAGTTTTGATATTTATATTCTATATGTTTTGTTTAGGATCGTTCCATGTAAACGGCATCCCAGTGCAGGTGCTATTTGACTCGGGGACTACTCGATCATTCATATCTCTTGCACTCAACAGGAGGTTTGCTGAGTCTTCAGGTTTGTTGGACTGTCCTTTAGAGGTCAATATTATGGACAACCGATTCGTCCGAGCATCAGAGGTTTACAAGAATTGTGTCTTGAGGATGTATGACGAGCGTTACCTCGTGGATTTGGTTCCCATACCTTTGCATGGGAACAAAGTCATCATAGGCATGGATTGGTTGAGCCCCAATGGGGCGGTGATCGATTGTGAGCAACAGTTGGTTCGTGTCAGGACCCCAAGTGGTGGAGAGCTGGTGATACAGGGCGAGAGGTCGCAACGATGCCGACTTTGTGTTCAGCGGCAAGGGCTAGGTGTTACCTTCAGCAGGGTAGCGCAGGTTATGTCGCCTACGTTATGGATACCTCGGAGGCGGGTAAGGAGACTGATGGGTTTTATACAAAAAAACATTTTATGTGCTCATGTAAATCCTAAAGCTTGGATCTAGGTTTCTCTATTGTACATGCAATTCATCCAAGACTTACAAACCCTAATCTAGCATATGCATATCGAAATTATCACATAAAAGCAGATCTAAATGATTACCTTTTCAAGAATGGCTTGAATCTTCTTGTCTTGGAGCTTAGAGTCACAAGCAAGAGAATGACTTATGAGAAGGAGGAGGAGCATCAAAAACCGTCCTAGGGTTCTTCCAAAAGAGTTCCTCACGTTTTTGGGGCTATAGGGATCTTTATATAGTGAGGCCATTAGTGTTATCAGCTAGGAAACCCTAATTTGACTACTTAGGCCCTAAGCAACCCATGGACTCCCTTTAGAACAGCCCTTGGACGAATTCCTTATGGGCTTCCCATAAAATCCGTCCAACCTATATTCCAAGGTGATCCGTAGCCCAATTGCAACTATCTTATAATTACAATTCCAATCCCCTAAGTTTAATTAATGTCTTTTAGTCACAAAACTAATTATCAATTAATTCTTGACTAGTATTAATTAAACAATATGATTTCTCATTTAATATATTAATCATATAACATATTCATAAATCATAATTAGTTCTCTTTCTCCATAAATCATCATATCAAGTTGCTTTGGTGAAGGCAACCCAAAAGGACCATGCAGAATCGGTTCAAGTACATACCAAATATAGTTACGGGCTTAGACACTAATCCAACAGTCTCCCACTTGGATAAGTCTAGTGACTATAATGTAAGTACAATCTGATTAGAAATCGTAGCTCTCAAAGACGCTGTCGAACTCTGATCTTATCAACAACTTGTCCTTTAGATAAGGGATCATATATTCCTCCATTCTAGATATGGATTATAATCATTCTCTCAGTCTATGTGTTGTTTCCCGATTTCCGATTTGTGACGACTGACAACAGACTACAATTGAACACATCAACTTAGTCCCGAATTGGCCAAGCGCTTAGGGTGTCATCACTAAATCATCGAGGGGCCCACAGATATCGCTTTTATCCCAATTTGGGTAAAAGGAACGGATAAACTTCGACTCAATGCTCGCATGTACTCACTCACCGAATCACATACAACAATATGTTTTATAACACCAAGTTACTGGTGCATTTACATATTATCAATGTGTAACCGACTCGTAAGATACAACTCACACATCTCAATTTCAAGAATATAAGATATTATCGTCTCACCAATCACTCATGATAAAATCCATGAAGCGATCCAAGTGAGCGTGGGTTTAATCCAATACTCTAATCTTATAGCAGCACTCATGAACTCTATAGCAAACTAGTGCTATGACTAAACGCTTTAGTCAATCTACAAACGGATTCATGACAGTCTTCTTTCATTCCTACTTCCAAAGAATGAGCGACTGTGTAGGGTTTGAAGAATCTTATTATTCGGGAAGTCAAAACATGCAAAGTGAAACACAAGAATAATACTAATCCTATATGGTCCCAAACCTTTGAGTATAAATACGAACATTTTATTTAATCGCCATATTGATTAATCATTATTTGTTGTTTTGGGTAATTAACTTCTTACTTGAATTATAACAATAATTGTCCCATGCTCTTAGCATGCACACTATGTTTACCTATGGTCCTTACTTTGTGAAATAGATCAAATGAACATATTTCCAATGATGCTCATTTCACAATTCCTAATCCATTAGTGTAAGAATGCAAAATTCTCACCACTACTAGAATATGTTAGATTCTAACATTTTATGCAACAGTGCTTTCGTAATATCACAGCACCAAAGTCACCAAGACTTTGCCAATGAAATTACAAAGTGCTCTATTGGAGATTGTTACAAGATAATTCCATAGATGTGAAGTCTCACATTCAAATTACATTCCTTTGAACATCCTTCTTGCATAAAAGTTTCTAATCTAGACATTGATTCTCGATATCCAAATCCCAATATGGAAACATTTCCATACTTTCCATATGACAACTCATTCTAAATAGAATCTTATCTATTCATAATAATGTCAGTATGGTCCATCCATGACTATACTTCCAACTGTCCACAAGCGACCAATCCTTGGCGAACCTTATATTGTCCTTGATAGTTGTTTAATTATTTTAGTAAAAAACCGGTTCTATTTCCTTTTTCCCTCTAAATGCCCTAGGCACTTCGAAAATTTAGAATGGTCGAATATTACAACATATGCAATCGATCTTATACTCGAAGTGTATGGAATACGATTCATAATGAAAAACGTGATACTTTACCAGTTTCTTGCTATAGTATTTCTAGTTGCAGTGTTCTCAAAATTCGAACTATGAAAATGGATGTCGTAATCATAATCGAACTTTAAGAATGCAAATAATAAATATACCCTTGACTAAATTCAATTAAAATTTCTTGATCTAAGCTTTTAGATTGGAAATGAAGTGTACCATTCTCTCCCTTAATTATAGCAAAACATCTTTTCAACCCCTGCAACTTTGCAAAGTGAAACTTTTGTTTTTCTATAATTAATATTTCCAACTTGCAGTACTTAAAATAATAATCATGCTCCCACTAACATGATGATTATATCCATTCCAGCATAACATTTATGCTCCCACTAGCTTTGACACGTATTCAGAAAATAGTTGGACTTCTAGAAGACAATACTTATTGACTTCCAAAGTTCATATTTCCAATACGATGTGCTTTGATAAGTATTTATCTAAGCTTCTCAAACTCACACACCTTTCCTTAGACAGCTCACATGTGTGTCTAAACTAATTCATAACTTATATTACTAAGTCCCAAATGTTCAGACCAATTGCCAAATCTCACAATTCGAACTATAAAGAGGGATGCTGTAATCATAATCGAATTTGAGAATGCAATTTACATAATCGCTATCTCCTTAAAATCCTTCTTAGTGAAAGCGTTTCCTTACAATCATTTTCATGAAGGAGAGAAACCTTATGACACTTAGATTTTATGGTGAATTTGTTCCTATCCATGTGAATTTGTCATAACCATAATCATAAGATAATGTTCGTGGCAAATCCAAACTCTTATGGACAGAACTTGTTCATTCTTAGTTTCTTGCCATCAAGGGTCCTACCATTGCTTCCAAGTTATTTAGCAGCTCACCTATGCCAGTTAATGTAGTTTCATTGAACAAGGTGTTTGCTCTTATGCAACCTATTAAGAACTCATAGAACTCATATGCATAATCAACTCAACTAGATTGGCACAGAAACAAGAATACGTCCGATAGGTTACAAACCTCAAGTCGTGTGCTAGTGTTTAATAATAGGTTTACTCTTGGTTAGTTTTTGAAACTTTTCAAGATCATTTAGACTCCCACTGACCTCTTGACATATAAGATTCTCTTGTCAAGAAAACATTTCTTGACAAACAAATATTCAAGAGTTAGTGCGAATTCTTATCAAGACAAACACTGCACACAAATGGTGTTAGTTGGTCTTTGTCTTATCCAAGACATCACAATTTACCAATTTCAAACGTGCAAGAGTAAGAAAAACAATTTTCTACTTCACATTTGATGAGTGTGTTAGAACTTCTTAAGATGTGTCACTCACTTCACAATCTTGGAGTATGACTCTAAGACTTGATTTTGGAACGAAGTATGACTCATCCTTTTGATTTAACCATTTCAACAATTTCTGATTCCTCTTCTTAGCCATACTAGTTCACTAAGATGTCCTTAGAGGATCAATTGTGATATGGTTCTTAATCATTAAGACGATCATAAAACCCGATACAAAAGTACTCTCCCTTCTTCTTAGATTGGAGAAACTTTTATCTTTCTGCCTAATTGATTCTTCTTATTCGTTCTGTCATTCATTGAAACTTTTCAATGATTCAGAATTACACTTAATATTGTAAGTATAACCACATTTACTAGACTTTTAGTAAATTATGACGAATAGTCTTATTGTTATTTGTGGTGGACTTGACTAGTGCACAACATTGTGTTCTAGTCCTTTAGTCCTTCACTTGACTCACATACTTGTGTGATCAAGGAATTAGTCTTAATTTCCTAAGTACCAAGATTTCCATACATCACATGATTCAAATCATATGATTCCAAGCTTCTATCTAACTGAAACGTGGGCGATGGGAATCTTTCCTTATTTAAAGAAATTTGACACTTCCATAAATAACATAACTAAGAATCACATCCATTTATAGAAATACACAAACATCAATTTTTCAAAACGATTTCATTGCAAGGATATATATAAATAAGACAAATCAAAATTTTATTTTATTCATAAAAGCAGCGGAAAACATGTCCTTACAATGCAAAATCAACTGAAAAACTATGTAATCAAATATTCCTAACAAATCTATCATAACTTTCTAAGCTCAAAATCTGATCTTCGAATCCATGCGATCGTGATCCATTTCTCCGTGATCAGACTCATCTTGCTCTTCCATTACGCTTCCTCTCTTTTCTCTGATCCTGTAAAACATTCAAATGTAATCTTATCACATTATGCATTAAGAATCAATGAATAGGAACTTAATGGAGTTACTTAGTGGATCTTACCTAAAGTAGAGCCAGATGTCTTGACTTTCCCATTTCTTAGATCTCTCAGGTAGACTGGTCAACTTCGTTTCCAATGCCCCTTCTCTTGGCAATAAAAGCAAATAGTCTCTTTTGGAACAGCACACATAACTACTTCAGACTTTTCCTTTCTCTTATGATAAAACTTTTTGACAATGGGATGCCTTTCATTTCCATTGCCTATGTCCATAGAGGTTTAGAAGGCAGATCCACCAATCAACTTTGCTTCTCCAGTGCGCCAAATCATCGATGATTCAGTAGCAATAAGCAAATAGGTGAGATCGATGAGGGTCACATCGTGGTCTATCATATAGTACTCTCTTACGAACTCACTATATGAGTTAGGAAGCGACTGAAGAACCCAGTCAACAGCCAACTCCTCACAAACAACGACTCCGAACATTCTTAATCTGTCAAAGTGCAGCTTCATTCCTAAGATGTGTGCACATACTGATTTTCCTTCTTCGTGTTTACTTGCCAAAAGGGCTTGAGTAAGCTTGAACTTTTCAAGCCTTTGAACTTGTGGGTCGGGGATAACAATAGGAGGAGGTGGAGGAAGTGAAGCATGATCTCGTGTTCCTCGATCGAATCGTGGAATATCATCTTCATGTGGAAAGCTTGTTCCACAGGATTTAGGAAGACCATAGTTGTCATACTTTGACATCCACAAAACGGGAGAAAATTCAAGTTAGTTGATTGAATGAGTCCTTAATAAATCACCCAAATGAGATATTAAGGCTAGGACCCAACACAATACTCTACAACTTGGGAGAGGGATGTCGTAACCCAAATGAGTCCTGGAATTCTTCACTTCTTTTATATTTACTCTTTGATTTCTTTGAATTCACCACATTTATGTTTTATTTTTATTATCCTCAATTTTTTATTCTTCAGAATTTTGATCTTTGATCTTCATACTTTGATAGCTCCAAAATTCTTACAACTTTTTGGTAATTTCTCTCTTTTTTTTATACATCTCACTTTTTCGCTCAAATCCTACATGCTTAAGCAATGGAACTTAACTTCAATATTTATTGGTTAGAGGTATTAGTGTACGTGCAATGTCTACATAAGCTCTCCTGGATAGATTTCAGGTACACGTTGTAAAACTTATTATGTCATATAAACTACCAGAGTATCTTTCATATCTCATGGCTTTTCAATAGAACTTGGGAAGCCACAAATAGGGAAATCTCTAGAAAAGTCCTAAAATTTTATCTTAATTTATGGAAAAGTCCCAAACTAAAATTTGTTTACGAGAAAGCATGAATTATCGGTAAAAATGGCGATTTTTACCCCTTTTTCCTGGTTTACCGGTTTCGTTACTTAAGTGTTTCATTAAAGTCATTTTACCCGAGTTTACGAATAAGTCCCAAACTAAAATTTAGTAATGCTTTGGCCATTTTCTCCATGTAACATATATTTTAATGTTTCATTGCTGACCTGGACGGCTAGTAATTAAATGAACTGATGAGATGGATATGTTGAGTTATATAATGTTATGTTTACCATAAAACTTGATATCCTGATATATCGTATATTTTTTTGGAATAAAAAATGCATCCAATGAAGACTGCAATAATTACATAAACTAGCAAAATCGCATCATTTTTTACGTTTATAAGAAGTTTTAAATTGTCTATCTAATCTTATGTAACCCAATATATCCAATCATACTAGCATCTCAATGTGTGAAAGCTGTTGGATAAGGTGTCTAAGTCCATAACTTATTTGGTATATACTTGACCCGACCCGACATGGTCCATTGGGGTTACACTTCACCCGAACTATTTATGGATAATTTTATGAGAGTTATACACATATGTTTATTAATATATTATAAGTTATAGTATATTAATATGAAGTTATGTTATTTAATTAGTCTTAGTCTTAAATTAATTATGAATTAATTTAGAGATTAAAAGGAAGACTAATTAGATTGTGGGCTATTGGTTTTATATGGTGTGGGCTAACACTCATTTGTTAATGGGCTAGGCTTATGTGGAAGTCCATGGATGATCCATGGAGCTTTTAACCCATGGATCCTTAGAAAAGGAAAGGTCATGGGTTATTAGGGTTTCACCCTAACCATGCATACTATATAAGCATGCTTATGTTGCATGAAATAGCCACTAGTGTGTGTGCTTGTGTGTGGCCGAAAATTATAAGTGTGTGTACTCTCTCTAAAGTTTTCCAAGTGTTTGTGTTGATTTGTGATTTCCATTTGAGGCATTCACACTATTGGTGCTTGGCTCTCAAACTCCAAGGAATCAAACTCATCAAAAGGTATGTAATCTCATCTAACTCTTTTATGTTTAAAAGTACCCCATGCCATGTTAGATAGGTTATGAACCTTGGAAAATTATTATTTTGCATGTATTTAGACAAACATAGATCCAAGGTTTATTAGGGTTGCATGCACACTTAGGAAGTGTTAGTTTGCTCAAAACCCAACAGTGGTATCAAAGCCTAGGCTTGCTTGTTTGATACTTGATGCAAAATAGTGAAAAAGGTTGAAATTGTTGCTGTCTGGATGATGGACTCGCCGAGTCCATGGGGGGACTCGCCGAGTTCAAGGCAAAATTCATCCTACTCGCCGAGTAGGTTCGTGCACTCGGCGAGTAGAATGATCAGAATGCAGAATTTCGACTTTTGCTGCTGGAAATGGAGTAGAAACATTACCCTAAATTGTTTTGGTGTTTTAAAACTTGTTTTAGTTGGTGTAATGGTGGTTCTAATCCATTTACAATGGCATATATCAAAATTCCATGATTTTATGTGTTCATATAATTCTTGAAATTTTGATGATCATGTTCATGTTCTTATGAATTTAGAAGATGATAGGAATTATTTGCTGAATTGTTTAGAATTAATTCTTGATCATTTATGTGTTTTAATGGAGTCCATAATTTGTCCTCAAGTTATGGATATCCAAAGGTCACTTTTCTTTAACACACACTTAAAACACATAAGTTACATGAAAATGAAGAGTCTTCATTTTATGAACCTTTAATTCATAAGTTATGAAATGAAAAGTTTTGGATAGTTACAAAACTTGCCCTCAAGTTTTGGAATTTGTAAAGTTTCACACACTTTTATAAACTTTAATTCCAACCCTTAGAGTTTTAATTGTTAAAATTCAACCCTTATACTATTTATAACATTAATGGTTAATTATTATATATATGTATAAGAATAAGTCGTTCTACCGTTAGTAGGCCTCATTCACGAAGCCGGTCTATAAGGGGGGTATAAGGTTGTTGCCTATAAAATGGCAGCTTAATGGGTGTCCACTCTCACCCACCGCTTCCTTGATCGGTAGAGGGTCGTTAGCTGAACGGGTAGGACAATGACTTTAAATCCTCATTAAAAGTATAATGATTATTATAAAGTAACTAAAATCTTTTTAATTCCCAATCTTAGTTACTTTAGGAAAATGTGAACATGGTGCTAGTCCATGGAATTCACACTTTGTACCTTACCAAGTCGTTGGTGGAGCGTGTGTGGTTAACAGACACACTAACTTGGACTAGTAAGGATCACGAAGGGTGACTTAATGTTTGTCATAGATCGATGGAGCGTGTGTGGTTAACCGGCACATTGATTAGGTGATAATATTAAGGGTACCAAGTGAATTAGCATGGTTATTCACACCTTGTTTTGTGATCCTCGACATCCTAGTCACAAAACTTGAAGGGCACAATCGAGATTGAAACATGCCATTCAAAAGTTCAATGAATCTCAAAAGAATCTAGGAATTTCAAATCCAATTAAAACCTAATAATTCATTTTGTTTTTCATGGTGGAAATTAGTGAATCGTCATTCACCTACCTTTCAAATATATTATTACTTAGATTACGGCATCCCTCTTCTAAGTATAATATATTGTGATTGGATCCTAGCCTTAATATTACATTTGGGTGTCTTATTAAGGATTCTATATATCTAATCTAAACTTGCTTTCTTCTTTCAGATGTCTTACGACACTAATGCTTCGGGCTCTAACCCAACTGGTTCTTTCTCTCTCATGAATCTTTGTGGGAGAGTCATCTTTGATGGTTCCAACTTCATGGATTGGATTAGGAACATCAGGATGGTTACTCGTTATGAGGACAAGGAATATGTCCTCGATAAGGAGTTAAAAGAGCTTGATGAGTCTACTGCTACTCCTGAGGAGATCGCTGAATTCAGGACACATGAGAGAGATGCTACTAAGGTGGCATGCATCATGTTGGCCACGATGATAGCCGAGCTCCAAAAGTCCTATGAAGACTTCTACCCTTTTGAGATGCACCAAGACCTGATGGAAAGGTACCATCAGAGTTCTCGTCAGGAGCGGTATGAAATAATCTCCTCCATAATAACTACCCGCATGAAGGACGGTGAATCCGTCACGACCCACATGCAAAAGATGCAAAGGTATGTGGACCGTTTGCTGAAGCTGAATGTGAACTTCCCTGAGGAGTTGGCAGTTGACATCATTTTGCACTCCTTACCTTCTTGTTATGACCATTTTCGTATGACATATCATATGAACAAGGAGGAAGTTACCCTCAGCAAGCTTCAAGGACTCTTAAAGACCGCTGAATCCGGTCTTAAGGGCAAGGCGGTTGTTACCTCTACTACTCCTACTCCAATATCTACCCCTGTTTTGGCTATCGGGCAAGGTAAAGGGAAGAAGAGGAAGCACCCTTCGAAGGGTACCAAGGGAAAGTCTCTTGAAGGCTCCTCATCGAAGACCAAGAGTGGTTCTGTCACTCCTTCTGCCATTCCCAAGGATGCTGATTGCTACTATTTCCTGGAGAAGGGGCACTGGAAGCGAAACGTCCCTAGGTACTTGCAAGATCTAAAGGATGGGAAAGTGAAACCCACCCATGCAGGTATTTACACTATATTGTCTAATTACTCATCATATTCTAACTCTTGGGTGCTTGATACAGGATGTGGTATTCACATATGTTCTGATTTGCAGGGCCTAAGAAGAAGTGAGGATGTGGAGCATGGGAAGATAAACTTGATCATGGGGAATAGGAAGGCTTCACCTGTTTCCAAGATTGGAGTTTATACTTTGTTGCTTAATAATGGGTTGAAATTAGATTTGAATAAATGTGTGTACTCGTCTGAAATGGAGAGGAATATTATTTCTTTTCATGCTTTGTACAAACAAGGTTTTACCTTTTCGTTTGATAATGAATGTGGTGGTATTAATGCTTTCTTTAAAAATGTGTTTTATTTTAAAGCATTACCTTGTGATGGTGTGTATGAAACTGTGTCGATTGTAGACAACTTAGGAAATAATGTGTTGTATATTGATTCTTCTACTAGCCTAGATAAAGCATCATTGTGGCATTGCCGTATTGGACATGTAAACAAGAAACGCATAGGCCAACTCCAAAAGAGTGGAGTCTTGGAGTCATTCGACCTTAAATCGGATGATAGTTGTGAATCTTGTCTACTTGGAAAGATGACAAAATCACCCTTCACTGGAACTTGTGAAAGGGGTGAGGATTTGTTGGACCTAATACATACTGATCTATGTGGACCATTCAAAACCGCCACAAGGGACGCTAATCGGTATTATGTGACTTTTATTGATGATTTTAGTAGATATGGGTATGTCTACTTAATCAAACATAAGTCAGAAACCTTTGAAAGGTTTAAGGAATTCAAATAGGAAGTGGAAAATCAATTGGGCAGGAACATTAAGATGCTTCGATCCGATCGAGGTGGTGAGTATCTTAGTACCGAGTTCCTTGACTATCTTAAGGAGTGTGGGATTGTCTCACAATTGACTCCTCCCAGGACACCACAGCTAAATGGTGTAGCTGAGAGGCGTAATCGAACCTTGTTAGACATGGTTCGCTCTATGATGAGTCGAGCTTCGCTACCAATCTCTTTTTGGGGGTATGCCTTAGAGACTGCCGCCAATATCTTTAATCTAGTCCCTACAAAGAAGGTTACCAAAACACCTCATGAGATGTGGACTGGGAAGGTTCCCAATTTGGACCACATCAAGATTTGGGGTTGCGAAGCTTTCGTGAGGCGTGAGACTCATGATAAGCTCGAACCCCGAAGTGAAAGGTGTATTTTCATCGGCTACCCACAGAAATCCTTCGGTTACCTCTTCTACAGACCCAATGAGAATGTGGTCTTTGTAGCAAGAAGAGGGGTCTTTCGTGAGAGAGAATTTATAAGCCAAGGAGACAGTGGGAGGCAAATTGATCTTGAAGAAATTCAAGAAGCAATTGGTGAAGGAACCTCAGACACTAGCAATCAACCTGAGGAGGAAACTCCTGTTGAGCAAGCTGACAAGTCTGTACCTCCGAGGCGTTCCACACGGGTTAGGAACACACCTTCGTTTTATTATGGCTTTCATATTACTACGAAAGGTGATACGTTTATCAGCGATAGTACACTGGTAAATTTGGATGAACCTAGCAGTGTTAAGGAAGCCATGGCAAGCCCGAAGTCTGCTAAATGGAAGGAGGCTATGGACAACGAGATACATTCCATGTATGACAATCAAGTTTGGAACTTGGTTGACAATGTACCAGGCCGTAAAACAGTCGGGTGCAAATGGATCTTCAAAAAGAAGACCGACATGGAAGGAAAAGTGCATACTTATAAGGCTCGACTGGTTGCGAAGGGTTTTACTCAGACTCAAGGTATTGATTATGATGAGACCTTCTCGCCGGTAGCAAAGATTAAGTCTATTAGGGTTATGCTAGCCATTGTTGCATTTCATGATTATGAAATATGGCAAATGGATGTCAAAACTGCTTTTCTTAATGGAAAGTTGGCTGAGGATGTGTACATGAATCAGCCAGAGGGTTTTGTCAGTACAGAGTACCCTAATAGAGTATGCAAGCTTGAGAAATCCATTTATGGATTAAAACAAGCATCTCGTAGCTGGAATCTTTGTTTCGACGAGAAGGTCAAAGAGTTTGGCTTCTCAAGAAGTGAAGATGAGTCTTGCGTGTATGTCAGAGCTAGTGGGAGTATAGTTAGCTTCTTGGTAATGTATGTAGATGACATACTACTTATAGGAAATGACATCCCAACCTTGCAGGAGGTTAAGTCCTGGCTTGGGAAGTGCTTTGCTATGAAGGACCTAGGGGAAGCTGCCTATATCCTAGGGATAAGGATATTAAGAGAAAGGAGTAAAAGAATAATTGGACTTAGTCAGAGTACCTACTTGGATAAGGTGTTGAAAAGGTTCAACATGCAGAATTCCAAGAAAGGAGATTTACCGATCCAAAGCAATGCCAAACTGAGTAAGACTCAGAGTCCGAGTACAGAGGCAGAGATAGCTGAGATGAGCCAATTACCGTATGCTTCCGCTGTTGGCTCGATCATGTATGCTATGACTTGTACCCGCCCTGATGTGGCCTTTGCTTTGAGCATGGTCAGCAGGTATCAGGGGAACCCTGGCAAGGCTCATTGGACCGCGGTAAAGAACATTCTCAAATACCTGCGGAGGACTAAGGATTGGATCCTTACCCTTGGTGGGAGTGATGACTTGAGAGTATTAGGGTATAGTGGTGCTAGTTTTCAGACTGATAGGGATAACTTCCACTCTCAGTCGGGCTGGGTCTTTACCTTAAATGGAGGGGCAATTTCTTGGAAGAGTTCCAAGAAGGAGACGGTGGCTGATTCGACTTGTGAATCAGAGTATATAGCAGCGAGTGAAGCAGCGAAGGAGGCGATATGGCTGAAGAACTTCATCGGAGACCTTGGAGTTGTACCAGCTATTAAGGAGCCTATGGAGATTTTCTGTGACAGCAATAGTGCGGTTGCCTTAGCCAAGGAACCAAGAGATCATGGCAGATCCTGACACATTGACAGAAAATATCAGTTCATAAGACACAAGGTTGAAGAAGGATTCCTCGTGGAAAAGAGGATATCGTCAGATGAGAACCCTGCGGATCCCCTTACGAAGGGACTGACGAGGGTTAAGCATTTTCAGCATGCGAGGCGCATCGGACTGAGGGACGATATTAGTTTTACAGATTAGATAGTTTTCCTGAAACTTGTAAAATGTAATCGACGTTTGATGATGAATAAAATTTGTGATTTATTTATGAGTAAAGTGTTACTGTCATTGTCAATTATTTACTATTGTTTCAGTTTTGCATGTTTTGACTTCCAGAATAATTAATTTATTCGAACCTCCACAGTCGGTCATACGTCGGAAGTAGGTATGAATCAAGATTGTCATGAATTGGGTTTGTAGATGGCTAAAGGTGTTTAGACATGGCAATGGTTGCTACAACGTTCATGAGTACTCATAAGTTATGAGTATTGGAATAAACCCACGCTCACTTGTATCACTTCATGGAATTTATCTCGAGTGATCGTGAGACGATAATATCATATAAGTCTTAAAACCTAGATATATGAGTTGTTACCTATGAGTTGGTTGTGCATTGATTGCACGTAAACGCATCAGTAACTTGATGTTATAAAACGTGCCTTTGTGTACAATTCAACAAGTAGTAGAATAAGCATATGAGTCGAAGTTTATCTGTTCCTTCTAGAAATAGAAGCGATATCTAGGCCCCTCAATGATTTTGTGTTGACCCATGTACCAGGACCGGTCAGAACTAAATTGATGTGTTCAGTTAAATTCTTTGTCAAACAAATCAGAAATCGAGAAACAACTGCCAGACAATAAGCAAGACATAGTTCCATGTGTTTGTCCGGCTGATATCATGAGAACAGAGGATTATATGGTCACTTGTCTTAAAATGGCGCTTCATAGTTCAACAGAGTTTTCGAGAGCTACGATTGCTGGTTGGTTCCTGAAGTAATATAGGCAAATACAGTTATTAGACTTATCCAAGTGGGAGTCTGTTGGATAAGGTGTCTAAGTCCATAACTTATTTGGTATATACTTGACCCGACCCGGCATGGTCCATTTGGGTTGCACTTCACCCGAACTATTTATGGATAATTTTATGAGAGTTATACACATATGTTTATTAATATATTATAAGTTATAATATATTAATATGAAGTTATGTTATTTAATTAGTCTTAGTCTTAAATTAATTATGAATTAATTTAGAGATTAAAAGGAAGACTAATTAGATTGTGGGCTATTGGTTTTATATGGTGTGGGCTAACACTCATTTGTTAATGGGCTAGGCTTATATGGAAGTCCATGGATGATCCATGGAGCTTTTAACCCATGGATCCTTGGAAAAGGAAAGGTCATGGGTTATTAGGGTTTCACCCTAACCATGCACACTATATAAGCATGCTTATGTTGCATGAAATAGCCACTAGTGTGTGTGCTTGTGTGTGGCCGAAAATTACAAGTGTGTGTACTCTCTCTAAAGTTTTCCAAGTGTTTGTGGTGATTTGTGATTTCCATTTGAGGCATTCACACTATTGGTGCTTGGCTCTCAAACTCCAAGGAATCAAACTCATCAAAAGGTATGTAATCTCATCTAACTCTTTTATGTTTAAAAGTACCCAATGCCATGTTAGATAGGTTATGAACCTTGGAAAATTATTATTTTGCATGTATTTAGACAAACATAGATCCAAGGTTTATTAGGGTTGCATGCACACTTAGGAAGTGTTAGTTTGCTCAAAACGCAACAAAAGCATACGCCACATTGTAAGGTTGGAAGAGTAAAATAAAATTTTCATTTTTACTACTCACGACGTGGTAATAGAAGTCGCATTGTGGTGTCGATGTAAATCATACTCAGAATCGTGATGGAATCAAAGTCACAACGTGGGAATAAAGGCCACGTCATGAAAACTGGGTGCACTAGAAAATAGTTTTGCAAGACTTCTTCCATGCAAGTGATGTGCATTTGATCTTCTTTAATGGATTAAGACTCTTCTCAAAACTGTTATGTTCCTGGAACCTCTCTTCATCTAATCTCTTTGCCCTCGTGAAATTGACCCCACACTTAGTAAAAATTATGGGCTTCGACTCGTAACTCTAAATCACACGGCTTCTCTCGTACGCTCTTGTCTCACTTCATTTTTTCTTTTTCTCACGATATTATAATAAATCTGCAACAAAACAAACTTATGCTGAAAAATAGAAAACAACCATCACACAATTCAGTTACAAGTTTTTAAAACACACCAAATAAAAAAAAAACTCGCAAGCTAAAACACACTAAAAATAACTAAAAAGGATAAACATCATTCTTCATCTTCGGTATCTCGTGCTCCGCAAGTCCCTGCTCTGTCTCCATGTCGCGACCAATACTCACTCCATGAAGCGAAAATCAGGTATTGATTTCTAAAGTTAGGTGGTTGCACAATTTGAAAATGTTGGATCATGTTTTCCATGGTACCACCTATCCAGTTCATACTTATGCTCATCCAATAAAATAACCCACCATCATCTCATCGCGAGAAGGTCCTCCTCCTATGGGTACATTTTGTTGCACTGGTTGATCTCTCTCTCTCTCTCCTCATCCCCTCACATTCCTTATTCCTCTTGGATGTGACTACTTTTCGGGTTGTCCAAATTGCTCCCCATCATTATCGGCAAGAATACTCCAATGCAAGCCCATATTAACAATGATATACATTAACTCCAAATTGTTGGGTTATAAGCATATCATCTATCTTATGGTGCACTTGCAAACCCTAAAGCTTTGGATCTAGGTTTTTCTAATTGTACATGCAATAATCATCCAAAGCTTATGAACCCTATGATCTAGCATACCAAAATCAAAATTAACACAAATAAACTAGTAAGAGTATTACCTTTGATTATGGCTTGAAGATCTTGAGCTTATGAGAACCTAGCACCTCAAATGTAATGCCTCTAATGAATCATAAACACCAAAGCAAGTTGGAAGAATCTTAAAGAGAGAGAGAGAGAAGGGAAAGGATCATAAGTTCGGCTGGTACTCTTCTTAGGGTTCAAGTGGCCAAAATTTCTTACCTTAGGGTTCCTTATATAGCTGAGCAGTTGGGGTTTTAATCAAATACCTAATCTGATTTCTTAGGCTCTAAGCAGCCCATATGAACATTCCAAAATCCCTAGCCTTTGGAACTTGGACAACATCCTTATGGGCTCCCATAAGATTTCGTCCACCTCCTTTCCAAAAGGTTCTCAGCCCACTATGCAATTATCTTATAATTACAACTTCAATCCCCTTAATTCAATTAACCTCTTTTGACCATGAAATTAATTCTTAAATAATTCTTGACCAATGTTAGTTAAATAATATGATTTCTCTTTTAATATATTATTCATATAATATATTAATAAACCATAATAACCTCTTTCTCTATTATTCATCCAGTCAAGTTGCTTCGGTGAAGGCAACCCAAAAGGACCATGTTATCAACGGGTCAAGTACATACCAAATATAGTAATGGGCTTAGACACCTAATCCAGTAGTCTCCCACTTGGATAAGTCTAATAACTATAAATGCAAGTACGACTTCAAAATCCGATTAGCAATCATAGCTCTCAAAAGTTGTTGTCGAAATCTGACACGTCCTTTAGATAAGGGATCGTATAGTCCTCCACTCTCAAGATATCATGTGGGCAAATACATGGAACGTAATCATACTTATTGTCCACCAGTTTGTTTCTCGATCTCTGTTTGTCTGACATAGATCTTAATTGACACATCAATTTAGTTCTGATCGGGCTCGACACATAAGTCAAACCAAATGATCGAGGGGCCTAATATATCTCTTTCATCCTTGTAGAATAAAGGAATAAATAAACTTCGACTTATATGCTTGTACTATTTACTCATTAAATCGTACACAACAATACGTTTTATAACATCAAGTTAGTGATGCGTTTACGCATTATCACTGCACAACCAACTAGTAAACAACAATTCATATATCTAGGTTTCAAGACTATATGATATTATCGTCTCCTAATCACTCATGATTGAATTCCATGAAGTGATTCATGTGAGCACGGGTTTAATCTAATTCTCAAATCTTATTTCAGGAGCACTCATGAACGTTGCAACAAACATTTGTTATGTCTAAACGCTTTAGAGAATCTACAAGCCAATTCATGACAGTCTACTTTCATACCTACTTCCAACGTATGAGCGACTGTGGATGGTTAAAATAATCTTATTATTTGGGAAGTCAAAACATGCAAAATTGAAGCAATAGTAAATAATTAACACAAGACAGCAACTTTACTCATAAATAATACTCCTTTATTTAATCATCAAATGTTAATTACGATTTATCTATTACTAGTTTCTAAAACTATCTAATCACCAAAACTAATATCGTCCTTCAACCCAATGCTCCTAGCATGCTACAACTGCTTAATCCTACTATGTCCCTTAGTAAGGGGATCTTTTGGGTTCTCTTCTGACGATACCCTCTTTACTACGAGGAGTCCCTCTTCCACCAATGTCTAATAAAATGGTATTTTCTGTCGATATGCCTGGATCTACGATGATCCCTCGGTTCCTTGGTTAAGGCAATCACACCTTCGTTATCACATAAAATCTCCATAGGCTCCTTTATGGCCAGTACAATTCTAAGGTCTCCGATGATGTTCTTTAGCCATATTGCCTCTTTTGACGCTTCGCTCGTTGCTATGCACTCTGATTCGCACGTTGAATCAACTACGGTCTCCTGCTTGGAACTTTTCCAAGTCACTGCTCCTCCATTCAGGGTAAAGACCTAGCCCGACTGAGATCGGAAATTATCTTGGTCGGTCTGAAAACTGGCGTCACTATACCATTGCACTCTCAAGTCATCACTCCCACCTAGGATGAGAACCCACTCCTTAGTCCTCCGTAGGTACTTAAGAATATTCTTTACCGCAGTCCAGTGAGCTCTACCAGGATTTCCTTGATATCAACTAAACATGCTCAAAGAGAAAGCCACATCAGGGTGAGCACATGTCATAACATACATGATCGAGCCAACAACGGAAGTGTAAGATACTCGACTCATCTCTTCTATCTCAGCTTCGGTACTTGGGCTTTGAGTCTTACTTAACTTGGTATTGCTTTGGATTGGCAACTCCCCTTTCTTGGAATTCTCCATGCTGAAACATTTCAAAACTTTATCCAAGTAAGTACTTTGACTAAGTCCTATTAGTCTTTTACTCCTATTTCTCAATATCTTTATCCCAAGAATATAAGCAACTTTTCCGTGGTCCTTCATAGCGAAGCACTTCCCAAGCCAGGACTATAACCTACTGGCTTTGACATATACACAAGACTCATCCTCACTTCTCAAGAAACCAAAATCTTTGACTTTCTTTTCGAAAAAAATATTCCATCTGCGAGACGCTTGTTTTAATCCATAGATGGATTTCTCAAGCTCACACTGTCTATTAGGGTACTTTGCATCGACAAAACCCTATGGCTGACTCATGTAAACATCTTCAGCCAACTTCCCATTAAGGAAAGCAGTTTTGACATCCATTTTCCATATTTCATAGTCATGAAACACAACTATAGCTAGCATAACCCTTATAGCCGTAATCTTTGCTACTGGTGATAAGGTCTCATCATAGTCAACTCCGGGAGTTTGAGTAAAGCCCTTTGCAACCAATCGCGCCTTATACGTGTGTACCTTCCCATCCATGTCAGTATTCTACTTGAAGATCCACTTGCACCCGACCGTCTTATGACCTGGCACATTGTCAACCAAGTTCCAAACTTGATTTTCATACATTGACTGAATCTCGCTGTCCATTGCTTATTTCCACTTTGTAGACTCCGGGCGTGCCATGGCTTCCTTGTAGTTGTTAGGTTCACCCAAATTTATTAGTGTACTATCACTAATAAATGTATCACCCTCAATAGTTATATGGAAATCATATAATACATGTGGAACACTAACACTACCGGAGCGTCTAAGAGGTAATGACTCGTCAATTTGTTCAACAGGAGTTTCCTCCTTAGGTTGAGCATCGGTGTTAGAGGTTCCTTCATCGCTTGATTCTTGAAGCTCTTCAAGATCAATTTGCCTCCCACTGTCCTCTTGGCATATGAGTTCTTGCTCTCAGAAAACCCCTCTCCTCGCAACGAGGACAACATTGTCACCCGGTCTATAGAAGAGATATCCAAAGGACTTCTGTGGATAGACGATGAAAATACACCGCTCACTACGCGGTTTGAGCTTGTCGTGAGTCTCTCGTCTTACAAAAGCATCGCAACCCAAAACCTTGATATGTGCCAACAAGGGAGTTTTCCCTATCCATATCTCGTGAGGTGTTTTGGCAACCTTCTTAGTCGGGACTAGTTTAAGGATATAGGCGGCAGTGTCTATGGCATACCCCCAGAATGAGATAGGCAACGAAGCTCGAATCATCATTGAACGAACCATGTCAAACAAGGTTCGATTGTGCCTCTCAGTGACACCATTCAACTGTAGTGTCCTAGGTGGCGTTAAGTGCGAAACAATTCCGCATTCCTTGAGGTAGTCGTAGAACTCGATACTAAGATACTCTCCTCCTCTATCGGATCGGAGCATCTTTATCTTCCTGCCCAACTGATTCTCCACTTCATTCTTAAACTCTTTGAACTTTTCAAAAGTTTCTGAATTGTGCTTGATTAAGCAGATATACCCATATCTGCTATAATCATCGGTATAAGTCACATAGAAGCGGTTCGCATCCTTTGTGGTGGATCTAAAGGGACTACATACATTGGCATGTATGAGATTCAATAAACCCTCACCCCTTCCACAAGTACCAGTGAAGGGTGACTTGGTCATCTTTCCAAGTAAACAAGACTCGCGCGTGTCATCGTCCCTAAGGTCGAATGACTCCAACACTCCATCTTTTTGGAGTTGGGCTATGCGTTTCTTGTTGACATGTCCAAGACGACAATGCCACAAACATGCTTTATCTAAACCATTGGAAGAAACGATATGCAACCCATCATTTTCTAAGTTGTCTACAACCATCACAGTTTCATATATTCCATTACAAGGCAATGCTTCAAAATAGAAACTACCATTAAAGAAAGCATTAATAGAACCAGTTTCATTATTAAATGAAAATCTAAAACCTTGTTTATACAAACCATGGAATGAAATAATGTTTCGTGTCATTATGACGAATAGCAACAATTATTTAAATCTAAACCTAACCCACTACTAAGCACTAAAGAGTAAACTCCAATCTTAGTGACAAGCGACGCTTTTCTATTCCCCATGATCAAGTTTATCTTCCCATGCTCCATATCCCTACTTCTTAGACCCTGCAAATCAGAACAAATGTGAAAACCACATCCTATATCGAGGACCCAAGACATAGCATATGATGAGTTGTTAGAATGAATAGTATAAATACCTGCAAAGGATGGCTTTATCTTCCCATCCTTGACATCTTGTAGATACTTCAGGCAGCTTCATTTCCAATGACCTTTGTCATGGTAGTAGAAGAAATTTGCATCCTTTGGGTTTGAAGAAGGAGTAACATGACCAGCCTTGGTTCCACTAGAAGAGGTACCTGTTGGATTAGTGTCTAAGTCCATAACTATTTTGGTATGTACTTGACCCGATGGTGCATGGTCCTTTTGGGTTGCCTTCGTTAAAGCAACTTGATAGGATGAATTATGGAGAGAAAGGATTAAATATGATTTATTAATATATTATGAGAATAATATATTAAAGGAGAAATCATATTGTTTAATTAATATTAGTCAAGAATTAAGTTTGTGGCTAAAAGAGATTAATTAAACTTAAGGGACTAGAATTGTAATTATTGATGGGTTTTAGCCATAAGAA
The DNA here is from genome assembly GCF_051521515.1 of Lactuca serriola. Classification (NCBI taxonomy): domain Eukaryota; kingdom Viridiplantae; phylum Streptophyta; class Magnoliopsida; order Asterales; family Asteraceae; genus Lactuca; species Lactuca serriola. The sequence continues at coordinate 109,455,076 of NC_136410.1, forward strand.
CTTTCCTATGTGCGCATGCAAAACCCTAATGCTTGGATCTAGGCTTTCTAATTAAACATGCTTTGAATCCAAGACTTCTAATGACTAATTAGGTATAAGAACAACACAAAATCAGATCTGGAAGTTTACCTTTGAACCTCTTGTTTGATCTTGTTGTCTTGGAGCTCTAGAGTCACAATTGTCACTCCTCTAATGGCTTACAAACACCAACTAGCAAAGAGGATGATTTGAGAGAGAGGTTAGGGATGATTTTCGTCCAGGGTTCCTCTACTTTAGAAGAGATACCGAATTCCCATGCCTAAGGGGTCTATTTATACTTGTAAGGCTCTTTGAGTTTCACTCAAAAACCTTGGCTGGATAACTATTACTCAAAGCAATCTAAACCCCTTCCAGGATAATGCCTTGGACGATTTTGAGCTATCCTTAGCTCTAGAATCCGTCCACCACCTATCCTATAAGGATTTACAGCCCAAAGTGTAACTATCAAACAATTGACAGTTTATACCCCTTTGTTTAATTAATCTCTTTAAGTCACCAAATTAATTCTAATTAATTCTATGACTTATATTAATCAAACAATAATATTATTATTCCTTATATTATGCTTATAATATATTAATAATATTTATTCTCTTTTAATAAATCATCCTGTCAAGTTGCTATGGTGAAGGCAACCCAAAAGGACCATGCACAATCGGGTCAAATACTTGCCTAATATAGTTGCAACCTTAGACACTATTCCAACAGTCTCCCACTTGGATAAGTCTAGTAACTATATGCACAAATACAATTCGATTTGCAATCGTAGCTCTTAAAGACGCTGTCAAACTCTAATCTAATCAATCTTGTCCTTTAGATAAGGGATCGTACAGTCCTCTGTTAGATATCATGCTGACTATTCTATGGAATGATTAGTCAAGCATTTAGGTTTCTCGATCTCTGATTTATTCGACATAGAACTTAATCGAACACATCAATTCAGTTCTGACCGGGCCCGACACATAAGTCAAATCAAATCATCGAGCGGCCGAGATATCGCTTTTAACCTCTTAGGATAAAAGCCACAGATAAACTTCGACTTATATGCATTTACTTATTCATTAATCAACTATACACAACAATGCGTTTTATAACAACAAGTTATTGATGCGTTTTCGCATTATCAATGTACAACTAATTAACAAATAACAAACCATATATCTAGGTTTTAAGACTATATGATATTATTGTCTTGCGATCACCCTTTTATATCATATTCCATAAGGTGATTCCAGCAAGCGCGGGTTTGTTCCAATGCTCAAAACCAGTTCATAAGCACTCATGAACGTCGCAACAATCTTTTGCCATGTCTAATACCATTTAGACAATCTACGCACCGATTCATGACAATCTTCATTCATATCTACTTCCGACATATGAACGATTGTGGACAATTTGAATAATTCGATTATTCTCAATAAACTCAATTATTCTGGAAGTCAAAACATGCAAAGTGAAACAATAGTTAAATAATTAACATAAGACAGTAACATAACTCATAAATAAAACTCCTTTATTTAATCATCAAATGTTAATTACATTTATCTATTACACGTTTCTAATACTATCTAATCTATGCTAATATCATCCTTCAGCCCAATACTCCTAGCATGCTGCAAGTGCTTAACCCTACTCAGTCCCTTCGTAAGCGGATCTGCTAGGTTATCTTCTGATGATATCCTCTTCACTATGAGTTGTCCTTCTTCTACATGATGTCTAATAAAGTGGTATTTTCTGTCGATATGTCGAGATCTACCATGATCCCTCGGTTCCTTTGTCAAGGCAACCACTCCTTCATGTACAACTCCAAGATCACCAATGAAGTTCTTCAACCATATTGCCTCCTTTGACGCTTCGCTCGCTGCAATGTACTCTGATTCGCACGTTGAATCAGCTACGGTTTCCTGCTTGGAACTTTTCTAAGTCACTGCTCCTCCTTTTAGGGTAAAGACCCAGCCCGACTGTGAACGGTAGTTGTCCCTGTCGGTCTGAAAACTGGTGTCACTATACCCTCGCACCTTCAAGTCATCACTCCCCCCGAGGACTAAAAACCATTCCTTCGTCCTCCGAAGGTACTTAAGGATATTCTTCACCACAATCCAATGAGCTCTGCTAGGATTCCTTTGATATCTGCTAACCATGCTCAAAGCAAAGGCTACATCAGGGCGAGTACAAGTCATAGCGTACATGATTGAGTCAACTGTGGAAGCGTATGGTACTCGGCTCATTTCTGCCATTTCAGCTTCGGTACTCGGACTTTGAGTCTTACTCAACTTGGCATTACTTTGTATCGGTAATTCTCCCTTCTTCGAGTTCTCCATACTAAAATGTTTTAGTACCTTCTCTAAGTAAGTGTTCTGACTAAGTCCTATTAGTCTCTTACTTCTCTCTCTTACTATCCTTATTCCCAAAATATAGGAAGCCTCTCCGAGGTCCTTCATAGCGAAGCACTTCCCGAGCCAGGACTTAACCTCCTGCAGAGTCGGGACGTCGTTTCCTATGAGTAATATGTCATCGACATATAGAACGAGGAAGCTTACTATACTCCTACTGGCTTTGACATATACACATGATTCATCTTTGCTTCGTAAAGCCCTTCGCAACCAATCGTGCCTTATACGTGTGTACTTTTCCATCCACACCAGTTTTCTTCTTGAAGATCCATTTGCACCCAACGGTCTTACGTTCGGGTACATTATCAACCAAATTCCAAACTTGGTTATCGTACATGGATTGGATCTCGCTATCCATTGCCTCTTTCCATTTCGCAGACTCCGGGCCTGCCATGGCTTCCTTAAAGTTATTAGGTTCATCAAGGTTTTTTAGTGTACTATCACTAATATACGTGTCCCCTTCGGTAGTAATATGAAAACCATACAACTGGGGTTGAAACCTAACTCTTTCGGAACATCTAAGAGGTAACGATACATCAATCGGTTCAACCGGAGTTTCCTCCTCGGATTGAGTGCCAGCGGTAGAGGTTCCTTCATCTATCGATTCTTGAATCTCTTCAAGTTCAATTTGCCTCCCACTGTCTCCTTGGCCTATGAGTTCTTGCTCTCGGAAAACTCCTCTCCTCGAAACGAAGACTACATTGTCCTTCGGTCTATAGAAGAGATATCCAAAGGATTTCTGTAGGTAGCCGATGAAAATACATCGCTCACTTCGAGGTTCGAGTTTGTCGTGAGTATCTCGTCTTACGAAAGCTTCACAACCCCAAACCTTGATATGTGCCAACGATGGAGCTTTCCCTGTCCACATCTCGTGAGGTGTTTTGGCAACCTTCTTAGTAGGGACTCGGTTAAGGATATGGGCGGCAGTCTCTAAGGCATACCCCCAAAAAGAGATTGATAGTGAAGCACGACTCATCATAGAGCGAACCACGTCTAACAAGGTTTGATTACGCCTTTCTGCCACACCATTCAATTGTGGTGTCCTAGGTGGCGTCAATTGTGAAACTATTCCACACTCCTTGAGATAATCGTGGAATTCAAGACTTAGGTACTCTCCTCCTCGATCGGATCAAAGCATCTTGATTTTCCTGCCCAATTGGTTCTCCACTTCATTCTTGAACTCCTTGAACTTTTCAAAAGTTTCTGACTTTTGCTTGATTAAATAGATATACCCATATCTACTATAGTCATCGGTAAAAGTCACGTAGAAGCGGTTTCCATCCTTCGTGGTTGATCTAAACGGTCCACATACATCGGTATGTATTAGGTCCAATAGACCCTCACCCCTTTCGCAAGAACCAGCGAAGGGTGACTTAGTCATCTTTCCAAGCAAACAAGACTCGCATGTGTCATCTTCCCTAAGGACGAATGACTCCAACACTCCATCCTTTTGGAGTTGGGCTATGCGTTTCTTGTTGACATGTCTAAGGCGACAATGCCACAAGGATGCTTTATCCATACCATTGGAAGAATCTATGTTCAAAACATCATTTCCTAAGTTATCAACAATCATAACAGTTTCATAAATTCCATTACATGGTATAGCTTCAAAATAAAAGACACCATTTAGATAAGCCAAAATAGAACCATTCTCATTATTAAAAGAAAATCTAAAACCTTGTCTAAACAAACCATGAAATGAAATGATGTTTCTAGCCATTTCTGGCGAATAGCAACAATTGTTCAAATCTAAAGATAAACCATTCCTAAGTACTAAAGAATACACTCTAATCTTGGTCACAGGCGACGATCTTCTGTTCCCCATGATTAGATTTATTCTTCCAGCCTCCACATCCCTATTTCTTCTTAGTCCCTGCACATTAGAACAAATGTGGTAACCACAACCGGTATCAAGAACCCAAGAAATAGCATGAGATGAATCGTTAGATTTAATTGTGTATATACCTGCGAAAGACAGCTTGATCTTTCCTTCCTTGATGGCTTGCAGGTACTCTGGGCAGCTTCTCTTCCAATGTCCTATCTTGTGGCAGTGGTGGCACTCTGCCTCCTTTGGGTTAGAGCAGGGCTTGGCAGGATCAACTTTGGTCCCACTAGAAGAGGCACCATCTCGGGCTTTAACCTTGCGATAGTTCTTAGACGAAGTCTTCCTCTTCTTCCCTTTTCCTTGTCCAATAGCCAAGACAGGAGCAACGGGTGGATTGGGAGTTGGTGCAACAGACTTGTCCTTGAAGTTGCTCTCAGCGACCCTCAAGAGACCTTGGAGTTTGCTTAGGGTGACCTCCTCTTTGTTCATGTGGTAGGTCATCCTAAATTGATTGTAGCTTGGAGGCAAAGAGTGAAGCACCATGTCGATCGCCAAGTCTTCCCCAAAGTCAACATTCAACTTGCGAAGACGGTCGACATACCTTTGCATCTTTTGTAGGTGCACGGTAAGAGACTCTCCATGACCTATCTTAGCGGAAATCATGTTAGTGAAAATCTCATAACGCTCTTGTCTCGCGTTTTGATGGTATCTCTCCAACAAGTCTTGGTGCATTTCATACGGATACATGTCCTCATAGGACTTTTGGAATTCGGAGTTCATAGTGGCTATCATGATGCAATGTAACTTCGTTGCATCTCGCTCATGAGTTTCAAAAGCGGTCATTTCAGCCATAGTAGCGATTTATGGATTGATCTTCTCGAGCTTCTCATCGAGGACATACTCCTTATCCTCATAGCGAGCGATCGTGCGAATGTATCTTATCCATTCGCTAAAGTTCATTCCATCGAAGGTGACTTTTTGAGAAAGGCTCATCAAAGTGAATGAACTAGCAGCAGCGTTGTTTGCGTTCGACATCTACAAATAGAAAAGACAAAGATAGATTAGAATTTGAATCCCTAATTATCACCCAATAAGAAAATTAGGGCTAGGATCCAACAACAATATTTACACATTAGAAAAGGGATACCGTAATCTAACATGCAAACATTTTGAAGGTAAGTGAATGACGATTCACTAATTCTCCACCATAAAACCTAAATTTAAGCCTAAATATGTTGAGAATTCCTAGGTTTAGATGAGATTCATTGAAACTTTTCAATGGCATGTTTAAATCTCGATATGCCCCTCTTGTTTGTGACTGGGATACCGAGGATCACAAAGCGGGTGTGAATTACCATGCAAATTCACATGGTGCCTTCATTGTAACAATCACCTATTCGACGTGCCGGTAAACCACACACGCTCCATCGAACTATGATAAACAATGAATCACCCTTTGCCACCTTTGCTTAGAATCAATTAGTGTTCCGGTAAACCACACATGCTCTACTAACTTCTTAGCAAGGGTGCAAAGTGTAATTTCATGGGATTGCATCAATTCACTTTTCCTAAAGTAACTAAGATTGGGAAATTTTTAAAACATGTAGTTACTTTATATTTCTTATTATACTTTTAATGAGAGGAGAAGGTTGCCCTATCCTACCCGTTCGGCTAACGACCCTCCACCGATCAAGCAAGCGGTGAGTGAGAGTGTTCACCCATTAAGCGTCATTTTATAGGCCGCAACCTTATACCCACCTTATAGATCGACTTCGTGAATGAGGCCTAATAACGGTAAGACTAGCATTTTAGTTATACATATATATATATATATATATATATATATATATATATATATATATATATATTAATCTTGTAATATTATACTAGTATAGGGTTGTATTTTAAACTTTTAAAATCTAGGGTTTGAAATTTAAATTGTCTAAATTAAACTTTTAATCACAAAACATAAATTTCAAAACTTGAGGACAAATTTTAAAACATTTAAAACATGGAGGATCAAATTACAAATAATTTTAATTAACAATTAATTCCACAATTATCCATATTTGATTTATTTAATGATTTCTTGTAAGATAATTACCAATTTAATCAAAATAATCAATTAATTATCATATAAGGAAATTAAAAATTTTATTAGTTGATAAATATCTTTAATTAGATCAAAATTATAGTCATATATATCAAAAAATCGGATTAGTGGTGATCTAATATGTAAAAGGTAAGTTTCCATAAGATAAATACCAAAAAATCCCGTTTTTATCCTTTCCTGACACTCGGACTCGCCGAGTGCACCATGGGACTCGCCGAGTCAGGCCAACTCGTCGAGTCCACCATGGGACTCGCAGAGTCCATGACTCAGAAACACAAAATTCGAATTTTGCAGTTAAGAATCAAATAAGCAAGAAACAATTTAATAGAAACCAAGCTAGTCTCTGATACCACTAATGGGTTTTAGCCATAAGAACTTTCCTATGTGCGCATGCAAAACCCTAATGCTTGGATCTAGGCTTTCTAATTAAACATGCTTTGAATCCAAGACTTCTAATGACTAATTAGGTATAAGAACAACACAAAATCAGATCTGGAAGTTTACCTTTGAACCTCTTGTTTGATCTTGTTGTCTTGGAGCTCTAGAGTCACAATTGTCACTCCTCTAATGGCTTACAAACACCAACTAGCAAAGAGGATGATTTGAGAGAGAGGTTAGGGATGATTTTCGGCCAGGGTTCCTCTACTTTAGAAGAGATACCGAATTCCCATGCCTAAGGGGTCTATTTATACTTGTAAGGCTCTTTGAGTTTCACTCAAAAACCTTGGCTGGATAACTATTACTCAAAGAATTCTAAACCCCTTCCAGGATAATGCCTTGGACGATTTTGAGCTATCCTTAGCTCTAGAATCCGTCCACCACCTATCCTATAAGGATTTACAGCCCAAAGTGTAACTATCAAACAATTGACAGTTTATACCGCTTTGTTTAATTAATCTCGTTAAGTCACCAAATTAATTCTAATTAATTCTATGACTTATATTAATCAAACAATAATATTATTATTCCTTATATTATGCTTATAATATATTAATAATATTTATTCTCTCATAATAAATCATCCTACCAAGTTGCTATGGTGAAGGCAACCCAAAAGGACCATACACAATCGGGTCAAATACTTGCCTAATATAGTTGCAGCCTTAGACACTATTCCAACAATTATAAGATAATTGCAATTGGGTTATGGATTACCTTATTATTTAAGGTTGGACGAATTCTATGGGGAAACCCATTAGAAATCGTCCAAGGGCCTTTAAGAAAGGGTCCATGGGTTGCTTAGGGCCTAAGCATCCAAATTAGGGTTTCCTAGTTTAAAACCCTAATAGCCTACATGTATAAATAGGACCCTTAAGCCTAAAAAACGTGGTGAACTAATTGGTTAGGGTTTCCACACATTTTTGGGCAGCTCCTTCTCTTCTCTTCTTCATCCTCTTGCTCTTGGTGTTTGTGAGCCATTAGAGGAGTGACATTTGTGACTCTAAGCTTTATAAAGTCAATACAAGAAGGAATTGAGATTGTTATTACAATATAACAATGAAGGTATGATCTAAACCCGTATTCATATGTTATATTGAGTAGATCTAGGGTTTTAAGTCTTGGATTAAAAGCATGTACAATAGAGAAACCTAGATCCAAGCTTTAGGGTTTGCATGAGCACATAGGATGTCTTTTGGCCAAAACCCATCAGCGGTATCAGAGCCTAGATTGGTTTCTATTGTATTGATGCATATTTGATCGAAATCAGCATTGAAAATCAATTTTTTTTTTGATTCTGAGTGTTTGACTCGCCGAGTCACTTGGTGCACTCGCCGAGTCCAAGTCCAGACTCGACGAGTCGAAACGTCTGATAGCTAATTTTCGCGATTTTCTTCCTGTTTTGGGTTTGGATAATTACCTTAAATATATTTTTTGTTATAAAATCCGAATTTTATCAATATTTGGTGATTATCCTTACCTAAATAGAAGATAATTGTCAAAATTTAGATAATCACTTGTTTTATTAGATAAAATTTGATTATTTGTAATTTAGATTTGAATTATCTTGTGAAAAGTTTCAATTTTTCCCCTTTAAGTTTTATAGTTTAAATTTAATCTCAAAAGTGTTGTTTTTGAAATTTAAATAGTTAAAACCCTAATGTTTTGAATAGTTTCAAAACTTGCCCTCAAGTTTTGGAATTTAAATTTTGATTAAAAATTTTGATTTTGAAATATTTAAATTCTAAACCCAAATGTTTTGAAATGTTTCAAAACTTTCCCTCAAGTTTTGGAATTTAAAAGTTGATTAAAATTTTAATTTAGAAATGTTAAATTCTAAAACCCTAGTATTGTTTTGAAAAGTTCAAATCACACCCTTATGGTTTTATTAATTAATTAAGGTGTATAATTTAAAGAGATTTAATAAATCCATAAGTTTTGGTTTACAATTTAATTAAATTAAAAGTATAATTATTAAATTAGAACACCTAGTATTTTAAATGTATAAAATACACTCTATACTATATATAACATTAAAAGTCTAACATTATATATATGTATGAGTAAAAGTCAGTCTTACCGTTAGTAGGCCTTATTTACGAAGCTGGTCTATAAGGGGTGTTTAAGGAAATTGCCTATAAAATGGCGATTGAATGGGTATCCACTCTTACCCACCGCACTCTTGACTAGTGGAGGGTCGTAAGCTGAATGGGTAGGATAGGACATAAACCTTCCATTATAAGTATAATGAAGTATAAAAGTAACTAAATATTTTCATAAAATTCCCAATCTTAGTTACTTTAGGCAAAAGTGAATTGATGCAATTCCATGAAATTACACTTTGTGCCCTTGCTAAGACGTTAGTGGAGCGTGTGTGGTTAACCGACACACTAAATGGTTCTAAGCAAAGGTAGCAAAGGGTGACTTAATGTTTGTCATAGTTTGGTGGAGCGTGTGTGGTTAACCGGCACATCGAATAGGTGACCGTAACATGTGGGGGCACCATGTAAGTTTGCATGGTTATTCACACCCGCTTTGTGATCCTCGGCATCCCAGTCACAAACTAGAGGGGCATATCGAGATTTAAACATGCCATTGAAAAGTTCAATGAATCTCAAAGGATCTAGGAGTTTTCATAGATTTAAAACTTAAAATTCTTTTTCGTTTTTAATGGTGGAAAATTAGTGAATCTTCATTCACTTACCTTCAAATGTTCTGCAATTAGGGTTACAACATCCCTCTCCCGAGTTGTAGAACATTGTGTTGGGTCCTAGCCTTAATATCTCATTTGGGTGATTTATTAAGGACTCAATCTATCAACTAACTTGGATTTGTTTTCTCCCGTTATGTAGATGTCAAAGTACGACAACTAAGGTCTTCCCAAATCCCATGGAACAAGCATTCCACATGAAGATGATATTCCACGATTCGATCGAGGAACAAGAAATCATGCTTCACTTCCTCCTCCTCCTCCCGTTGTTCTCCCTAACCCACAAGATCGAAGAATTGAAAGGTTCAATGTCACTAAATCCCTATTGGAAATGAAACATGAAGATGGTAAACCCGTGTGTGCTCACGTTCTAGGAATGAAATCACACATCGATAGGTTGATAATGTTGGGTGCGTCATTCCCTGATGAGTTGGCTATAGGCTGGGTTCTACAGTCACTCCCTGAATCATATAATGAGTTCAAAAGAAAGTATTATATGATGGATCATGACGCAAACCTCATTGACCTAACTTACATGCTCATTGCTGCAGAATCAGAAATGATTTGGCAAAGCAATGGAGCGTATTTGTTAGGAAAGTCAACCAACCATGCTTCCGAGGACATTCTAGGAGAACCGACCTGCGTTTGCTGCCAAGAGAAAGGGCGTTGGATACAAGTCTGCCCTAAGAGCCTGAAGAGTCCAGAAGATGGGAGAGTCAAAGAGTATGGTTGTGCTTCAGGTAAAATTCACTATCTAACTCCATTAAGTTCCTATTCGTTGATTCTTAATACATGATGTGATAAGATTGCATTTGAATGTTTTGCAGGATCAATGAAAGGAGAGGAAGCTTGATGAAAGAGCAAGATGGATCTAATCACGAAGAAAATGGATCTCAATCTCATGGATTCGAAGATTAGATTTCGAGCTTAGAAAGTTATGATAGAGTTGTTAGGAATATTTAATTACATAGTTTTTCAGTTGATTTTGCATTGTAAGGACAAAAATGTTTTCCGCTGCTTTTATGAATAAAATAAATTTTGGTTTGACTCATTTATTTATTTATTTCCTTGCAATGAAATCGTTATGAAGAATTGATGTTTGCATATTTCTACAACGAATGGATGTGATTCTTAATAATGTTATTTGTGGAAAGGTCAAGAATTTACCAAATAGGGAAAGTTTCTCATCAACCAAGTTTCAAGTGGACAGAAACTTGGAGTCATGCAACAAGTATTGTATGATGAATGAAAAATTTTCACATTTGAGAATTAGACTAATTCGTTGACAAAGTGTCAAGTGAATGACTAGGAGATCAAGTACACAAGATTGTGTGTTGATCAAGTCCACCACAAGAGTAACAAAGATATTCGTCATGATTTACTAAGGTTAAGTAAATATGATTAAACTTATGAGATTAAGTGTAATTCTTAGTTGATTGAAAAGGGTTTAAATCAATAGCATAACGAATAAAAGGAATCAAGTAGGTAGAAAGATAAAAGTTTCTCTATTCTAAGAAGAAGGGAGAGTACCTTTTATTATGTTTTATGATAGGTCTTAATGATTAAGAACCATATCTCAATTGATCCTCTAAGTGAGTCTTAGTGCAAGAGGAATCAAGAATTGAAGAAATGTTTAAATCAAGAAGTCAATCATACTTCGTTCCAAAACAAAATCTTAAAGTTAAGATTGTGACATTAAGTAACAAGTCTTAAGAAGGTTTATAACACTCGTCAACTGTAGAATATGGAAAGAGTTTTCCTATTCTTGCACATTTGAAATTGGAAAGTTGTGATGTCTTGGATAAGACAAAGATCAACTAGGACCAATTTTGTGAAGTGTGTTGTCTTGATAAAACTACACTAACTCTTGAATATTTGTTTGTCAAGAAATGTTTTATTGACAAGAGAATCTTATATGTCAAGGAGTCAGTGGGAGTCTTAATGGTCTTGAAAGGTTTCAAGAACAAATCAAAATAAACCTTATCAATCATCACTAGCACACGACTTGAGGTTTACAACCTATCGTGTTGACATTATCTTGTTTCTGTGCCATTCCAATTGAGTTAATTATGCATGTGAGTTCTATGAGTTCTCATTTGAATGCATAAAAGGCAAGGACCTTAATCAATGAAAAGTACATTGATGGGAAAGGGTGAGCTGCTTAACTACTTGGAAGACATGGTGGGCAGCCGTGTTACCAGAAGGCAAGAGATCAAGATTGAAAAAGGTTCGGTCCATATGAGTTTGAATTTGTCGTAAACTTTGTTTTGACAAATTCACATGGATAGGAACACATACACCATTAAAATCTCAGTGTCATAAGATTCCCTCCTTCATGAAAATGACTGTGAGGAAATGCTTTCACTAAGAGAGATTTTAAGAAGATAGCAATTGTAAAATTGCATTCTCAAATTTGATTATGGTTACGGTATCTCTCTCCATAATTCGAATTGTGAGATTTGGCAATTAGTCTGAATTATTCAAGACACACATATGAGCTATCTTGGATAAAGGTGTATGAGATTAAGAAGCTTAGATAAAAGATTATCAAAGCATTAAGTATTAGAAATATGAACTTAAGAAATTCAATAGGTATTGTTTTTCTATAAGTTAAGTTGTTTTCTAAACACATGTCAAAGCTAGTGGGAGCATAAGTGTTATGTTTATAATAATCATCATGATAGTGGGAGCATAAATGTTATGATTGTATGATTATTAAGGCAAGTATTGCAAGAGAGCAATATTAATAATAGAAAACAAGAGTTATGCCTTGCAAAGTAGTAAAGTTGTTTTGCTATAATTAAGGGAGAGAATATTGTATTTCGTTTCAATATCTAAAGCTTAGATTGAGAAATTTTAATAAATTTAGTCAAAGGATACATAGTGCGATCTTAAATTTCGATTATGATTACGACATTCCTCTTCATATTTTGAATTATGAGAATGTAGCACGTAAAATATTATGGCAAAAGATTGATAAAGCATCATATCTTTATGTATGACATTGTGCATCATGTCCAATACGCTTCGGGTATAGGATCGATTGCGAATGCTATAATATTTGACCATTCTAAAATTTTCCAAATATCTAGCGCATTTAGAGGGAAAAAAGGACAAGAATCGGTTTTGACTAAGATAATTAAACAACTATCAAAGGACAATCCAAAGTTCGCCGAGGATTGGTCGCTTGTGAGTAGTTGGAAGTATGATATTGGATGGAGTATATCGACATTATTATGAGTAGATAAGATTCTATTAAGAATGAGTTGTGATATGGTAAGTATGGAAAGGTTTCCATATTGGGAGTTAAATATTGAGAATCCATGTCTAAGATTAGAAACTTTTATGCAAAAGGATGTTCAAAGGAGTGTACTTTGAGTGAGAGACATCACATCTATGGAATTGTCTTGTAACAATTTCCGATAGAGAGTTTTGTAATTCATTGGCAATAGTCATTGTGACTTTAGTGCAGTGATATTACAAAAGGATCATTGCATAAAATGTTAGAGTCTAACATATTCTATAAGTGGTAAAAATTTGATATTCTTACACTTGTGATAGGAATTGGGAATTGTGAAATGAGTATGATTGGTAATGTGTTCATTTGATCTATTTCACAAAGTAAGAACCATAAGAAAGCATTATGTGCATGCTAAGAGCATGGGACAAGTGGTGTAATAATTCAAGTAAAGAAGTTGATCTTTTGAAACGACAAATAATGAGTAATCAATATGGTGATAAATAAAACGTGTTTTATTTATACTCAAAGGTTTGAGGCCATATGTGATTAGTATTATCCTTGTGTTTCACCTTGCATGTTTTGACTTCCTGAATAATTTAATTGGTTAAGAACAGTCATATTATTTAAACGGACCACAGTCGTTCATATGTTGGAAGTAGGTATGAATGAAGACTGTCGTGAATTGGTGTGTGGATTGCCTAAAGAGTATTAGACATAAGAAATTGTTTGCTGCAACGTTCATGAGTGCTTATGAATATTATTTGAGCATTGGATTAAACCCATGCTCACTTGGATGACTTCATGGAGTTTATCACGAGTGATTGGTGAGACGATAACATCTTATATTCTTGAAACCGAGATGTGTGAGTTGTATCTTGCGAGTCGGTTGCACATTGATAATATGTAAACGCACCAGTAACTTGGTGTTATAAAACATATTGTTGTGTGTGATTTGGTGAGTAAGTGCAAGCGAGCATTGAGTCAAAGTTTATCCGTTCCTTTTATCCAAAGTAGGATAAAAGCGATATCTGTGGGCCCCTCGATGATTTAGTGATGGCACCTAAGCGCTTGGCCAAGCCGGGACTAAATTGATGTGTTCAATTGTAGTCTGTTGTCAGTCGTCATAAATCTGAATTCGGGAAATAGCACATAGACAGAGAGAATGATTTAGATCCATGTCTCAGTCTATACGACAATATCTAGAATGGAGGAATATATGATCCCTTATCTAAAGGACACGTGTATCTAATAGGATCATAGTTGACAACGGCTTTAGAAAGCTACGATTGCAGATCAGGATCTGAAGTTATATGCATAATAGTTATTAGACTTATCCAAGTGGGAGACTGTTGGATTAGTGTCTAAGTCCATAACTATTTTGGTATGTACTTGACCCGATGGTGCATGGTCCTTTTGGGTTGCCTTCATCAAAGCAACTTGATAGGATGAATTATGGAGAAAAATGATTAAATATGATTTATTAATATATTATGAGAATAATATATTAAAGGAGAAATCATATTGTTTAATTAATTTTAGTCAAGAATTAATAAGAATTAAGTTTGTGGCTAAAAGAGATTAATTAAACTTAAGGGACTAGAATTGTAATTATAAGATAATTGCAATTGGGCTATGGATTACCTTATTATTTAAGGTTGGACGAATTCTATGGGGAAACCCATTAGAAATCGTCCAAGGGCCTTTAAGAAAGGGTCCATGGGTTGCTTAGGGCCTAAGCATCCAAATTAGGGTTTCCTAGTTTAAAACCCTAATAGCCTACATGTATAAATAGGACCCTTAAGCCTAAAAAACGTGGTGAACTAATTGGTTAGGGTTTCCACACGTTTTTGGACAGCTCCTTCTCTTCTCTTCTTCATCCTCTTGCTCTTGGTGTTTGTGAGCCATTAGAGGAGTGACATTTGTGACTCTAAGCTTTCTAAAGTCAATACAAGAAGGAATTGAGATTGTTATTACAATATAACAATCAAGGTATGATCTAAACCCGTATTCATATGTTATATTGATTAGATCTAGGGTTTTAAGTCTTGGATTAAAAGCATGTACAATAGAGAAACCTAGATCCAAGCTTTAGGGTTTGCATGAGCACATAGGATGTCTTTTGGCCAAAACCCATCAGTACCATCTTGGGACTTTCCCTTGCGGTGGCTCTTAGAAGGAGCCTTCCTCTTCTTTCCCTTTCCTTGCCCAGTAGCCAAGACGGGGCCAACAACAGTAGGAGTAGATGCAATAGATTTGCCTTTTAGACTCCTCTCAGCAATCCTTAGTAGGCCTTGAAGGTTGCTTAGAGTGACCTCCTCCTTGTTCATGTGGTAGGTCATACGAAATTGGTGGTAGAAAGGAGGCAAGGAGTGTAGAATGATATCTATGGTCAACTCCTCATCAAAGTTGACATTCAACTTTAGCAAGCGGTCCACATACCTTTGTATTTTCTGCAAGTGGGCTGTGATGGACTCTGCATCCTTCATTTTGGTAGTGATCATTGCAACGATGATCTTGTACCTTTCCTGTCTAGCACTTTGATGGTACCTATCCATCAAATCTTGGTGCATCTCGTACAGATAGTAGTCCTCGTAGGACTTTTGGAGTTCAACAGTCATTGTTGCAAGCATGATGCAATGAACCTTCGTAGCATCTCGCTCATGAGCCTTGTAGGTAGAAATATCCTCGGGAGTAGCAGTGTTGGTTTCAATCTACTTTAGCTCCTTGTCGAGAACATACTCTTTGTCCTCGTAATGGGTAACCATTTGGATGCTGCAGATCCAATCGTTGAAGTTGGACCCATCAAAAATTACCCTCCCACACAAGTTTATGAGTGAGAATGAGGTGGAAGGTGTTGAGCCAGAAGCGTTGTTGTTTTGAGTAGTCATCTGAAAAGGAAAAGAGACAAAGTTTAGATTAGATAAGAATCTCCAATTAAACACCCGAATGAAAAATTAGGGCTAGGACCCAACACAATTATTTACAATTCAGAAGAGGGATGCCGTAATCTAATTGAAAATAATTTGAAGGTAGGTAAATGACAATTTACCAATTTCCACAATGAAAAACAAAAAAGACAATTAAGTTTTAAATGAATTGAAATTCCTAGATTCTTTTGAGATTCATTGAACTTTTCAATGGCATGTTTCAATCTCGATATGCTCTTCAAGATTGTGACTGAGATACTGAGGATCATAAACAAGATGTGAATAACCATGCAAATGTACTTGGTATTCTCGATGTCATTTACCACCTAATCAATATGTCGGTTATCCATACACACTCTATTGATCCATGATAAACATCGAGTCACCCTTTGCCACCTTTGTTAGTCCCAAATTAGTGTGCCAGTTAACGACACATGCTCCACTAACGACTTGGCAAGGTGCAAAGTGTAATTTCATGGAATAGCATCATTTTCACATTTTTCCTAAAGTAACTAAGATTGGGAATTTATAAAAAACATTTAGTTACTTTATACGAATCATTATACGTATTAATGAGGAATTGGTTGCCCTATCCTACCCGTTCGGCTAACAACCCTCCACCAATCAAGGAAACGGTGGGTGAGAGTGGACACCCATTCAACCGTCATTTTATAGGCAGTTTCCTTATACCCCCATTATAGATTGGCTTCGTAAATGAGGCCTACTAATGGTAAGACTAGTTTTATCTTATATATATATATATATATATATATATATATATATATATATATATATATAATTATTAATCTTATAATATTATAATAGTATAAGGGTTCAATTTTAAACTTGTAAAATTCTAGGGTTTAGAATTTAAATATTTCAAAATTAAACTTTTAATCAAAAATTTAAATCCCAAAACTCGAGGACAAGTTTTAAAACTTTTCAATACATCTTTTAGATCCAATTTGAAAAATAATTAAATAATCATATTATTAATTTTTTATCACATAATTTCACCTAATCTATTTTCTTGACAAGATAATTCAAATCAAAATACAAATAATCAATCTTTATCATATAAAACAAGTAATTATCTTATTTATGACAATTGTCTTTCAATTGCATTAGGATAATCAATACCATATTGAAAAAATCGAATTTTATCAGTCAAAAATGTTTTTGGCAATTATCCTAATTCAATTTTAGTCAAAATCCCGAAAAACCAGCCATCTGATGACCCGACTCGCCGAGTCACTGATTGGACTCGTCGAGTTGCCTTGACTTGTCGAGTTCATTAGGTGACTCGACGAGTTCATCATTCAGATGCACAATGTTTTGACTTTTCAACTTTGAACAAATTAGCAATGCATCAAATACAATAGAAAGACATCCTAGGCTCTGATACCACTGTTATGCTATGAGCAAATCATCCATCCTATGGTGCACATGCAAACCCTAAAGCTTTGGATCTAGGTTTTTCTAATTGTACACGTAATAATCATCCAAGGCTTATGAACCCTAGATGTAGCATACCAAAATCGAAATTAACACAAATAAACTAGTAAGAGTATTACCTTTGATTGTAGCTTGAAGATCTTGAGCTTATGAGAACCTAGCACATTAAATGTGGTGCTTCTAATGAATCACAAAAACCAAAGCAAGTTGGAAGAATCTTAGAGAGAGAGAGAAGGGAAGGGATCACAAATTTGGCTGGTACTCTTCTTAGGGTTCAAGTGACCGACAATGCTTACCCTAGGGTTCCTTATATAGCTGAGTAATTAGGGTTTTAGTCAAATACCTAATCCGGTTGCTTAGGCTCTAAGCAACTCATAGGAACATTCCAGAATCCCTAGCCTTTGGACCTTGGACTAAATCCTTATGGGATCCCATAAGATTTTGTCCACCTCTTTTCCAAAAGGTTCTCAGCCCACTATGCAATTATCTTATAATTACAACTTCAGTCCCCTCAATTCAATTAACCTCTTTTGACCACAAAATTAATTCTTAAATAATTCTTGACCAATGTTAGTTAAATAATATTATTTCTCTTTTAATATATCATTCATATAATATATTAATAAACCATAATAACCTCTTTCTCTATTATTCATCTAGTCAAGTTGCTTCGGTGATGGCAACCCAAAAGGACCATGCTATCATCGGGTCAAGTACATACCAAATATAGTTATGGGCTTAGACACCTAATCCAACACAAATATCCGAAAGAAAGATCGTCTCCCGCCTTGCATGTCAATGTACGAGTCAAACAAGGCGTCAAGAGACCATAAGACCTCTCCAAGCGAGTAACAAAATGTCCTCCTGCGATAGGGCTCATGGCTCGTGATATTACTGCCTTGCTACCCACGTAACTAGAAAGATGGTATGGAACATTATAGAAATCGTCGGTGCAATAATAGACCACAAAAAGGACAAGTTTAAACTTGTAACTTTATCTCCGTGCTTCTTATGGTTGATGGAAAAGGTAACTAATCGATGAAGGAGTCGATGAATCGGTGACCAGATATGGCTCTCATGCGAGACACCCGAATAGAATCCCCTGTTCGAATGGTAGTCCAAAAATCATAACTACTCACTCCCGGTAAATATTCTCGAGCAGCAGTCCTAAAAAGATATAAAAAACCGGAGACCTTGTTTCATTCTCGTCATAAATACCCATCCTTCAAGAAAATTCCGCTAAACTGCATTCCCGATATTCGCCTCCAAGGCGAAAACTAAAGCTCGTGCAAAGTATGGATCCACCGTGGCGTCTTCAAATGATATCGACGCGAAAAACTCAACACATAATTCTTTAAAAAAAGGCTTTCTAATAGCAAATACATTCTTCCCCCCATTACAAGTGAAAGAAAACTTGTCTCAATAAACGTCTTCGTTAAATATGGTGCCATCCTTTCCGTGAGCCCGAGTTTCCCTAATTTAACCTAATCAATTCGAGGAGAAATAGTGAATTCTCTGTTTAATAACCAACCCATCTTGTTTTTGAAGTTTGTCACCACACTTTAAGGCATGTTGACCGAAAGTTGGTATAATGGGTGAAGATCAAAGATGTTTCCGTGGAATTGTTCATTGGTTCTCATTAAGGCAATTTTTTGCAAAATAGACAAGAAACAAACCCAAAGGAAGTAACAAAGATCAAACACTCAGCACAAAAATCACAGAATCCTGTTTGAACCGAGCTCACATCGTGAGCTTGAAAGCCACGTCGTGAGCTCGAAGGCTATGTCGTGAGCCGTGAACGAAGTCTGCCATCGGACCATAATCAAGCATCACGAAGCAAAAATTTTTCCATGGGTTTTGTATAACAACATTCTAATGTTCAAAAATCACACATGCAATAGATATTTCACTAAAAATCAACTTTAATTTCGTCATATTTCATTATTAACAAACCCTAGCCTAAAATGCATAAAATTAGCAATATTAAGAAGATTAGCGAGTGAGATCTTACTGAAACTGAAAAAAACACGAAATCGAGAGAACTTTGAGGAAAAAAGCGGGAAATCTTAGCCAAAATCGAGTGTGGGGACCGAAACCTTGTTGTGCATTCGTGTGTGAGTGGTAATAATTTAAAGTAATGGTCAATGTTTGAAGTCGCCCCCCCCCCCCCCCCCCCCCCCCCCCGTGTTTTTCTATGGCTCACGTCGTGAGCTTTAAACTGTGTAAATATTAATTGGAAAAAGTTTCTCATGTCGTGGTTTCGAGATTTTTACCAAAAACACTATTTTTCTAAAAAAATCGACCACTCTATAATTTTAACCCCACACTTGATTTTTTGTCCTATTTCCAAAAATTAAGATGACTTTGATGGTGATGTATCCTAAAACTTAATAGAAATGCAAAATCTAAAAACACAAATACAAAAAAACGAAAAGAAAAGCGCAAACCGAGCTCGGGTTGCTACCCGAGAAGCAATTCTTTATGTTGGAGTCATGAACCGGACTCCGTGTTGCCCTACGTTGTATCAGTTGAGATCAGGAACTCCACTTGCACCTTTTGTTCCCTTCCCCTTTTCTTGTACTCTTGCACTCTTCTTAAATAATCATTCTTAGAATTTTCCTTTTTCGTTTTAGAATCTCCTTCTTCGTGCTTTCGTTTCACCCCTTTATTTCTTAAAACAAGTTTAGTTTCTCCCTTTTCGTTTTGTAGTTCCTTAGTTTCAACATCCTCTTTATCTAAAATTGGCTTGCTCAAGGCTTGTGTAATCTCTTCTTCCTCATCCTCACTTGAGACCAAACTTTCTTCACTTTCTTCACTTATTAGAGACTTTGGAGTTTGAAAAGCAAAGACCTCAAAGATCTTTGGAGTTGAAACTCTTGGCTTGGTACACTTGACTTGTTCTATCATTTTAATTTCTTATTCCATCAATTTCTCCAACTCCTCAAGCTCATTTTCTTCATTCATAAAGAATACTACATTTTGAGCACAATCTGTCTTGAATCCGTCTTCCACTCCAAAAGTCATTTCATCATTTCCCACTCGTAAGGTAAGCTTTGACTCGCGAATATCCACCAAAGCTCGTGCAGGATTGAGTGAAGGGCGTCCAAGGATAATTGAGATATTTTTATCATCCTTCATATCTAGCACTACAAAATCAATTGGAAAAATAAATTTTCTAATTTTTACCAAAATGTCCTTAACTATGCCTTGAGGATGAGTCACTGAACGATTAGCCATATGAATCGTCATTCTAGTAGCCTTCAATTCTTTAAAAGTCTGAACTATATTAGGAGTGAACAAGATTACCTAAATTCCTAATCTTTTCCAAACTGCTATCAGACATGTATCGTTACCAAATCGTCATCATTTATGTTAATATGTGATAGTGCTCAGTACTCTAAAATCACAACATTCATTGGAGAGAGAGAGAGAGAGAGAGAGAGAGAGAGAGAGAGAGAGAGAGAGAGAGAGAGAGAGAGAGAGAGAGAGAGAGAGAGAGAGAGAGAGAGAGATGCGAGTTTATTTCTTAAATTTAGATAACCAAAACAAATAAATAAAGGAAAAAAGTAAATGATAAAACAGTATTTTCAAATTCGAACGGATCAAATCCATAGTAAACCATCGATAATTTTACAAGTATGGACTATACTAGGGGGGAACAAGACTATTGAATTCTTGATCCGAACCAACATTGTTTATGTTAATATGAGACGATGTCTGGTTATCTAAAATCACGACATTCAAGATTCGAACCGATGCTAGTACTGAAAATCGGTATCATACTTGGTATCCATACCATAATGAATGTTAGTTCAGTTTGCGTACTACCCAGTATCATTTTTAACCCATTTTAACACTCGGTATGTATTCTTAAATCGGTTACCTATAGGGGGCGTTGAGGGAAGACAAAATAGGCAGCCATATAGGACCCACTTTTTATTATTATATATTTTTATTTAAAAATAAAAACTTATAATAACAATAATAACAGTCCATTTTTTTTGGCTCATTAAGTTTCTTTGTTACCTGTTCAATATTGACTGAACACAGACTGAAATTAGCATGAGACCAAATTTAATATAAAAAGGAAAAAGTATGGTCACATAAGTTGAAAATGGGGCCGTTGACCAGAATGACGACAAGTTTGAATGCAGCAAGTTTACGTTTGACTCCATTTTCCAGTGTTCTAACAGGAAACAAACGTCTCTCCACTTACAGACATGGAATGTATGAAGAAGATGGGAGAGATAACTCACCACAGAATCAAGACCAATGGAATCTGGATGCACGTTGCAGAAAAAGGCGAAGGACCAGTAGTCCTCCTCCTCCATGGCTTCCCGGAGTTCTGGTTTTCATGGCGCCATCAGATCACTTACTTAACTAACCACGGTTACCGCGTGCTCGTACCTGACCTCCGCGGCTATGGCGATTCCGACGCTCCGCCCTCTCCCTCTTCCTACACCATCTTCCACATCGTCGCAGACCTCATCGGCGTACTAGACCACTTCAATCAACAACAGGTATGTGTGCTTTAATGGCGATGAAGCTTTAATTAGCGTTTTAGGGTTGATTTAGTGTAAGTATGAATATCAGGTGTTTGTGGTGGGACACGATTGGGGAGCACACGCCGCCTGGCATCTTGGCCTTTTCCGGCCAGATCGGGTGAAAGGAATCGTTGCTCTCAGTGTTGTGTTCTCTGCTAGATCTCCAGACATCAGTCCGATTCAATCGTTAACGAAATCATTCGGAGATAGTTTCTATATGACCCAATTCCAGGTCAACTTCTTCTCCTCACTCTGTGTTAAACAAATGGAGATGAATTTTATGAAGTTTGAGAAATTAATACAGGAATCAGGAAGAGCAGAGAGGGCTTTTGCGAAATACGATTGCTTGACTCTAATGAAGAAGTTTTTGCTGATCAACCATGGCGATGTACTGGTAGCACCTCCTGGAATGGAGATTATCGATCACATGGAAACTCCTTCATTGCCTCCATGGATTACAGAAGATGAGCTTCAAGTGTATGCAGATAAGTTTCAGGAGACTGGATTCACAGGAGGTTTAAATTACTATCGTGCTATAGATCTGTAAGACTCAAAACACAGATATTTGATTTGATTCGATTCCCTTCCTTTTTTTGTTCTTTGTAATGTTATGAATTGATTTGCAGGAATTGGGAGCTACAAGCGCCATGGCAAGGGGCTAAGATAAGAGTTCCATCGAAGCTGATTGTTGGGGACAAAGATATTGGATATGAAAGTTGGAAAAAAGCATACGTTCATGGAGATGTTATGAAAGGATTGATTCCTGGTGTTGAAGTTGTGATTATCGAAGGCCACCATTTTATTCAACTTGAGAAACATCAAGAGGTTTCTGATCACATCTTATCTTTCCTTCACAAACTTGCATAAGTTAGGGTTCTAGTGTCTCATTCACCCAATGCAAATATTTGTTGGACCTTTTTTTTTTTTTTTTTTTGTTTTCACGAACACATTGTAAATTTTGAAGTAATCAAAAAGGCTCAACAGACGTGAAGTAGGAACTCACACATTTGGACTGCATATGTTGTTCTTGATCTGGTGGTGTGGTTTAAAGTTAAAACCACAAAACCACACCTTATATTCGGTTTAAGCTTTTTAGAAACTGCAATAGATAAGCTTGAATATACACACATGTTTCATGATTACCCAAATAAATTTCAATAAATTGATTGATAAATTTATTTATTCAAGTTTTTTATAAACAAAAATATCAAAACTGGGTAATAATTTAGGGGTGAGCATGAACCGGGTTGGGTCAGTTTTGCGGTAAAAAATGACCCAATACCGAAATGTTGGTTTTCAAAAAACTAGAACCCAACCCAAACCAAAACTAATAGGTTCGGTTTCTCGGTTCCTGGTTTAGTTTTCTGGTTTTGGGTTCAAGGAGTTTGGATGCCTTTGAGCCAAGTCAAGAATGAAACAATATTTTGATTCATTTTGCAAAGAAAAAACTTTCAATGTTTGCAACCCTAAAGAAAATGCACAAAATTGCAAGAATGGTGCATGCATGTCAAAACTATTATGTTTGGGCCAAACAAGTTTGAACTCGCAAATGGTCTAAAAGTTTCATTTTGAGTAAATTACACGAATGGTCCTTATGGTTTGGGGTAATTTTCATGTTTGGTCCCTAACTTATATTTTTAATTCGGAAGGTCCCTACAGCTTGTTTTTGTTGCACGCTTGGTCCCTGTCTTACCTGAAAAGACTATTTTGCCCTTGATTTTTTAATTTATTTGAATAAAGTGGGGTTAGGGTTATGTTTATTTAAATAAATTAAAAAATAAAGCGCAAAATAGTCTTTTTAGATAAGACAAGGACCAAGCTCGCAACAAAAACAAACAGTAGGAACTTCCGAGTTAAAAAAATAAATTAGGGACCAAACGTGCAAATTACCCAAACCATAGGGACCATTCATGTAATTTACTCTTTCATTTTGTTGTGAGTTTGGTCCATTTTGTTTTGATTTTTTATAACGTGACGATTTTGCCCTTGCTATTTTCTTTTTTTCAGTTTTTTATTACAAAAATCCAAAAAAGAAAAAAGAAAATACTCATCTCTCTCTCTCTCTCTCTCTCTCTCTCTCTCTCTCTCTCTCTCTCTCTCTCTCTCTCTCTCTCTCTCTCTCTCTCTCGTTTTAACCTCTGGTGAAGGAAGGGAAGGAGGAATTGGCGATTTCACAAATTCTTCCTTAACTCACCTGAAAAACGGGCTCCGCTTCTTCATGACTACTCAACCACCATCGATCCACTTCAGTTGTCCGAGCCTGACCTCCTAGGTCAGACCATCGTACTTGGGTTTTTAGCCACCATCGTTTAGAACTACAATGCCACTGTTATCGTCGTTCTTCTACAAGAGTCATCTTTTACACACCTAAAATCGATACACACACCGATTCAGAGAAGAACAAGAGAGAGGGGCATGATTGGCATTTGATTCAATCATTGGAAAGGTTGCAAAATTTTCTAGGATGTAAATCGTAATCCCTTTCATTTGTAATCATAATCCCTTTCACCTGTAAATCGTAATCCCAAGCAGATTTATGACCTTGATTTGCTACTTAGCTCTGGCATTCTTTGTCAGTCAATCAAGTATTTCACCAGATTGCATATCGGAGGAGTAAAGTTTAAGAGAAAGCGGGAAATTGCATCCCAATCCTAGCATCATCAAGCAAGTATTTTAGGGTTATGGTAAGTCAAAGAAAAAATCATGCGTCTATCTCCCAACCCCTCGATTCACCTCCTAAATTTTTGATTTTCGATTTGGGTTTTATAGGGCTGGTTAGTGTTAGTTTTTCCTTGTACTGATTTGGGGTATACGGTGTCTGCGATTCAGGGAGAGGGATAAAACGGGTCCAGTTTTCCCTCATCTTCATGTTTATTGAGTTGTTTGTGTGCTTGTGGGTTTGAGTTGGGCAGTTCATAGAAGAAATCGATTCAGGTGGTGGTGATGGCGGTTCATCAGAAATCGATTTCTGGGTTCGTGAATATGATGTTCTTGTTCTTGAACTAAAAAAAAAAACCGAGTGTTCTTTAGATTCATATTCATATTTGTGTGTATGTGTTTAGTTCTGTTCGATTTCACATAATGAATTGGACAACATTGATAAAAGTGAGGGTTCTTTTTACAAATCCACTTCCACATTTGTATTAATTTTGTTTGTAGAGAGAGAGAGAGAATTTTATTTTTGTTTTTGTTTTAATTGTTTTTTAATTACTGGTATTAAAACAAAAATGGAAAATTAAATTACAAGGGCAGAATCGTTTTTACAAAAAAATTCAAACCAAATTGGACCGAACTTGCAAGTAAATGAAACTTTTGGACCATTGATGCTAGCCCAAACCGTTTTGCCCCAAACATGCTAGTTTTGACATACCAAAGGGACCATTCTTGCAATTTTGTCAAGAGAATAAGGTGATGGTGGGCCGATATGAAAAAAGTTAAGTGGAATTGGGCTGATGCTCAAAGTGGAGAGTTAAATTAAAAATCAAAGTGGTTTAAGGGCTTTATTATTTAAAAAAACAAGAGAGTATAGTCTATTTTTCCAATTGGACACAAATCAAAATCAATCACCGGTGTTTACTCCATTAGAAGTTGTTAAAAGTATAGGGTTTATAGTGGAGATCTGGATACAAACTTGGGTCGTGTGAACACTTTCCGAACTGATATTTCTACCATATGCCTGGGTTACAAGAAATTTAGCTTAGGATGATCCAAGAGGACACTTACGATTCTAGGCACAAAAATCGTAAGTCAAATTGCTAGAATGATTATGTGAGTGTTTGAAGAAAAACAAGAGCTAAATTTTGTGTGTCACTTCTAAAAGGAAGAGTCGTTTATATATAATAAACGAAATTAGGGTTTCATTAGGGTTGGATCGTCATCAGTTGCTTTGCAAGCAAGTCAGGGTAATCCGGATTTTAATGAGGATTTAGGGTTTCTAAAACTGACGAATTTCGTTAGTTTTACCATAATCACCCTCAAGAATTCGATTTTCCCACTATGTTCCCATATGTATTTTTCGAAGAGGCAGCGCCCCAGCCAGGGGCTCTGCTCCTTGGACCCCGTTAGGGGCACTGCCCCCGGACCCCCAACATGTCATCGAACCGGCTTCTAATTCGATCTTATACATGCATGCACTCCACATAAACCTCGTATATATATATTAGAGTACAAATTATGAAGCCCCTTAGCTCACATGTTAGTTCTAGTTACATAAAATGACATGGTGACACTGAAATCACCAACAGAAGTGCCACGAGTACAAGCAACCAATTAAACTCGACACCCGTTATGATTAATTCGTCTATTGAATCTTTTGAAAACAATCAAGTCAAGGAGTAAGCCCATCGATGTTCGATCATACCCTTGTGTGTGGGTTTTGATCCGTGCATGATATATATGATGGGTTTTAGCCATAAGAACTTTCCTATGTGCGCATGCAAAACCCTAATGCTCGGATCTAGGCTTTCTAATTAAACATGCTTTGAATCCAAGACTTCTAATAGCTAATTAGGTTAAATAACAACATTGAAACAGATCTAGAATCATACCTTTGAATTCCTTGTTGATCTTGTAGTCTTGGAGCTTCTAGAGTCACAATTGTCACTCCTCTAATGGCTTACAAACACCAAACAGCAAGGAAGATGATTTAGGAGAGAGGAGAGGGGAGGAAATCGGCCAGAGCTTCTCTACTTTAGATCATGTGTCGAATTCCCTCAGCCATAGGGTCTATTTTTACTTGTAGACTCCTTAAGGGTTACAACTTAAACCCTAGTTGGATAACTTAGACTTTAAGTTAATCCATATCCTTTCCTTGATAACCCTTTGGACGATTTTGGCTTATCCTAGCCCTAGAAATCGTCCAATCCTTTATCAATAAGGATTTACAGTCTAAAGTTTAACAATTGACAGTTTATACCCTCTTATTTAATTAATCTCTTTAAGTCACCAAATTAATTCCAATTAATTCTATGACTTATATTAACAATATTATTATTCTTTATAATAATATTTACTCTCTCTTAATAAATCATCCTATCAAGTTGCTATGGTGAAGGCAACCCAAAAGGACCATGCACAACCGGGTCAAATACTTGCCTAATATAGTTGCAGCCTTAGACACTATTCCAACAGTCTCCCACTTGGATAAGTCAAGTAACTATATGCACAAGTACAATTCGGTTTGCAATCGTAGCTCTCAAAGACGCTGTCAAACTCTGATCTAATCAATCTTGTCCTTTAGATAAGGGATCGTACAGTCCTCTGTTAGATATCATGCTGACAATCCTATAGAATGGTTAGTCAAGCATTTAGGTTTCTCGATCTCCGATTTATTTGACATAGAACTTAATCGAACACATCAATTCGGTTCTGACTGGGCCCGGCACATAAGTCAAATCAAATCATCGAGCGACCGAGATATCGCTTTTACCTTCTTAGATAAAAGTTACAGATAAACTTCGACTTATATGCATTCACTTATTCATTAACCAACTATACACAACAATGCGTTTTATAACACCGAGTTACTGATGCGTTTTCGCATTATCAATGTACAATCAATTAACAAATAACAAACCATATATCTAGGTTTTAAGACTATATGATATTATCGTCTTGCGATCACCTTTTATATCATATTCCATAAAGTGATTCCAGCAAGCGCGAGTTTGTTCCAATGCTCAAAACTAGTTCATAAGCACTCATGAACGTTGCATCAACCCTTTGCTATGTCTAACACCATTTATACAATCTACACACCAATTCATGACAATCTTCATTCATATCTACTTCCAACATATGAACGATTGTGGACAATTTGAACAATTCGATTATTCCTAATAAACTCAATTATTTTGGAAGTCAAAACATGCAAAGTGAAACAATAGTTAAACAATTAACATAAGATAGTAACATTACTCATAAATAAAACTCCTTTATTTAATCATCAAATGTTAATTACATTTATCTATTACACGTTTCTAATACTATCTAATCTATGCTAATATCATCCTTCAGCCCAATACTCCTAGCATGCTGCAAATGCTTAACCCTACTCAGTCCCTTCGTAAGTGGATCTGCTGGGTTATCTTTTGATGATATCCTCTTCACTACGAGTTGTCCTTCTTCTACACGATGTCTAATGAAATGGTATTTTCTGTCGATATGTCGTGATCTACCATGATCCCTCGGTTCCTTGGTCAAGGCAACTGCTCCTTCGTTATCACAGAAAATCTCCATGGGCTCCTTTATGGCAGGTACAACTCCAAGATCACTGATGAAGTTCTTTAGCCATATTGCCTCCTTTGACGCTTCGCTCGTTGCAATGTACTCTGATTCGCATGTTGAATCAGCTACGGTTTCCTGCTTAGAACTCTTCCATGTCACTGCTCCTCCATTTAGGGTAAGGACCCAACCCGACTGCGAACGGTAGTTGTCCCTGTCGGTCTGAAAATTGACGTCACTATACCCTCGCACATTCAAGTCATCACTCCCTCCGAGGACTAAGAACCATTCCTTCGTTCTCCGAAGGTACTTAAGGATGTTCTTCACCGCAATCCAATGTGCTCTGCCAGGATTCCCTTGATATCTGCTAACCATGCTCAAAGCGAAGGCTACATCAGGGCGAGTACAAGTCATAGCGTACATGATTGAACCAACTGCGGAAGCGTATGGTACTCGACTCATTTCTGCTATTTCAGCTTCGGTACTCGGACTTTGAGTCTTACTTAAATTGGCATTACTTTGTATCGGTAATTCTCCCTTCTTTGAGTTTTCCATACTAAAACGTTTTAGTACCTTCTCTAAGTAAGTATTCTGACTAAGTCCAGTTAGTCTCTTACTTCTTTCTCTTACTATCCTTATTCCCAAAATGTAAGAAGCCTCTCCGGGGTCCTTCATAGCGAAGCACTTCCCGAGCCAGGACTTAACCTCCTACAGAGTCGGGATGTCGTTTCCTATGAGTAATATGTCATCGACATATAGAACGAGAAAGCTTACTATACTCCCACTGGCTTTGACATATACACAAGATTCGTCTTCGTTTCGTACAAATCCAAACTCTTTGACTTTCTCATCGAAGCAAAGATTCCATCTGCGAGACACTTGCTTAAGTCCATAAATGGACTTCTCAAGCTTACACACTCTATTCAGATGCTTCGGATCCACAAACCCCTATGGCTGAGCCATGTAAACATCCTCAGCCAACTTTCCGTTAAGGAAAGCGTTCTTGACATCCATTTGCCAAATCTCATAATCATGAAATGCGGCAATTGCCAGCATCACTCTAATAGATTTAATCTTCGCAACTGGTGAGAAGGTCTCATCATAGTCAAGTTCGGGAGTTTGAGTAAAGCCCTTCGCAACCAATCGCGCTTTATATGTGTGCACGTTTCCATCCACATCGGTCTTCTTCTTGAAGATCCATTTGCACCCAACGGTCTTACGTCCGGGCACATAATCAACCAAATTCCAAACTTGGTTATCATACATGGATTGGATCTCGCTATCCATTGCCTCTTTCCATTTTGCAGACTCCGGGCCTTCCATGGCTTCCTTAAAGCTATTAGGTTCATCAAGGTTTACTAGTGTACTATCACTAATATATGTGTCCCCTTCGGTAGTAATATGAAAACCATATAATTGGGGTTGAAACCTAACTCTTTCGGAACGTCTAAGAGGTAACGATACGTGAATCGGTTCAACCGGAGTTTCCTCCTCGGGTTAAGCGCCAGCAGTAGAGGTTCCTTCATCTATCAATTCTTGAATCTCTTCAAGCTCGATTTGCCTCCCACTGTCTCCTTGGCTTATGGGTTCTCGCTCTCGGAAAACTCCTCTCCTCGCAACAAAGACAACATTGTCCTTCGGTCTATAGAAGAGATATCCAAAGGATGTCTACGGGTAGCCGATGAAAATACATCGCTCACTTCGAGGTTTGAGCTTGTCGTGAGTATCTCGTCTTACGAAAGCCTCGCAACCCCAAACCTTGATGTGTGCCAACGAGGGAGCTTTCCCTATCCACATCTCATGAGGTGTTTTGGCAACCTTCTTAGTAGGGACTCGGTTAAGGATATGGGCGGCAGTCTCTAAGGCATACCCCCAAAAAGAGATAGGTAGTGAAACACGAGTCATCATAGAGCGAACCATATCCAATAAGGTTCGATTATGCCTTTCTGCCACACCATTCAACTGCGGTGTCCTAGGAGGCGTCAATTGCGAAACTATTCCACACTCCTTGAGATAATCGTGGAATTCAAGACTTAGGTACTCTCCTCCTCGATCGGATCGAAGCATCTTGATTTTCCTGCCCAATTGATTATCCACTTCATTCTTGAACTCTTTGAACTTTTCAAAGGTTTCTGACTTTTGCTTGATTAAATAGATATACCCATATCTACTATAATCATCGGTAAAAG
The DNA here is from genome assembly GCF_051521515.1 of Lactuca serriola. Classification (NCBI taxonomy): domain Eukaryota; kingdom Viridiplantae; phylum Streptophyta; class Magnoliopsida; order Asterales; family Asteraceae; genus Lactuca; species Lactuca serriola. Next base: position 109,485,172 of record NC_136410.1, read on the forward strand.
TCACGTAGAAGCGGTTCCCATCCTTCATGGTTGATCTAAATGGTCCACATACATCGTTATGTATTAGGTCCAACAGACCCTTACCCCTTTCACACGTACTCGTGAAGGGTGATTTAGTCATCTTTCCAAGTAAACAAGACTCGCATGTGTCATCTTCCCTAAGGTCGAATGACTCCAACACTCCATCCTTTTGGAGTTGGGCTATGCGTTTCTTGTTGACATGTCCAAGACAACAATGCCACAAGGATGCTTTATCCATACTAGTGGAAGAATCTATATTCAAAACATCATTTCCTAAGTTATCAACAATCATAACAGTTTCATATATTCCATTACATGGTATAGCTTCAAAGTAAAAGACACCATTTAGATAAGCCAAAATATAACCATTCTCATTATTAAAAGAAAATCTAAATCCTTGTCTATATAAACCATGAAATGAAATGATGTTTCTAGCCATTTCTGGCGAATAGCAACAATTGTTCAAATCTAAACACAAATTATTCCTAAGCACTAAAGAATACACTCCAATCTTGGTCATATGCGACGATCTTCTGTTCCCCATGATTAGATTGATCCTTCCTTGCTCCACATCCCTACTTCTTCTTAGTCCCTGCACATTAGAACAAATGTGATAACCGCAACCGGTATCAAGAACCCAAGAAATAGCATGATTAGAATCGTTAGATTTAATTGTGTATATACCTGCGAAAGATGGCTTGATCTTTCCTTCCTTGATGGCTTGCAGGTACTCTGGGCAGCTTCTCTTCCAATGTCCTATCTTGTGGTAGTGGGGGCACTCTGCCTCCTTCGGGTTAGGGCAGGGCTTAGCGGGATCAACTTTGGTCCCACTAGAAGAGGCACCATCTCGGGTTTTGACCTTGCGATAGTTCTTAGATGAAGCCTTCCTCTTCTTTCCCTTTCCTTGACCAATAGCCAAGACAGGAGCAGTGGGTGGATTGGGAGTTGGTGCAACATACTTGTCTTTGAAGTTGCTTTCAGCGACCCTCAAGAGACCTTGGAGTTTGCTTAAGGTGACCTCCTCTTTGTTCATGTGGTAAGTCATCCTAAATTGATTGTACATCGGAGGAAAAGAGTGAAGCACCATGTCGATCGCCAAGTCTTCTCCAAAGTCAACATTTAACTTGCGAAGGCGGTCGAAATACCTTTGCATCTTTTGCAGGTGCACGGTAAGAGATTCTCCATGACCCATCTTAGCGGAAATCATGTTGGTGAAAATCTCATAACGCTCTTGTCTCGCGTTCTGGTGGTATCTCTCCAATAAGTCTTGATGCATCTCGTACGGGTACATGTCCTCGTAGGACTTTTGGAATTCGGAGTTCATGGTGGCAATCATGATGCAATGTACCTTCGTTGCATCTCGCTCATGAGTCTCAAAAGCGGTGATTTCGGCCGGAGTAGCGATTTCAGGGTTGATTTTCTCGAGCTTCTCATCGAGGACATACTCCTTATCCTCATAGCAAGCATTGGTGCGAATGTATCTTATCCATTCGCTAAAGTTCGTCCCATCGAAGGTGACCTTTTGGCAAAGGCTCATCAACGTGAAAGAACTAGCAGCAACGTTGTTAGCGTTCGACATCTATAAACAGAAAAGGACAAAGATAGATTAGAATAAGAATCCCTAATTATCACCCAATAAGAAAATTAGGGCTAGGATCCAACAATAACATTTACATACTAAAAAAGGGATGTCGTAATCTAACATGCAAATAAATTGAAGGTAAGTGAATGACGATTCACTAATTCTCTATCAAAAAACTTAACTATTAGTCCTAAGTGTGTTGAGAATTCCTAGGTTCAGATGAGATTCATTGAAACTGTTCAATGGCATGTTTAAATCTCGATATGCCCCTCTTGTTTGTGACTGGGACACCGAGGATCACAAAGCGGGTGTGAATTACCATGCAAATTCACATGGTGCCTTCATTGTAACGATCACCTATTCGATGTGCCGGTAAACCACACACGCTCCATCAATCTATGATAAACAATGAATCAGCCTTTACCACCTTTGCTTAGAACCAATTAGTGTGCCAGTAAACCACACAAGCTCCACTAACTTCTTAGCAAGGGTGCAAAGTGTAATTTCATGGGATTGCATCAATTCACTTTTCCTAAAGTAACTAAGATTGGGAAATTTTTAAAAATTGTGTAGTTACTTTGTATTACTTATTATACTTTTAATGAGAGGATGAGGTTTCCCTATCCTACCCGTTCGGCTAATGACCCTCCACCGATCAAGCAAGCGGTGGGTGTGAGTGTACACCCATTAAGCGCCATTTTATAGGCCGCAACCTTATACCCACCTTATAGATCGGCTTCGTGAATGAGGCCTACTAACGGTAAGACTAGCATTTTAGTTATATATATATATATATATATATATATATATATATATATTATTCTTGTAATATTATATTAGTATAGGGTTGTGTTTTAAACCTTTTAAAATCTAGGGTTTGAAATTTAAGTTGTCTAAATTAAAACTTTTAATCACAAATATAAATTTCAAAACTTGAGGACAAGTTTTAAACATTTAAAACATGGAGGATCAAATAACAAATAATTTCAATTAACAATTAATTTCCTAATTATCTATATTTGATTTATTCAAGATTTCTTTTAAGATAATTACCAAAATAATCAAAATAATTAATTAATTATCTTATAAGGAAATTAAATATTTTATTAGTTGATAAATATCTTTAATTAGATCAAGATTATAGTCATATATATCATAAAATCGGATTAGGGTTGATCTAATATGATTAAGGAAAGTTTCCATAAGATAATTATGAAGAAATCCCGAATCTGGCCATTCCTGACGCTTGGACTCGCCGAGTGCACAAAGGGACTCACCGAGTCAGGTCTACTCGCCGAGTCCACTTTGGAACTCGCCGAGTCCATGACTCAGAAACCAAAAAATCGAATTTTGCAGGTTTGTTTCAGTTAATCAAGCAACAATTTAAAGAAAACCAAGCTAGGCTCTGATACCACTGATGGGTTTTAGCCATAAGAACTTTCCTATGTGCGCATGCAAAACCCTAATGCTCGGATCTAGGCTTTCTAATTAAACATGCTTTGAATCCAAGACTTCTAATAGCTAATTAGGTTAAATAACAACATTGAAACAGATCTAGAATCATACCTTTGAATTCCTTGTTGATCTTGTAGTCTTGGAGCTTCTAGAGTCACAATTGTCACTCCTCTAATGGGTTACAAACACCAAACAGCAAGGAAGATGATTTAGGAGAGAGGAGAAGGGAGGAAATCGGCCAGAGCTTCTCTACTTTAGATCATGTGTCGAGTTCCCTCAGCCATAGGGTCTATTTATACTTGTAGACTCCTTAAGGGTTACAACTTAAACCCTAGTTGGATAACTTAGACTTTAAGTTAATCCATATCCTTTCCTTGATAACCCTTTGGACGATTTTGGCTTATCCTAGCCCTAGAAATCGTCCAATCCTTTATCAATAAGGATTTACAGTCTAAAGTTTAACAATTGACAGTTTATACCCTCTTACTGATTTCTTTTACCTATTTTAAATTATCAATTAATTAAATGTGGAAAAAGTATTAATTAAAAAAATATGTTGGTCTGATTCAAGAACCTACACAACCGAAGCCTCCTCCCTTCCCTTCCCTCCTTGATTTCAGTCGTCGGAAAATATCACTCCTCTCGTCGGAAAATCTCACAAATTAACGATGTCTTCTCCACCTTCACTTCCACCTCCCCCCGCAACTGTCTGAAAGACCCTGTATAATGGTTTGGTCTAGGCATACTAGTTAGTGGTAGTAATTGTGTAGGAAAAACCGATTTTGTCTAGTTTATGGTTGTTATGTGTTTACGGCCGTAAACTCCTTGCGGCCGTAAACACCTCACGGTTGTAAGTCAGGTCTATAAATAGGGCGTTGTGTCAGACTTTAAAGGTTGTTGATACCTTCGTGTTTTCTCCAAGTTGTATCTGACGTTTTATTGCTTTAAGGCGTATGCAAGCTTGGTTCGTTTGTTATTTGCTTATTGTTTCATCTTTTGCTTCTGTTATTTGTCTTTGATCATTGGTAGATCCGTTTTCGGGCTTTACAATTGGTATCAGAGCAAGGCCAGTGTCAAAGACGTCCTACAGTTGCGATTTTTCTCAAAACGATATTCACAGCGAAAGAAGGGTTTTATTCCAGTCGAATTTCGTGTGTTCAGAAGTTCACGGTCCTAGCTTATGGCCGTAAACATCAAGTTCATGGCCGCAAGCTATTCAAGGCTCAGACACCGCAAACATTTTTCTTCTCCAGTAAATCGAGTTCCTAATTTAAAGCCTTTATAATCATATTTCACTGCATTTAATTCTTAAAATAAAATAAACTTTTAACAGAAAATCATTGGCCGTAAATCGATTATCTGATAATCGATTTTAGATAAATTGCGTCTTTATTTTCTGTTTCAGAATTCGAAAAAGTTCACGGGCCGTAAACAAGGAGTTTACGGCCGTAAACATCTCTCGGCAGTAAACTTGGTTTTAAAGTTAAATTAATTAATTTTTGGAATTTACAATAAACAGTAATTTTTTTTTTTAAAATCAGTAAATTTTTAAATCGAAAAATTAAGTTTTATTTAATAATTAATTAACTTTAATTTAAATAAAAAAAATGGAATCACAAAATTCTAATCAATATCAAGAACTCGATGCTGTGATGGGAACAACCACGCGCATTCCAAGACTCATGTCCGCTGATGGTTTCCCCGAGTGGAAATACAGGATTGAAAAGTATATAAAAATGAAGGATTTCAAAGTCTGGAAATGCATCATAAAGGACCCGATCAGAATCACCACTACAGTCGTAGGACAGGTGGTGGATAAGAAAATCGAAAATTATACCGATGAAGATTTCGAGTCCATCAAGGAACAAGAGAAGGCATTGGCCATTTTAACTATGGCTCTCTCACCGGACATTGCACAAGGTTTCAGAGAATGCACTTCTGCTAAAGCATTGTGGGAGGCACTGATTGGGGTATATGAAGGAAACGAGGATATGCGAGAAAGTCGCCAAGACATGTTAAGGCAACGGTTTAACATGTTCAACTATGTGCCCGGAGAGACTCTTGAAGCCCAGCTGCAGCGATTTACAACTCTCAACACAGAAATGACAGTGGCAGGGATCTTCTATACAAAGTCTGAGATTAAAAAGAAGCTAGTGAATGCACTCCCAAAATCTTGGGACATGAATGTAGATGTAATCAAAAAGACTAAAGATCTTAATCGCCTTACCCTAGCTGAAGTGATGGCTGTCATCAAAGCATGTGATATTGATGACAAGCAAAGAGAGATAAATCATGTCAATTCATACTCGACTGCAAACCTTGGCATCTCATCTAATTATGCTCTCTCTTCATTTTCTTATTCATCTGCAGGCTTATCCTTCAATGCACCTTCTCAGACTCAGATGCTCTCTCATCCATCTGCTCCCTTTGCCTCAGCCCTGCCCCAGCCACATAACCAATCATTCTTGACAGCTCCTTCAAATGTAGTTTCTTCTTCAAAGGGAAAGGAGCTTAATGAAAACATTGTCTTTGCTGCAGGGCTAGTCAATTGCTACAATGCACTTGTAGCTGGGGAGCTTCCTCCTCAATTGTCATTTGCAGATCTAGATCAAATCCATCCGGAGGACGTTGAGGAGATGGACATCACATGGCAAATCGCCATGGCAGTCTTCAGGGCAAAACAGTTTGCCAAAAAGACAGGAAAGAATAATTAGGGAATGAGCGCTGACAGGAAGGTTGGGTTCAATAAAGGAAAGCTTCGGTGCTTCAACTGCCACGAGCCAGGGCATTTTGCTCGTGATTGTCCTCATCCCGATAGAAGACTTAATAATGACAGAACAATTGTTACAGTGGGAAACAGCCGAAGCAGCGGGCAACCGAACAATGAGAAGGCTATGGTTGCACAATCGTTTGACTGGGAAGATCAAATACAAGCTCTCAACATCTCTGGACCAGAAAATGCTCACCTGGCACAGGTAAGGGATGATACACCAGCAGGGATTGTTGCTGCTGAGGACAACGTGATGAAGCTTCAGTTTGCCTTGATGGTATCCTCCTCCAATGAACCTAACTCATCCAAGGTAAGTCTCCCGTCATGTTCTCAGGCTTGTATTGATTATGTGAAAACCCTACATGATAAAATTGATAATTTAGAAAGCGAACTAGATAGCCTTAAAATCCTTCGTGAATTAAATGATAAATTAAAAAAGGACGTAGAAGACCTTAGATATGAAGGATATCAACTTAGGAAAGGTCAGAAACCTCTTAAGGCTCAACTAGAATAAAAAATAAAGGACTTTAGAAAACTACAGGAGGACTACAATAATAAATGTGAAAACTATGATTATGTAGTAAAACAAAACGCAGAACTAGTGGCTGAAATTGAATCCTTAAGTGGCCAGTTTGAAACTGCCAAGCTTGATGTTCAAAAGTATGATCATTCAAGTGAGGTAGTTGCAAATATGATAGATCACAACATGAAATTTAAGAGAAATCAATCAAAAGGTCTAGGATATAATAATGTGCCACCTCCCTTTAATCATTCATATCTACATAAGCCACTGTCCAAGGAAGAAATTGCTAATGAATCTTCTATGGTTTATGGCAAATCTTATGGTTTTGTTTCGGGAGGATTTGTTAATGTTGACAGTACTAACATTTCTACTTCTCCTGCAGATCAATCCTTGAATCTGTCACAGCACGAAGTTAAAGGATCTGTGTCTGAACATGAAACTGAATCTGAACCTGAAGTTTTAGTTTTAATCAAAGACAATTCTTTTTCAAATGTTTTGAGTGACAATAGTTCTTGTGGTGTTTTTGACTCATCTGATATTGTTTTTAATTCTTCTGATACAGTAGTTGTTACTTCTGATACTGTTTTGAGGGCTTCTAATAGGTCTGATAAATTTTTGAACAATTTGGTTGACAACTTGAATGTTTGTAATAAAAATGTTGAGACACCACTAGTTTCACAACCCTCCACAAGTATAGCACCCTCACTTGCCTCACAACCTAATAATGTTGCATGTTCTTGTGAGAGAAGCAAGGGTGTTTGTAGGGAAAACAAATCTGATAAATGCAGCACAAGTTCTAACAATAACAAGCAGACTTGTTTTAATTGTGGTACTAGTGGTCATATTGCTATAAATTGTCTTAATCGAATGTTTGTGAGTCATAATCTTCCAAGAGGGGAGAATAAGTTCAGAGGAAGGTCTTTAAATAGAAATTCCTCTAGAAGTCGCTCTCGAAATGATGATTGGGCAGATGAACGAAATAGAAAAAGGGATATTTTTCGCAGACATAAAATTATTTTTAATCACCATGTCCCAAGCAGTCTGCCAAAAAGGAGCATAGCCACGCCAAGGTCAAGCTCATCCCAAAGCAGTAGTGCATCTTCAACCAACTCTGGTAGAAGTCACACATGCTTTGAGCAGACTGTCAAGCATAAAATGACAAAGTTAACTGAGACATTCAGAAAACCTAATTATAAATGGAGGCCCAAATATGCTCCCAATACATCACCTGTGTCCTCACCCAGGAAGATCATGACCTGGGTGCCCAAATCTAATTAAACCCGCACATTTTGCAGGGACAGTTAAGGGGAAATGTCGTCAGACCCTGGTTCGTCGACAGTGGCTGTTCCCGGCATATGACGGGAGATATCACCCAACTACACAGCATTCAATCATTTAATGGGGGGTATGTCTCTTTTGCGGGTGGAGATGGAGGAAAAATCACTCAAAAAGGAACCGTGTCAAATGGAGTTCTAAGTTTCGAAAACGTGAAATTCGCTCCCGAGTTGAAACACAGTCTGTTAAGCGTTTCTCAGATTTGTGACAAGGGCTATTCTACGCATTTCACTGACAAGGAATGCATGATCTTAAACCCAGGCTTTGTCATCCCAGAAGAATGGATTCTCGTAAAATCAAAAAGGGATGGGAATGCCTATATCATTGATATGAATAGCAATCTCCCAGAACAAGTTACTTGTTTATTCTCCAAGATCTCCGAGCAAACTGCAATGCTGTGGCACCGAAGATTAGGGCCATGCTAACGCCAAGAATCTAAATCGTCTTGCGAAGAATGAGATGGTCCGTGGATTTCCTGTCAAAGACTTTATTACGTTTGAAAAATGTGTGTCATGCGCTCAAGGAAAGCATCATCGAAAGCCACACTTGCCAAAACAGGTTAACTCAATCAGTCAGGTTCTTCAATTACTTCACATGGATTTGTTTGGTCCAGTGAACGTGCTAAGCATCAACAGAAGCTCTTACTGTTTAGTTGCGATTGATGATTTCTCTCGATTCACATGGGTTTTCTTTCTATCCAACAAAGCTGGCGTCACTGAATTAATCAAGAAGTTCATTGCACTTGTTGAGAATCAAACCAATCATAGGGTGAAGGCGCTTCGTACCGATAATGGAACATAGTTCAAGAATTCTTCCTCAATCACTTCTGCGCTGAAAAGGGTATCCTGCGTCAATTTAGTTCAGCTCATACACCTCAACAAAATGGTGTTGCTGAAAGGCGGAACAGAACACTCAAAGACGCTGCAAGAACGATGTTGTGTGACTCAAAGCTGCCGGTTTTCTTTTGGGCTGAGGCAATAAACACTGCCTGTTATGTTCAGAATCGAGTGCTTATCAACAAAGCTCAAATGAAAACTCCGTATGAAATTTACTATGGACACCAGCCGTCAGTCAGTCATTTCCGAGTATTTGGCTGTCCTTGCACCCTTCTTCACCTAGATGCCAACCCAAAGTTTAATGCCAAAGCCGATGACTGTTACTTTGTAGGGTATGCTGCTCGCACCGCTTATAGAGTCTACAATAAGAAAACCAAACAGATTGTGGAATCCTATGACGTGCATTGGTTGGAAGAAAATGAGACAGACGCAAGAGTAGGTCCGGATTGGCTATTTGATTATACGTCACTTTTCAAATCCTTAAACGTGTATTCAAATGATATCACTAGAACTGGTTCGCATTGGAAAAGCATCTCTGAAGATGAAGACGGAGAAGTTGTGTACAAGCCCGTATCTAAATCCTCTGCTTCATCAAAAGGGAAAGCTAAAGCTTCACTTGAGGGAGAAACCTCTGGTTTGCATAAGGGAGAGCCTTCTGCTGCACCTGAGGGGGAGTCTTCTTCTACATTCTCGGGAGAGTCTTCTTCTTCTCCTTAAGAGAGCCCGCTCTTGGAACATGATAGTTCTCAATCAGTCCATACTGATTCTTCTGATGCTGGAACACCACCTCACATATCTATAGAGAAAGAGTTCATTCCAAACGATGCTTCCGCTGTCTCCTCAACATTTATGAAATTACTCTTTCCTGATCTTATTGCAGATGAGTATGTCACAGAACCACCTGGTGCTGCCCAACCAGCAAATGAAGGAGGTATCAATATTCACACTCTTCCTGTTTCTCTAAATGATATCAGCCAAGAAATACCTTCAAGAGTTCAACGCGGTCATCCGATCGAAAATGTCATTGGCCAGCTAAATGATGGTGTTAAAACTAGAAGCCAGAGTGGAGACGTAAATACATGTCTGTATTCTTGCTTTATCTCACAGATTGAACCCAAGAATGTAGAAATGGCTCTAAACGAACCTAGCTGGGTGGATGCAATGCATGAGGAATTGCACAAATTTGAAAAACTCGGTGTTTGGAAGTTAGTTGATTTACCGAAGGGCAAAAAGTCTCTTGACACACAATGGGTCTATCGTAACAAGCAGGACGATTCAGGGGTTATTGTGCGAAACAAAGCTAGAGTGGTAGTTCGTGGGTTTCGACAAGTCGAGGGTCTTGAATACACTGAAGTTTATGCTCCAGTAGCTCGCCTGGAGGCTATTCGTATCTTCCTAGCATATGCTTCGTATATGAACTTTACTGTCTTTCAAATGGATGTCAAGACTGCCTTCTTGTATGGCAAGGTGAAGGAAGAAATCTACGTTGATCAACCTCCAGGGTTTGTCGACTCGAAGTATCCTAATCATGTCTACAAGTTGGACAAAGCATTATATGGGTTGCATCAAGCTCCTAGAGCATGGTATGCAACCCTAACAAAGCATTTGCTCGAACATGGTTACACTCGCGGCACTATCGATCAAACACTGTTCATAAAGCATGTCGACAAGGACCAAATACTCATACAAATATACATCGATGACATAATCTTTGGATCAACGAGTCAAAAGCTTTGCAAGGAGTTCGAAAGTGTAATGAAGAAAAGATTTTGAAATGAGTTCGTTGGGAGAAATGACCATGCTTTTGGGGCTTCAGGTTAAACATAATTCAACCGGAATCCTGCTACATCAAGCCAAGTATGTGGAGGATATTCTTGAGAAGTTTGCGCTTCACGATGCTAAACCTGTGTCTACACCGATGGCTGAACGACCTTTCCTGACTCCAGATCCTGAAGGCGAGTCCGTAGATCAAACTCTATATCGATCGATGATCGGATCGCTGATGTATCTTACTTCAAGTTGACCTGACATTATGTTTGCAGTCTGTCAATGCGCACGATATCAGGCTAATCCTAAACTTTCTCATCTTATTGCTGTTAAAAGAATTTTTCGGTATATCAAAGGAAGCCCTAAATTGGGTCTTTGGTATCCGAAGAATTCTGAATTTGATCTTTATGTTTTTACTAACAGTAATTATGGAGGCTATGAGCTTGACAAGAAATCAACTTTAGGAGGATGTCAATACCTAGGTGACAGATTAGTTTCATGGCAATGCAAGAAACAGCACACTGTCTCGACTTCAACAGCAGAGGCGGAATACGTTGTTGCATCAGCTTGCTGTTCTCAAGTTATCTGGATCCAACATCAGCTGTTGGACTACGGTTTGAATTACTTAGAAACCCCTATATATTGTGATAATGAAGCGGCAATTCAAATAGCTAAAAACCCAGTCCAACACTCTAAAACCAAGCACATCGACATTAAAATTCACTTTATCAGAGACTGTTATGAACGATCTTTAATTCGAATCGAACAAGTTCACACTGATAACAATGTGGCGGACTTGTTCACAAAGCCATTTAACAAAGCTCGTTTCGATGTGCTTGTCGGATTTCTAAAAATGATACGTTTTGAGGATTAAGTTTTTATTTTATTTTATTTTTATTTTTCTTTTCTCAAATTTATTTTTGTTTTATTAGTTTACATTTTCATTTTTTGTTTTAGGTTAGTTTAAAATTTGCGCATTATTTTGATTCGTATTCTCACCCATGCACAAATTTAGGGGGAGAAATAAAAATCCAAAAACAACAAAAAATTAAAAATAATAATAATAATAATAATAATAATAATAATAATAATAATAGTGTCATTTTTGTTCAGAGTACTGTGATGGGAAATGAAATTATCCTGTGATAACGGACATCTGAATTGGCGTAACGTAGCTAAGTTGAATCGTCTACGCTCTGTACTCGATGTGCTGGTAGACACGAAAGATTTTAAATGGACTTGACTAGGGAAAGTTGAACCTAATAAATTTTATGGACTTGACAAACTTTGACCTAGTTAGATCCGTTTAACCTGATGTCACGACGCTCGGATAGGTTGAGCAAGGAGATATACATGGGAATCTATCAGTCACATTAAATAACCCGTATCTAGAACTGTGGATTCACTTTTCCTCGATGTGCGGATTCTATCCTTAATTCCGGTTGGATGGGGCGACTGGTAAATTCCGATAAATTAGGTCTGTAGAAAATTGTTTTCTTTCTTTCCGTCTGTTAGACATATGTTGTCTCCTTTGCGTGACTTCCAATCCGACCTGGTACACAACATATGCAACTCTATTTCTCTGCATGTTATATATGTGAAATACTTCTTATCTGTTAGCCATATGTTGTCTCCTCTGCGTGACTTCTAATCCGACCTGGTACACAGAATATGCAACTTTCTACTTCTCAACCCCTCTGAAGTGATAAGTTATAAAATTCTGAATCTATCTTCTCTCTGAATGGTTGTCTGCTCACCCGGTGTAAGGAGTACTCTGGAAGTTCTTGATGGCTGGAGCATATTAGGAAGCGGGAAACACGTTCTAGTACACTTAAAAATTGAACACATACAGATTGTCTATAGATCTCGCTGCTCGATTTAGGTGGACAACAATATCCTTGGTTGTAGTCAGTTAAATGGTCGTAGGGCAAATGTATTTAAGATTTAGGATTTATCATAATAATAGATATTTATGATTAGATATATGCCTGAATCTTGTTATTGGTAAAGTGTCCAAATATGTCAAATGTTTTTTCGTGTTTAAGTGGACCACAATACTGGCAACCGATCAGACGGAGATGTGAAGACGATGGTACCGAGAAGTAAATAAGATTGTCCAATAACTTTGATCCAAGCATCACAAAAGTAATAGTGGTTAAGTTTTTTGTTGTGTAAAAATTTTATTTGATTTTTATTTTCGCTTTTGAATTTTAATTTTAATTTTAATTTTTTTATTTTTTTATTTTATTTGTTATTATTTTATTTTATTTTAATTTTTTATTTTTACTGTTTTATTTTATATTGCCTGTTTTTTTTATTGTTGTATTTTGTTAGATTTTATTTTATTTTAATTTTAATTTTATTTTCAAAATTAAATTAATCCTCAAAGTTTAATTTAATTTTAATTGTTGGAAATTGAAAATACTGGGTAGTTATCAGGTAAGAGGTTAAGTGAGGGTGAAAAAGGGTAAAAAGGAGTTCACTGCCGGAATCTCCTCATTCACGAGATTCCGGCTGCAAACCCTTCTTAAACCCTCTCAAAAGGCTCAAAAAATTTTCTTTGATTTTCGGAAAACCGCTTACACCATCACAAAGGTAATCACTTCTAGATCACAAATATGTATTTTGTTTCGTGTTTCACCGTGCCATTATGCCAGAAATCACAAAAATAGATCCGACGGAGCTTACGGCCATAAGCTCCGGCCGTAAACTCCAAGAGTTTGAAATTTGGATTTGTTTCTAATTTATATTGATGCTACTGATGATTACATTTACATATCTTCAAGTATTATGCATCAATTCGATTTGCAGGATCGATTTTTGGCGAGTTTTCGATTGACAGTTCTTAGGCCATAAACTCCTAGTTTACAGCCCTAGAACAATGATTTCACGGCTCAAGTTTTGAATGTATTAAATAAGGAAATATTGTGTGTTAACTTTTCAAAAGGGTCCTTAGGCCGTAAACTTTGAGTTTACGGCCCAATAACTGATTTGTCGATAAATGTTTATTTAAAAATCAAATTTCACAATTTTTTTAATCTTGGCAGTAAATTCAATCTTCACTCATTTTTATCATGAAATTTTTATTTTGGTCATATTTTAATTAGAGTATTTTTTTGGGGTCAAAATAAAATTTTATTTTGAGGTTTCTTACAGTTGTGTTTGAGTGCAGACAATGACGAACTTAAAATTTGCAGATATGCACAACCTAGCAATTGTGCTCGCGGATCCTCCGGCTATTCATTTGGGTATACGTTCGATGATTCCTCGATTGCGTGAATGCTGCTTAGCATCCGCAATCACTGTCAATCCGGTGGTTTATCAAAGTTTAATACGCGAGTTTTGGGCGACTGTTGAGACACACATGGATAATGATGGCAATTTTACAGTGAAGGCAAAAGTACAGGGTCGAGAGATTGTCATTGATGAAGGCGTTATTCGTGAAGCGTTTTTAATTGATGATCAACCTAGTTTCCCGACAGAGATTGGAATCGAAGATGCTCAAAGAATTCTGCGAAGATTGAGTTATGAGGGAACATTTCCGCCGACGCTGAAAAAGTTGTTACATCCATACTGGAGGTTTTTGGCCCATGTTTTCGTAAGCTGCATCTCAGGAAGGAGGTCTGGGGCAGATGAGATTTCTCAGCGCACAACTGGTGCTCTGGTATCTCTTGCTGCTGGGTTTCGTTTTAATTTCTCAAAGTTCATCCTTGAGGAATTTGTTATCAACGTCAGAGCTTCTACTCGGGATACTTTTCTGTTGTATCCCCGTTTCGTGCAAATGATCATTAACATTCAGTTTCCAGACGTGAGGAAGACGGGAGAAACATTGGATATGAAGTCCTTGGGTCCCCACACGGTGGGACTCATCAAATAGAATCGGAGAGGCAAATTCATATTTCAAGGACTATATCCTCTTGAAAAGTTCGGCAAGTTTACTGAACTGGATGAAACACCAGAGTCTTACGAGTCATCCGAGCAAACATCCTCGAAGCAAACATCTTCTGAGAAATCAACTCCATCCAACATTGTTATAGATGTATCTGAGGATGAAGAAACCGAGAAAGAAGACTCACCAACTCCCAAAGCTCAAACTGTTTCAGAACATGAAAAGGAGTTGAGTGATGATCAAGTTGGTGGAGAGATGAGTATTGGTGAAGAGAGAAGTGATTCTTTTGATGATCTTGACTTAACTGGTTTTGATCATGATGATATTGCAGCTTCTTTGGCAAGCAGTGCTAATGTTGTGTCTCATGAAAATCTTGACACGATTTTCCACAATGTTGATGATGTTGTTTTACAAACAACTGAGACAAGGAAATCGAGCGAGACGTTTGAAACGCGAACTCCTACTTCCAAGTAAATGGTGTCAACTTCTATTCCTATGGAGATGGTTATGGGATGTTCCCCTCCTATGTCTGTTTCTCCTACTTCCGAACCGTTTGTGAGTGTGTTTTCTCCAAAAGCTAACCAACCACAATCTAAAAGAAGAAGACTTGATGCAAGACAATCTGAACTGATCGCAAGTTTGGTTAGTGGTCTTCCTACCCCACCTATCACTGCTACTAATACAAGACTCACCACCACAAAGATGTTTCCTACTGGTCCAAGTTCAACATTTGATGTTGGTGGTTCCTCTGCACCGCCTGGTTTCTCAGTTCCTAGATACAGTCGAGATGTTGCTTCTGAAAGGCTGGCGTTGCACATGGCTGAAGAACAACTTTTATTGCCAGATCCTCGAGGAAAAGGTGTTTCCTTTGAAGAAGGTGGTGCTAGGGACGACAATCTTACTCTTGCTAGTCTGCAGAAAGAAATTTCGGTTCTTAGCCAGAAAAACATTGAACTCGATATTCAGGTGGCAGAGCTTCGTGCCGAGAATGTCGATCTTCGTATCCAAGTATCCAAGCTGCAATCAGATAAATCTAGTCTTGGCAGACAACTGGCTGAACTCAAGAAGGATAAGAAGCTGAAAAGCAAGCAGATCTCCGATTTACAAGATCATTTTAATCTACTGACTTCGAGCTATTTTGAGCTAAAGAAGAAACTTGAAGTTGATCTTGGTGAGAGATACCAGACGTCCATTGAAGAACAAAGGATTAATCTTCACGTACAAGCTTTTCTGGTTGACCTACCAGTCGGTCAGTCTTCTGGTACTGCTGAACGTGTTGTAGTTGAACCTCCATTGGCTCCACACATTCAAGAACTTATTCGTCGTAATCAAGAAGATGATGTTCAGAGAGGACAATTACTGTTTAAACGGAATACTAATCAGAATACATTTCGGAGCGAACCCTTAATAACTGTTACTGATCTTGAAGTTGTTAGGTTCCGAGATACATTTGGAGATAGATTAGGAGTGGCTGCCTGGGGATTTCATGATCCTCTCAGAATGTGGATTGTCATTCGTAAGAGTGGTAGTTCAGAGTTGTATAAGGATATTCATGCATTTAGGTCGTTCACGAGAATTGATCTGACGGAGTTGTCTCAAGCTCCGTTCATCAATCTTTTCAACACTCCTCAGGTTTCTCAGTTTAAACATTTTCTGGATGATCAAGTAAAGAAAGGATTTCCATCGATGCCGACAGCAGAATCAGTTATATTTGAACACCCAGATGTCTTTGAAGAATCTACCGACAGGCCATTACAGGTGGTTATGTGGCCTCCAACGAAGCAGGTCAAGCAATTTCCGATTCTTCAGGGTTATCAGGATGGATCTCTCAGTTCTTTGGAATGCTGAGTCTATGATGAAAATACATCTGGAGCGGTTATCAAACTTAAGAATGGATGTATCCGCTTGTACGATCGCAGAGACTTGCTGCAATTCAGGAAATGGGATATTCATTATCTTAGCAACTTTCAAATTAAAGTTGTTGAAGATATTTACGAGGAAGGAGCCAAGGTGTACACAACAATGGTCGCGGAGATTCTAAGCAAGAGAATGTGGAATGGAGCGATGGGCCAGATGGACGTGATGATTGTCAACAAAGGAATGGGCTCGAGCTAGTCCAAACCAAGGGGGAGATTGAAAGACCCTGTATAATGGTTTGGTCTAGGCATACTAGTTAGTGGTAGTAATTGTGTAGGAAAAACCAATTTTGTCTAGTTTACGGTTGTTATGTGTTTACGACCGTAAACTCCTTGCGGCCGTAAACACCTCACGGTTGTAAGTCAGGTCTATAAATAGGGCGTTGTGTCAGACTTTAAAGGTTGTTGATACCTTCGTGTTTTCTCCAAGTTGTATCTGACGTTTTATTGCTTTAAGGCGTATGCAAGCTTGGTTCGTTTGTTATTTGCTTATTGTTTCATCTTTTGCTTCTGTTATTTGTCTTTGATCATTGGTAGATCCGTTTTCGGGCTTTACACTGTCTTCTCCGGCTATAGTCGAATCTGATACTGAAATCAAACACAAGATCGAATGCAACCTGAACCTTAAATTGATCCAAGATGCAAACCTAAAATTGAAACTAAAAACGACTCTGAAACTGAAATCAAACACAAAACTCAAAATCAAATCTGAATTCAAACCTGAAACTGAAATCAAACATGAAATTAAACTAAAAATTGAATGCAAAAATTAATCCAAACCTAGAACTCAATCAAACCTTAAACTGGAAATTAAAACTAAAATCAAACCTAACCGGTGTTGTATGGTCGATTTGGGCACCGAAATTGAAATCAAACATGAAATCTATTGTATTTGTCACTTATAATTTGGTAACATTCTTTCAAGTGTGAGATAAAGAAAGAGGTCAACACTCAAGTTTGTATTATCTCGTCAGATTCGAGTGCCTGCATCACCTCCGCCTTCTCTGTTGGTGCTAGAAATAGATGTTGGTGAGGAAAATGTGAGTAAGGCAATTGGAGTTTCAGCCGTCGTTTGCGTTCAAATGGAATAAAGCGTGGAAGAGTAGAGAGGCAGGTTAGTCCCGTGAGTGAAGATAGGAAGGAGATGGAGGGTTTTCTCACCAGCCATGTGTGATGTTGTTGGAGTCGTCGGAGATGTAGCTGATCAGGCAACTGGTGAATGGTGATGATGGAAGACAAGGGGTGAAGGAGCCAAGGAGGGGTTAGAGATGTTGCTTAGGGCTTTATTTACTGTATTTTGTTAATTTTATTAATATATTATTAATATGAAAAGTTAAAATAATGAATATTGAATTATTAAGGGTAAAATAGTCTTTTTATAACGGACAGGGACCAAGCGTGCAACAAAAATATAAATTAGGGACGGTCCAATTTAAAAAAAAGTTGTTAGGGACCAAGCTAGCAGATTACCCTAAACCACAGGGACCATCCATGTAATTTACCCTATTTTTTAAAACGTTCTTAAAATTTTCTAGTTATTTTCATTTTATTTCAAGGTTCTAAAAAGCTCGTCATGGCTCTAAAGCTTGTGCCTGTTGCCAAACTTTACTAAAATGCCGCATTAACTCATATATGTGTATAAAAATGAATAATATTTGAAAATACATATAAAAATATTACTTATATACAAAATTTCCGCCTTAAGTCACGCCTTACAAACGATTTGACTCGCCAAGGTTTGAAAAACATTGAGGCTTGACATTGCCGACAATTCACGCCTTATGTTATTTGGAACCTTGTTTTATTTGCATTCTAAGGGAATGAAGTCCGGTTTTATGTTTTAAAAAGTCATTTTGGTAAAATTCAAGGTTTCATCAGATGAAACCCGATATATGCCACCTCATTTAATGGAGTTTGCTATGTCATACCTCCATGTGCCATTAAGACCATCTCCAACTCATTTTCATTTTTCCCCATAAATGGAGTAAATAGTATTTTATTTCCAACCCTACTCCATTTTCTACCCCAAAAAATATATTCCTAGAATATTCCATTTTTATAACTTCTATATATTGTCAAATACACTCATCTACTAATTAAACTCTATATTTATGATTAATTAATATAAATTAGTATATATAACATGATATTATAAATATTAAATATTGCATTTAAATTATAATTAGTAGATAAAATAAACTAGAAATGTACAAAATAAAAATAAGAGAGACTAAAATTGGCAACCAAACTTCACCTCCATTTTTGGAGATATGAATAGTATTCCCCCATATATGGGGGAATACTATTCATATCTCCAAAAATGGAGGTGAAAATGGGGTAGGGTTGGAGAAGAAATGAGGGAAGAAATGGAGTTTGAGGGTGGGTTGGAGATGCCCTAAGGATTTATATAATTAAAACTTATTTAAAAAGCTTATGATGAATAAGTATCATTTCTCGTCTTTCTCCTTACTACAAAACCATTTTGCTCTACCTTCGTCTAGTTTTGTCTATAATGGTTGTGTATATGATGGTTGATGGTAACTTTCAAGGTATTTTTTTTTCAAGATATCCATCTTTAATGTACACTGATGACATACATCATTTGTTTGAATATATCGATTTAACGAGGACGGACAAGAAATAATTTTATGCTTTTTTGTAAAGATATACTGCTAGGAGATGTCTGAAGGTGTATTACTTGTTCACCCGAAGATAATTTTTCAAAAGGTTAGAACTTTAAAGGAACAGATTTTGACTACGATAAGTTAATTGATGTTGGTTACAATTATGGGTGTGTACTGGAAATGTAGATAGATCATCTTGGGGATAATATGAAGGAGTGGCTACATGAAAATTGTAACGTCCGTAGATCCGGGCTAGTCAATTTAGAGATAATAAGGGTCGAAAACGACTTTTTGACAAAAGATTATTTAGAATAAATAATCTTAACCAATCTGTATAATATGTCTCAAGGGTTCCGTACATATAAAAAATGCCGAAATCTGAGTTATAACGAAGAAGTTATGGCTCGTCGAAGTTTTACGGCAAAACCGGCACGGCACCGGGAGACGTAAATAGTGAATTTTTGATAAAGGACTTTTTAGCCTTATCGATCCAAATAAAAGTTGTAGTATATGTTAAACCGAGAACATACAAAAATAGAACGCCCAAATCTGACTTCGTATGAGGAAGTTATGAATTTTATAAGATTTGACATAGCAGTGCACGACCCGAAACTCAAATTTTAGTTCGAGCGGTTTTTGGCCTACGCGACCTAAATGATAATTGAAGATCTCATTAATAGGAACTCAACAGTAAAAAGACAGACGAAAACAGAGTCCGTATGTAGAAGTTATGAATTTTACGCGGACATTTAACAATATAATCTCCTTGTGCTATTAAATTTAAGATCGGTCGAGAATTAGCCGAGGAGTTAAAATGAAAGCTATAGATCTTATTTTTACCTACGCGTGGATATAAAGAACGTCAAAAACGGAGGTCGTATGTGAAAGTTACGGATTTTAGAAGTTGGAAGTGCTCTGTGCGAAAATTGGTGATGTGGCACAATCTTGGCCATTGCTTTCTCCCCAAGTTTTGCCACTAGATGGTGACATGTGACACCAAGTTCAGCCATTTTCACCCTATAAATAGAATCTTTCCCACCCTCATTTTCTTCACACCTTTCCCATTCTTTCTTCTCTTTACTCTCTCTCTAGAACCTCTCTCTAGCCCCGAAACCCCTCGAAAAAGCCTAGGGAACCTCCCTAGCACGAGACAGAAGCCTCGGAGTGCTCAATGGCTCCGAGAAAAAGAGCTTTTTGGAGCGGGAACGCTGCTCTAAGCAAAGCCCGGTTTTCTATAAAACTCGTTGTAAGTGAGCTACGCCTACGCTATTTTTAATATATCGTTTATTTAATTATACTAACGTTATTAGGAACTTATAATAAGTACTTGGGCTATTATTATGGGTTATATAAGTATTGTTTAATGCTTATATAATAGTAATAATAGCTAGACTATTAATTAGTCTCGACAAATAATAGACTAAACTCTAGTGGTAATAATACTAGGTTTCGTCAAAGGAAATTATTTTTAAGAAGCAAAACGCTGTCTGAGTTCGGAATCACCACCTTTTCAAGTGAGTGCATAATCCCTTTCATGAACATGATTTTAATACAAGTATTAATTAAAGTATTAAATATATGTTAAAGAGTTAAATATTTGTTGAAGAGTTTATGTGTGAGTGCATAGTCCCTTTAATGAACATGATTTTAATACAAGTATTAATTAAAGTATTAAATATATGTTAAAGAGTTAAATATTTTTTGAAGAGTTTATGTGTGAGTGCATAGTCCCTTTAATGAACATGATTTTAATACAAGTACTAATTAAAGTATTAAATATATGTTAAAGAGTTAAATATTTTTTGAAGAGTTCATGTGTGAGTGCATAGTCCCTTTCATGAACATGATTTTAATACAAGTATTAATTAAAGTATTAAATATATGTTAGAGTTAAATATTTGTTGAAGAGTTTATGTGTGAGTGCATAGTCCCTTTCATGAACATGATTTTAATACAAGTATTAATTAAAGTATTAAATATATGTTAAAGAGTTAAATATTTGTTGAAGAGTTTATGTGTGAGTGCATAGTCCGTTTCATGAACATGATTTTAATACAAGTATTAATTAAAGTATTAAATATATGTTAAAGAGTTAAATATTTTTTGAAGAGTTTATGTGTGAGGGCATAGTCCCTTTCATGAACATGATTTTAATACAAGTATTAATTAAAGTATTAAATATATGTTAAAGAGTTAAATATTTGTTGAAGAGTTTATGTGTGAGTGCATAATCCCTTTCATGAACATGATTTTAATACAAGTATTAATTAAAGTATTAAATATATGTTAAAGAGTTAAATATTTTTTGAAGAGTTTATGTGTGAGTGCATAATCCCTTTCATGAACATGATTTTAATACAAGTATTAATTAAAGTATTAAATATATGTTAAAGAGTTAAATATTTGTTGAAGAGTTTATGTGTGAGTGCATAGTCCCCTTCATGAACATGATTTTAATACAAGTATTAATTAAAGTATTAAATATATGTTAAAGAGTTAAATATTTGTTGAAGAGTTTATGTGTGAGTGCATAGTCCCTTTCATGAACATGATTTTAATACAAGTATTAATTAAAGTATTAAATATATGTTAAAGAGTTAAATATTTGTTGAAGAGTTTATGTGTGAGTGCATAGTCCCTTTCATGAACATGATTTTAATACAAGTATTAATTAAAGTATTAAATATATGTTAAAGACTTAAATATTTGTTGAAGAGTTTATGTGTGAGTGCATAGTCCCTTTCATGAACATGATTTTAATACAAGTATCGATTGAAGTATTAAATATATGTTTATGTGCGAATTATTTGATGTTGCCTGAGATACTTGTTAAAGAACATACCTGATTATATATGCTGATTTAGGATAAAGAGTAAACCTAAATTAATTATGAGGAATATTGGGTAGTGTTTTCTTACGAGAACGAGTGAATTATACTCAAAGAATAAAACCTTAGTATATGTCATTGATCCGGGAGCATGGATTAGACATAGTCATTGTCCCTGGTCCGAGAGTATGGATTAGGCATAATCATTCATCATTAATCTGAGAGTATGGATTAGTCATTCGTCCCTAGTCCGAGAGTATGGATTAGGTAAAGTCGTTCATTTCTGATCCGGGAGTATGGATTAGGTAAAACGGCTAATCTTAGGTCCGAGAGTATGGATAGTCTCGTTGTGAGGATTGACGGGGTGGGATAAGATTTGTTTATATATATGGTGAAATTGTATATTTTGTGAGTTTTAAACTATATATATGGTATAACATTGTGGGATTGAAATCACTATGTACTCACCAGGTTTCCTAACCTGACCCACTCAGTTTATTTATATCACAGGTGTTGATATGAAGTCACATTACACTGAGAGATTAAGGAGATATAAATCACTAATGATAATGAATGTAAGTTCTGTTTATGCTTATGTTTCTGTATTGACGATGACATCCCAAATGTTTTAAAATGAATAAAAATACTTTTCTTCAGAAGTGCTTTGATAACGTATTTATCATGTTTTACTGGGAACAAATTCCGCAACATTTTTATTAAAAGAGGTACTCTGATTTTTATAAAGCATAAACAAAATCGGTCTTTTCTGGCCGTGAAAATGGGGATGTCACAAAGATCTTCACGAGGACCATCACTTAAATGTTAGAGATGTGAAAGAAGATCCTTGTCAAAATTCGGATTTACAGAAGATGATGTTAAAGATCTGGATTGTGAGGTTGGCCTTAATGATGTGACTCCTATGAACAAGACTATGAATGATCCTTTCCTCGATAAACTTTACAGTAAGGAGCATGGGCGGCTCAACCAGTTTGAGAGCTCTAAGCGAACAAAAAATTTGGGGCCCATTGTCATTACTATAATTAATGTTATAAATTAAATCCTCCTCCTTTCCAAAATCCAACTTGACACAATGAATATTAAAAAAAAAGTTAAGTCATATTAACCCTAATAGATAGTCTAATCAAGAAAAAAGAATCAGTCACTACTATTCTATAATCTACATCAAAGTATAAAAAAATATATTTCTTCCTTCTTTTGTGCATAAAATACTACATCAAACAAATTTCTATTTTCTACATCAAACAAAACTTTATCAAAATAACAAAATTTATCGATTATCATAGATACTAGATTATCAGATTATCACAAATTCACAATCATAGATAATCAGCAATGTATAATGGACTGATGGAGTTATCAGTTATGGTGAAATAGAGAATTAGAGGAAGAACCGAAGAAGAACAATAGAACATATCTTTTCAGAATTCAACCTTTCAAGTTTCAGGACATGAATCACTAAATCAGTTGAGTTAATCTTGACACTTGACGTCCTTTTCAAAAAGAAGAATCAATCAACTTATTAAAAATTGCTAGGAAGAAAATTAGAAGAAGAATAGAGAATCAAAGAAGTAATGGTTTCTACGGTTCTGAGTAGAATCAAGAATGAAATCACTAATCGTTAGTTAGATTCAGAGGATAGAGAAAGAAGAAGTGAAGAACAGTTGTCGAGTCACAATTTCTGTTGATATGCGTGAATGAAGAATCCGAAAAACAATCAATTAATTTAATTTTCTGTTAAGGGGGACCCTTAGAATTAGGGGCCCTATAACAATAAGGCCGGCCCTGGTAAGGAGAATCCAACCCCAAAAAAGTACCTAAGGATGGCCGCTACCAATGATCCATAAATTGATATGCAAACAAGCTTCAATGAAGATGTTCACTAGAAGAAGTAGAAGCATGTACAAGGTATGAGGCTTGAAAGTCCCAAACAGTTAAAACATATGGTTTTCAATTATGCAGTTGCTAATGGGTATCGATTATATTATAAAAAAATGATAGTAGGAGATTACTGGTCAAATGTTGTTTTGGAAAGTGCACTTTTATGCTTTGGGGTTCATGGATGAGTGAAGAACATTCATTCGAAATCAAATCTCTTATTAATGATCATAATTATGCTATAATTTTAAGTTAGAATTAATTGTTAACTATGATTGGATTTGTAGCCATTGCACACTTGAATTCCTACACAAACTGAAAATGAGTATTAGGCAACCTATGGAAGAGGTGAAAAAGAAATTTGGAATAAAGGTTAGTATGACATAGTGTATGAGGAACAAAACAATTTATCTGAAATATTATGTATCATGACAATTAACCTTATATTTTTTTATTTTAAGCATATATATAAAATATTTTATTATATATATATATATATATATATATATATATATATATATATATATATATATATATATATATTAAGTAACATATCAAATCAAAATAATAATTTTCATAAATCACATCAATCAACAAATAATTTAGTTTCATCTACAACCATAAATAACTTAGTTTTTTCTATGGATAATGACTTAAATGAGTAAAATACTTTGTTTTGATGTTCATATTTAGCCAACAATAATTTTTGTACACATTTTACCATTGAAGTTGTTTCAAATGTACCTAAAAAGATAATACTATCTATTGTTATAAATAATATTATATTTTCTTAAACATGTGGAATAATTTCAATGGTCAAATGTATATAAAAAATGATCACACATATCCCCACATCCACACTCATCCCTAGCTATCGCTATCTTGGCCCCTTGTTGTATATCGAATCCCTTCTTATGCCAAGTACTTAATACAAAGATCTTTATTAATATTGACTTTTAAACTCATAATCGTTTCTACCGAGTGTAGTTAATTGAGTCAAATAGAAATAATTTATAGGACTATGCCTATATAAAGGGATTGACTTGAAGGTGATCTCATTATCGTAAAAGGAAACATGACCACAAGCATTCTTGGATGGTGGTTCGTGCCAATGATCATGGGTGTGGTCATGGTGCTGCTAGAGGGTCGACGATGAAACTTTATATGAAACTGTGTCATTTGGTTTCGATTGAAACTTGAAAGTACACTGATAAAAGTGAAAGAATCGCAACAATGGTGGTAGGTTTTTTTCCAACTGCATGTGAGTTCTTGAGTAGAAATTACATGAAAAACCGTGCGTTTGACTGTTTCTTATTTCTAAAATAACCATAATAATAATAATAATAATAATAATAAATGGAAAAAAAGAAATGAGTAAAACCGTCTTCCAAATCTATAATAAAAGTAAACCATATCGATAATTTTTAAAACCGATTGGACTGTACCAAGCATATTAGCAAACTACATGGACCAAATTTACAATCTTCTCTAATATAAAAGAAGTAAAATCACATACGTGTTTGAAAATGGGGCCGTTGACCAGAATCACAATAAGTTTGAATGCAGCAAGTTTTAATTTTGACTTTCATGATCCAGTGTTCTAACAGGAAACAAACGTCTCTCCAGTTACAGACATGGAAATGGAATGGATGAAGAAGATGGGTGAAATAACTCACCATACAATCAAAACCAACGGAATATCGATGCATGTTGCAGAAAAAGGCAACGGACCTGTAGTGCTCCTCCTCCATGGCTTCCCGGAGCTCTGGTTTTCATGGCACCATCAGATCACTTACTTAACTAACCACGGTTACCGTGTCCTCGCACCTGACCTCCGCGGCTATGGCGATTCCGACTCTCCACCCTCTCCCTCTTCCTACACCTTCTTCCACATAGTCGGTGATCTCATCGGCGTTCTAGATCACTTCAATCAACAACAGGTATGTCATTTGTGTGCTTTAATGGCGATGAAGCTTTAATTAGCATTAGGGTTGATTTTGTGTACGCATGAATATCAGGTGTTTGTGGTGGGACACGATTGGGGCGCACACGCCGCCTGGCATCTGAGTCTTTTCCGGCCAGATAGAGTCAAAGGAATCGTTGCTCTCGGTATTCCGTTGTTTCCTAGATCCCCAATCAGTCCAAATAAGTTATTCACCAAATCGTTTGGAGATAATTTATACATCACTCAATTCCAGGTTTTTCTTCTTCTTCTTCTTCTTCTCTTCTTCTTCTTCTTCTTCTTTCTCTCACTGTGTTTACATGGAGATGAGTTTCATAAAGTTTAGGAAATTAATATAGGAATTGGGAAGAGCAGAGAGGGCTTTTGCGAAATACGATTGCTTGACTGTAATCAAAAAGTTTTTGCTGATCAACCATGGCGATGTACTGGTAGCACCTTCTGGAATTGAGATTATCGATCACATGGAAACTCCTTCATTGCCTCCATGGATTACTGAAGATGAGCTTCAAGCGTATGCAGATAAGTTTCAGGAGACTGGATTTACTGGAGGCTTAAATTACTATCGTGCTATGGATCTGTAAGTTTCAAAACACAGATATTGGATCTGATTTGTAATTTTGTTCATACTTATTTTTGTAATTTTGAAGGACGTGGGAGCTTCAAGCGCCATGGCAAGGGGCAAAGATAAAAGTTCCATCGAAGCTGATTATTGGAGACGAAGATAATGGGTTTAAAAGCTGGACGAAAGAATTTGTTGAGAGTGATGTTATGAAAGAATTGATTCCTGATATTGAAGTTGTGATGATCAAAGGCCACCATTTTATTCATCAAGAGAAACCTCAACAAGTTTCTGATCACATCTTATCTTTTCTTCACAAACTTGCATAAAGAGTTAAAAGACTTTATATGATTTGTTAAGAAACACAAATTTTCGTTATTTATTACTATCTACCATAAAATGTCTGATTCATAATAGAAACCAATTAACTTTTTCAAA
Organism: Lactuca serriola; assembly: GCF_051521515.1. Lineage (NCBI taxonomy): Eukaryota > Viridiplantae > Streptophyta > Magnoliopsida > Asterales > Asteraceae > Lactuca > Lactuca serriola. The sequence goes on from NC_136410.1 coordinate 109,511,573, forward strand.
ATTGTCAATCTTAAAAGAAACAAATAGTTGGATTAAAGAAAAATTGTTGAAATCGTAAGTCGAGTAGGACTTGGAGACCAAGTAAACTTGAAGCTTAGGCAAGTTGGTTTAAGTTTTTTAATCTTATTCTACAAGTTGGAACAGAAGATAATGAAGAGAAAAACTAGCTGACAATGGGGCTTTTGTATCAAGCAATCCCCGAATCCTTGATTATGCAGATCAGTGATGTGGATTCTGCAAAAGCGCTCTGGAACGCAATCAAGGCTCGACACATTGGGATTGATCATGTGAAGGAGGCCCGTCTTCAAACCCTAAGCGTCGAATTTGATCGACTCAGGATGAACGAATCAGAGACAATCGACAGTTTCTTCAGAAAGTTGTCCGAAATTTCTTCAAAATCGACGGCATTACGATCTGTGATCGACAAATCCAAACTAGTAAAGAAGTTCCTTAAGTCGTTGCCACGAAAGTTCTTTCATATAGTAGCATCACTGGAACAAATACTAGACCTAAATAAGACCAATTTCGATGATGTAGTCGGCAGTATGAAGGCATACGAAGAGAGGATCACAGAAGAAGAATCTTATAGTGGGGAGAAAGATCAAGCTCTGTTCGTCGAGCATGGTGGAGCTTCGAATCGAAATTGGAGAAGAAAGGGGAAGGCAATGGAGGCTTGCGGGTCTGGTGGTGTGACTGGGAACAAAGCACACGAGTTTAATGGCTCAAGTGGATCCGGATCCTATCGGTCGAATGGGTCAAGTGGATCAGGCTCAAGTGGGTCTAAAACAAAACAGGCCTAAGGAGGAAGGCCTAACAACATCACTCGGTCCAATAATCACCGGTCCAACAGCAGGCCCAATTCCATTATGACCCTAATCAGAAAAATAAGAATAAAAAAGACCAGTCAAAAATTATTTGTTACTGGTGCGATAAACCGAGCCACTTCGCATCTCAATGCCCGGACCGAATTAAAAAATTAAAAGAAAGTAATTTTATCGAATATGACGATACCGACGAGATCGTATTTTTACACGAGACTGTATTTTTAAACGAAGAAAAGATGATACCGTCTCGATACGACTCACAAGATAACGATGTGTGATATTTGGATAACAGGGCAAACAATCACATGACGGGAAACCGGTCATTTTTCTCTGAACTTGATGAAGGCATAACCGGGAGGGCTAAATTTGGAGATAATTCTCGTGTAAAAATCAAGGGAAAATGTGTTATACTTTTCCAAGGCAAGAGGGGTCAACAAAGGCTTATGACAGAGATTTATTACATACCGGATCTCAAAAACAATATTATTAGTCTCAGACAAGCAACCAAAGTCGGGTATGATATTCAAATGAAAGACAACTATTTGACCATGCACGACGCCGATAATTGCTTATTAATGAAAATACAAAAAACTCCAAACTGCCTTTATCAAATAAAGTTACAAATTGGAGCACCTATTTGTCTTCATTTGAGACCAAGTGAAGATACATGGCGATGGCATGCGAGACTCGAACACATCAATTTCGAAACAATGAAAAAGATGTCCAAGAAGGGTTTAGTCATAGGATTACCCCAATTTGATCATGAGAATCAATTGTTTGAGTCTTTCTTGGTGGACAAGCAAACAAGAAAGTCATTCCTGACTATGACAACATACAAAGTAAAATGACAAATGGAACTAGTTCACGGTGATTTATGCGGTCCAATCATGCCGGCACCAATGGTCAAAATCGGTATATTTTTACACTAATTGATGATTTTTCACGATTTATGTGGATTTATCTGATGAAAGAAAAGAGTGAGGCGTTTACACAATTAAAAAAATTCAAAGCTTTGGTGGAGAATGAAATTTGGAAAGCCTTTGAAAGTGTTTAAAAGTGATCGAGGGGGTGAGTTTATTTCTCTCGAGTTTAATTATTTTTGTGATCAAAACAAAATCAAACGCTGCCTTACCGCCCCATACTCTCCACAACAAAACAGAATTGTGGAACAAAGAAACCAAACACTTATGGACATGACACGAAGTATAATGAAGGCAATGCATGTTCCAAACTACTTATAGGGAGAAGCGGTAAATCACTCTACAAATCTAATCAATCGTGTTTACACAAGAGTCCTTGGTGATATAATTCCTTACGAAAAGTTGTATAAAAGAAAACCGAATTTAGAAAATGTTCGTATATTTGGGTGTCTAGCACATGCAAAAGTTGAACCAGTTAATCTAAAAAAGTTTGATGCAAGATCAAGACCACTAGTGCATGTTGGTTCCAAACCGGGTACGAAAGCTTATCGATTATTTAACCCAGTAACACAAAAAATAATCGTAAGTCGAGATGTTATTTTTGATGAAACCAAATGGTGAGATTAGATTAAAGAAGCAGAAACCAACAATGAATAACCGGGCTTATTCATAATACCATGGGACTACCTAGAAGACGAGGCAAACAACAATCAAGGAAATGATGTAAACAATGATTCGATGTAAACAATGATCCAATGGAACCGATTGAATTGGATCATGAGATTGGAGACGGAGCGGAAGTACAAGATAATGAACAACTAAATCCGGTTAATAATAATGTTCAACAAGGAGCTGCAAACCAAAGGTCATCGAGAACAAGAATACATCCAAGACGATTTCAAGATTATGAGCTTCATATTGATAATCTCGAAGAACTCCTTCTAACAACCAATAACGAGTCGGTACCGGTTGAAGAAGCGAAGAAAGAACCAGAGTGGGTCAAAGCCATGGATGCATAAACTAATTTGATAAACAAGAATAATACTTGGACTCTCGTGAACAAGCCTATGGGGGTGAAGCCAATTGGACTCAAGTGAGTGTTCAAATTGAAGAAAAATGCAGACGGCACCATTAATAAATACAAGGCAAGGTTGGTTGCTAAAGGTTACGTGCAACAACCCGGGATTGATCTTCAAGAAGTATTTGCCCTGGTAGCTCGAATCGAAACCATCCGATTTCTTATAGCCTTGGTTGGTACTCGTGGGTTGGAACTTCACCACTTAGCTGTTAAAACAACCTTCTTACATGGAGAATTAAGGAAACCGTTTACATATCGCAACTGGAAGGCTATATAAAGAAAGGCAACAAACATAAAGTATATCGCCTTACAAAAGCACTATATGGTCCAAGACAAGTACCTCGAGCATGGAACACAAAGCTTGATGGGATTTTGAAGAGTATTAAATTTCAAAATTGCATGAAAGAACCATCGGTGTACCGGAAAAGTGAAAGATCTAACTTGTTGATTTTGGCAATATATGTTAGATGATTTATATGTCACAGGTACAAATTTGAGAATGATCAAGAGGTTCAAATTAGAGATCTCCAAGAATTTCGAGACGTCGGATCTTGGAAGATTGGCTTATTACCTTGAAAATGAAGTTAAGCAAGAGGAATCGGAGATTACTGTAAACCAAGAAACATATGCTCAACGCATTCTATAAAGAAGTCGGTTTACATGATTGCAATCCAACCCACATTCCAATGGAACCGGGAAATAAGTTGTCAAATGCCGAAAATCAACCCGAAATCAACCCAACACAATATCGAAAGGTGGCAGGATGCCTTAGATATCTCTTGTAAACAAGACCTGATATGACATATGCGGTTGGAGTTATTAGCCGATACATGCAAAGTCCAAGAGAATCATATGACGGTGCAATCAAACATGTCCTAAGGTACTTACGGGGAACAACGGGATACAAAATCAAGTACGGGAGGATAGGACAAATGTGACTTATTGGTTATGGTGATAGTAGTCACAATGTTGACCAGGATGATGGAAAAAGCACAACCGGTCACATTTTCTACTACGAGTCATCTCCAATTACATGGTGTTCGCAAAAGCAAGATAATATCATTGCTTTATCATCTTGCAAGACGGAGTTCATGGCAGCCACGGCGACTGCATGTCAAGCAACATGGCTTCAAGATTTGCTCGGAGAAATCATGAACAAAGCACAAGAGAAAGTGGTTCTTAGAGTTGATAACAAATCGGCTATTGAACTAACGAAGAATCCCGGTTTTCATGGAAAGAGTAAACACATTCATACGAGGTTTCATTTTATTCGTCATTGTGTTGAAAACAAACAAGTAGATATTGAGTTCATTTCCGACATTCTTACAAAACCGCTAGCTTGAACCAAATTTAAGGCAATGCATACCTTAATTGGGATCGAAGAAGTCTCCAGAAGGACTTAGAGATTTGGGTTGATTGTTGGAATTCTAAGTCGAGTAGGACTTGGAAACCGAGTAAACTTGAGGCTTAAGCAAGTTGGTTTAAGTTTCCTTATCTAAACCTACTCCTAAATACCACCTATGTCTCCTAAGAGACTTGAACGTAGATAATCACTCTTTACCACTAGGCCAAAAGCCTTTTGTCTGATGTTCTTTTGAAGTACATATTCTTACTTAATAATAAATACTACATATACCATTTAGTGATGTTATTATACATGTAAAAATGGTTAGGTCTTAATTAGCTCTTGGTAATGTAAGCATATTGAGAATATTTTCGTATACAACAAACGTGAGGGAAGCAGAAGGAAGATTTTTAAGAAGATTTGCTGTGATGCCTTTGTAGAAACCACGTACACCCTCCAACCTACAACCCAACATTCACTATACTATCAAACGGAATTATAGACACACTATCACTATTTACTATATAACATAACATAACATAACATAACATAACATAACACGTGTATTGCACTCACTTAGCAGTCTTCTTCACGACATGCCAGCTGTCCACATATCTTGGAATTCCATCTATACCTGGTCTTTGCTAAAATTTTAAACGATTTAAAAAAAAAGGTTCAGATATATATATATATATATATATATATATATATATATATATATATATATATATATAACTCGAGAAACGGTGTAGTCAAAAGCTTGTTTACCTGCAAGCGAGAACGAATAACCTGAAAAACGTTACACCATTTCAAATGATGAGAATTAATTAATTAATTAATTAAAATTTGAAATTGTTAATTAGTTTGTTTAATTGGATATTTAGAAAACCTGAAATGGATACGTGACAAGGATAGCAGCCAGTTTTGAAGAAGCTCCTAACGTTGCATAATCAATTGTCGTCTACAAGAAAAATCAAACTAAATTATATTTTTATAAAAACAAAATTTCATTTTAAATCTTCGATGTTGTATATATATAATCGTTTATATATGAATAACCAAAGTTACCAATAAATCAGCACTATTGGAAATCAACACGCTTTGTTCAAATCTAGAGTTGACAAGAAATTTACGCAGCTCCTCATATGCAGTAAATTGAATAGCTCCATGACTCACTTGCTGCATATATTTACACGCAAATTGTATTTAAACATTCATAAAATGTGACGATGTTTTTAAACGGAATTTCAAAATATAAATAATAAATTGAAAATAATACCAAATCTAACCAGAATAAGACCAGGTGCAAGCCCTTTGTATAACGCCTTCCACCCTTCGTCTTTCACAACGGTTTTTAAAGCGTCTGAAACCATTCAGCAGATTCGATAATCAAATAAATGTAATTTTATGTTTTTAATTTAAGATTCAGAACACACCATGGAAACCAGAATATGGCTGAGTAAGATGTTGAGGAGTTTGAAGTTGTAATCTTGTTTTCACAAGCCAAATGGGATTGGTTAAAAAACATACCTGAAAAAATATGACGAATTTTATGATAATCAAGGTAATTTATATAGTTAAAACGTATAAATATACCAAAAAAGACATAAAAATTGAAGAAGAAATATACTCACCAAACCTCCGGCTTCAGCAGCTGAAGCAAGATGAAGACCTGGGGTTAGCTCATCTCTATTCTTCAGATACCTTTGTTTAGCTTTGCTATAGCTATAAGAAAAGGAGAAGATTGTTTCGATTTCGTATAAGCAACTCCATTAATGTTTAATTCTATCATTGATGTGAAATCTAGAGTCTAAATTACTTACAAGAAGAAGTATAAACCCCAAGAAATAGTGGAGCCAAGAACAGCAGGATAAAAGCCACCATAGAGTCCTCTGAGACCCTGAAAAGGATCGTATCAAGTGATTCGATCCAAAAATTTAGGTTTTAAAAGGTAATTAAACTTCTCTATTCAATCCTAGAATACGAACATCGTGATTTCAATTGGGTTCAGTAGCTTTAGGCACATACATTTGGTTTACTTGAGCTATAAAAGTGTCACTCTAGGAGAGAATACAGAGAAATTGCAATTGGGAATTAATTAAGTTTAGGAAAGCAACCTCTGATCGAGCTATGGTGAAGAGAGCCTGACGAGTGTTCTTGTAGCTCGGGAGATGAGGGTTTTGACCATCATTAACTGTTGAAAATCGAGTAGAAGGTAGAAAGAAGAGGAGTATTAGGTTTTCTTATTTATGACAAATTCAGGAGATTGATACTAACGCACCTTGGAATCTGGTACGAACGACGTCCAGGGGATGCGAAAACGTGACGGTAGTGAATCCGGCTACGGATCCGGCGGCGGCGTTCTCCCACTGCCAGTGTGCCGCCTGAGCGGCGGCCATCTTTAGCTTTTCCGATTGCGGTTGCTTCAGTAGTGTTCCTTGTGAGAAGAAAAGAAAAGGCAGTTTGGTTGGCAATCTTGGTCTCCCAGAAACATGTACTAGTAAGTTGCAAGTTGCAATTTCCAAATATATTTAAAGTTTTAAACCAACGTTTTAAAATTTGGTTTTTTAGTTATCTGTAAATAATAATTGATTTTCAGTTTAATCCATCCGATTGCTGATTTATATTTGACAGTGGCGTTGTCTTTTGATTTGTGTAGATGCTAGATAACTTTATCAATCATGCTACTCAAGTTTCTTTAAAAATGGATTGTTTTTGTTATTAAAGGAAGTGAAATCTAAATATTAAAGTTTAATAGATTGGTTCAAACGTTTTTTTTTTTTTTTTTATTTATTATTTCTATCATACCAATTCAACCTGGTTTTTAAAGAAACTGTCCGGTTCAATACGATCTAGAACTTAGCATAAATCGGTCATCGTTGAACCGCTATAGTCCTCGGTCCGATCGGTTTTTAAAACATTAATTTAAACTAGGTTTATACACATGCGTCGTGCATGATTAATAAAAACAATAGAAAAAGGGTCTAGAAGGGTAATATAGTTCTTATTTTATACACACTTGGTCTTTTGTAGAAGCCAATACGCGGGGCGTACCACTTTGTACGCTTAGCGTACTGGGTTGGTGGCGGGACGGAACTTAGGTCGCGTACGTTAGGCGTACACATGTGTACGTTGGGCGTACGTAGACTTTAATTAAACCCTAAATATGGGTGTTGCACCATATTTAAGCATCCTTATTGTCTGGAGCTGACCTCTTTACCAACACCCAAAGCCTCCAAACCCCTAAAACGGGTTGTAGCCTCCTTTGTCAAGCATTTGAGTCTTTGAAGAGAGCTTGGTGTTCATTTTGTTCATTGTGAAGGAGTTGGAAGATCTTGAAGTTGCTAAGCTTGGAGAAAGAAGTCTTAGATCCAGAACCACTACCCATTTTTTCAAGAAGTTTGAGGTACCAATGTAACACCCCGTTTATAAAATAAATAAATAAATGCATAGAAGCCCTAAAATCAATAATAATTGAGCAAGGCGTTAGTTTCGAGGAGTTAAACGTCATAATTATAGAAGCCGGAGGTTAAAAGTGTAAAATCCAGATTTAATTTGTAAGTATTATGGAAGGCAGGGACTAAATGGTAATTATTGGGGCTTAATTTGAAGAGATTTTGGGAGTTAAGGGGTTGTTTGGTAACTAAAGGACTCATTATGAAAAGAATTATGGGAGCGAGGTTTTAGTTGGTAAATTAAGGATTTAAATTGAAAGAAAAGGAGAACTAGGGGTAAATGTGTCATTATGGGGAAAAAGATTAGGGTTCGGGTATATAACCTTTAACCTTCCACGAGAAACCCTAACTCTAAGCAAAAGAAGCAGCCACCATGCTTGGACCTTCCAGCCGCCACCCCTCTTCACCCTCAACCCCCGACTGCCGTTGTAAGGTCGAGTTCAGTCGCCACGCCGCCGCTGAAGATGAGGAGCCACGAGCCGAGTGCGGGTTGGTCGGGAGATCAAGGACTGTGCTGTTGTTGTTCGCTATTTGGGTCGCCAACCTCCTCCGCCTTCGTTCTTTCTTTTGTTGTCGCCGTCGCCATCCTTGGCCGATGACGTAACTGTCGTTGGTGTCTCTTCGACGACGATGGTCGAGGCCGACGCCATGGTCGTTGTTGCTGTTTAAATAATCTTCTCATCCTCCGATTTCTTCTTCGCAGCAAACAACCGACATCCGCCACCTGCCGCCTTATGGATGGATGAGTTCGTGGTGGTTTTGTTATCACCGGAGAATGATGGTGAGTTTTAGGGCTGGTATTTTGTGATGTGGATGTGTTGTATGAGTATTTTGTCGAGCTAGGGTTATGAAGAACCACCATGGCGGTCTACCATGGTGGCTGCCGCCGTTAGTACCGCTCCTGTCGCCACCAACGCCACAGGTGGGTGGCTGTGCTTCTATTCTGGGCAAAGGCTATATTATGTGTTTACTATGTGTGTGTGTTAGAGTAGTTAGTGTGTGTGTGTGTTTATCTTTGGATTAAAAGCCTTGTAATTGTAATTATCGAAAAGATTAATGAAAAGAAACTCAAACCACCACCGTAAGGTAGTGGCCGCCGTCGTGTGCTGCCATTGACCACCACCACCCGAGGTGGTAGTGGGTGGTGTCCCACTAGCGAACCCTAATGGGCATAGAGATTAGTTTTGGGCCTATTGGGCCATGTTTGGGTGGAAAACCCTAATTGTGAGTATTTGAGCCTTAGACTTATTTGGACCCACTTTTGAGCCATTAGGATTGGATTATGTATTAAGCCCAATTACTCCATATCATTTATATAGTAGAGTAAATGACTTAATGGATTAAGTCCTTAATGAGTTAAGTGGGAAACACTTAACCTTAATTGTCATTTTATGTGAAACCCTAATTTGGGCCTTGGTGATGAGGGATAATAATGGACCATCTAAGAGTAAGCAAACGGACTAGAATAATTTAATGGGCTTAGGGTAAGGCCCATATAAGGGTTTGGGCCCAATTTGGAAAATTGGGCCATAGTTCGGGCCTTGATGGTTATATGATATTGGGCCATTAGAATGCTAAATGTTGGACTGGACTAAATGGTTGGGTCTTTGATCAAGACCATGTAGAGACTTGGGCCCAACTGGGAAAATTGAGTCATATAAAGGCCATAGTTAGGCCCTGGTCCATTATTAGACTTTTGGGCCTTTGGATTGGGCCTTGGGCTTGATTCAAACTAAGATAGGGGTAAAGTAGTCTTTTATCCCAAGTATGGACTTACGGTTATGAGTTGGAACCCAATTATTAATGTGGTGTTATTTTGATATTGACAGATCGAGAATATGTCATCCAGCAGCTATGGTTTTGTCAGCAGGACTTCAACAGTGTGAGGTGAGTCCTCTTCCAGTAGGAACGGGTCTAAGGCCACAATGTCGGCTCGTTTAAGTAATTGTAGTATGTCGGGTAAGCCCGATGTAGTTTATATATTTCCAGACTTCCGTCCGATGTCAGGGCGATCCGGAGAAGTAGTTAAGTATGCATGATGTCTTTGTGATTCATGGAGGTTATATGATATGAGCTATGTGTTCCGGACTTCTGATGCCGGGGCAAGCCCGATATATGTTAATTTACATGTTGGGTGTTATGTGTTCTGGGGTAAGCCCGATGATGGGGCAAGCCCAATGTATGTTAGTTATTATGCCATGTGTTATGTGTTCCGGGGCAAGCCCGATGTATGCTAGTTTATATGTTATGTGTTATATGTTCCGGGCTTTGGTTCGATGTCGAGGCAAGCCCGATGCAAATTATGTGATTATGTTATGTGATATATTCTATGTTGTGTATATGTCGGGGTAAGCCCGATGCCAGGGCAAGCCCGATGCTGGGGTGAGCCAGATGCCCGATGCGGTTGGATGTCGGGGTGAGCCCGATGCCGGGCAGGAGTTCGATGCCAGGTAAGCCGATGTTGGGATTCGTCCCGATGCAGTGAGGAGTAGTCTCAGAGTTATATTTATGTTATGTGTTTATGTTATATGCATTGTGGATTTGTTTATATGTGTACCAGATTATGGTCCAATGCCAGGCAGGGCCCGATGCAGTGGGATAGGCCCAAGTTATGTGATTATGTGTATGGTATGTGGTAGTATGAGGAGACTCACTAAGCTTCGTGCTTACAGTTTTCAGTTTTGGTTTCAGGTACTTCAGTTTTCAAAAGAGGAGCTCGAGAAGGTTGCAATGCACACACCATTTGTTCAGCCTGGGATGTTTGTACTCTGATATACATGACAGTTGTTATAGTATTATGAGCTACATTGTTTATGATTTTTCTATGACGTATGATGACTATGGTTTTTATTGTTAAATTAAAACAAAATTTTTGGACTGTGTTTTTGGGATGTTACAATCAAGTTATTATCTTGGTTGCTAGATGCTTAGATCTCTTTTTGGGTTAAATAGTTATGTTTTAGCCATGGGTTGGATGGATGTTGGGATTAGGACGTCCCAAATGCTTATTCTTTCAGATATAAGGTCTTCATGGGCTCTTTTGACATAAAGGTGCCAACTTTACGGGTTTAGAGGTCTCATGCATTCATTAAGTCCTTTTGAGCTTTAGAGCTACTTATGGTCATGTATGGACGTAAAGTTAGCAACTTTATGTGATATTTCAGTTTAAAGAGGCTAGGTCTGCACTTTGGGGGTGGAGTCTTAACGAGTTAAGTGCTTAAAGTAGAAGGTGGTTGAACTGGTTAAGTATGATGGGTGTACAAGCCTGTACGTGCAGTGTACAAGCCCTCGAGCCAATACACTTAGCATACCAGCTGAGTACGCGTAGCGTACTGAGTCTAGTGGCATTTCGATGTTGGACTTTCAGTTTGGGCTTAGAAGGCTAGGGTTTAGTTGGGCCATCTGATTTTGATAGTTTTTGAGCCATGAATATTATTAGGCCTTGGGCTAAGGCCCATGTGAAGGGACTTGGCTCAAATGGAAATTGAGCCATATTTTGGGCCTTGATAGTTTTTTTTAACTTTTGGCCCCATAGGATTATGGTTGTGGGCTTCATTCTTGGACCAAGCTATGTTAGGAGTAAAATGGTCTTTTTATCCACGTAGAGATTTTTGGTTATGATGTATATGCTGGATTTTGAGCACTACAACATTGTCACACCCCGAACCGGAGAAACGGCGGAAACGTCCGGGGGTTGGATGACTTCATCTTGTAATATCATCACAGTGTGTATAATTGAGACAAGAAAACATCATCATCACACATACAATAATACAACAATACTGAGTTTAGATCATGGTAATTGTTTACAAAAGTTACATCCCAAAAATATAAGGTTTATAATAGCAACAAAATGCAACAAAATCCACATGTTCTTGATGTCGATTTGCTTAACGATTTCCTGAGAATACAAGTTATTTTGAAAATATCAACATATATAATGTTGGTGAGTTCATAAGCATGTTTGAATGAAAAGTTTTGTATCTTTTAGTAAACAGCAGAAAATTTGATATGTTTTGTAAAAAAATGGTTTGAAAGTTTTGTGTCCAATCCTGTGCTAAAGCATGTGTGTTTTTGTTTTAAAATGTATCATCCGAGCCGCAGGAACGTGTACATAAGGAATACGAGAATTTCCACCTTGTTGAAGGTCTAGTGGTGCTACCCGAAGACTTAAATAAATAGCCATCGCTGTTAAGAACAACCGAGATCTAATGAAAATTTTCGCATAGCTTCTGGTCTTTGACATCAAAAAAGAAGGTTGTAATAATGCAAGGGACATCTTATAATTTTATCCTAGCTAGTGGAACAATAAAGAGAGTATTCCAGAAAATCTTATATTTTCTGTTGTAAGTAGAAGGTATTGTATAATTGTATGTTTTCCCAGAAAATTCGATATTTTCTGTTTATAAAAGTGTTGTGGTCTTAAAACCCTAAGACTCAATATCAGTGTATGTATGTTTTTGTATCATAAAAATGGTATATGTATTCCGTAAATATACAATGGAGTTATTCTCTATGTGAGTCGTTATAATCATAGTTGATAACGACTGGTTCGTCTGTCTTTACGTTTTTCAGGCGCCGACTTGTTTATCGTAAGGTTTGTCACCCTAGACTGGTATAGTCTAACTGTAGCGAACAGCTCAGGTGTGTGTATGTGTGTGTGTGTGTGGGGGGGGGGGGGGGTCAACCCCGTATAGATCTATACACAAACTCTCGCTCTCCCTCCAGGAGACTCTGGTTACAACTACAGGCTTACGGTTGTATACTAGATAGGAACAGATGAATGAAATGTCTCACAAGAGCCTTAACTGAATTTACGTGAATATTGTATTACACTATGTAACGCAATGAATAATGTTTCCGTGTATGTTTTAAGTTTATTCGGCGCAACAAGCATGTAAATGGACCACAAAGGCCCAATAAACATGTAATGTGTATTCCAGGCCCAATATGCACGTAAATGGATCACAAAGGTCCAATAAACATGTAAATGGACCACAAAGGCCCAATAAACAGGTAATGTGTATTACAGGCCCAATAAACATGTAAATGGTCTACAAAGGGCCAATAAACATGTAATGTTTATTCCAGAACAAATTAAAAGTGTAAATGACGTATTTGTTTCGTTTGTTATTACGTTGATCATTTAAACTCAATTGTTTCCTAAGATGACATAAAAGGCCCACTTTTTGTAAAAATGACACTTTTGGACCATAAAAATGAAAATTAACAATTAAGACACATTTTTGGTAAAAATGACGCTTTAAGTCCCTTAAGACCAAAAATTTACATTTAAGGGCTTGTTTCAAAATAAAATGACATTTTTAGCCCACTTTTGTTAGATTTATCATTTTCGGCCCAATTTTATAAAAGTTGACATTTTCCGCCCAAATATATAAAAATTAACCTTTTTGGCCCAAGTTTAATAAAATTTTCATTTTCAGCCCATTTAACCGAAAATTTACATTTTTGGCTCAAATTTGTTTAAAATAAAATTTTAACCCACAAAAGTCCAAAAAGTTATGCATTTGGCCCATGAGTCGTGAAGGCCCAATTTGAGGCCCACTTTGTGAAAATTAACACTTTTGGCCCTTTTAAAACCATGTATATCATAAAGACCCATCTTTATTTAAAAATGACTCTTTTGGTCCTCTTAAAACCGTGATAAAACATAAAAACCTCACTTTTTGTTTATTTTGTCAAAAATGGCCCTTTACAATATTTTAGTTAGTTTTTTAAACTTCCTTAACATGTTTAATCCTTTCATCTTCATGATAAATTGCATAAAGTGTTTTGATTTACAAACATCACCATATTTTAGTAGATCTCTCGAAGTTTATGAAGTTTCAACACATTATCACAACATATATCATGGAAAACACACATAAACATGCATATACACATAGATCTTGTAAGTCCCTAATTTGCCCGTGTATTAGTCATATCCGTTTGATGGTGCGGAATCCCAATCAAACGGATGATGTAAGATCAAAAATAAAAGAGAAGGAGAAGAAGAAGATGATGAATCTCAATGTATTGATAATATGAATTAAATTCCTTACACAAGATTCACACACACATGCTCCTTGTTCTCTCTGGCCGTAAACTCCTTCTAGTTCATCAATCTCTACTCCTCACCCTAACACCTCTATTTATACTTGGAATATGGGCCGGAAACACATGGGCCGTAAATGAGTTTACGGCCGTAAGGTGTTTACGGCCGTAAACTCAGTCGTAAACTAGACCAAAAATTCATAAATATTACAGTAAAATACAATTGCCCAGAAAAGTAAAGTATAAACCATATTTTGACCCAACAATCTCCCCTTTAGTTTATAGCTTTCGTTTCTTAATGACCCAACAAGCTCCCCCTAAAAATTAGCTGGCTTTTCTTGTTAATCTTCAATGAGAAATTGGCTTCAGCATTTATCTTCAATGAATGACTTCATCTTGAGTAGTTGGGCATTTCTTCAGAGTTTGGCATTGAACGCACATTGGGTGAGGAGGCTTGACGTACTGATTCTTGAAAGATAATGCTTTCAGCTTGAGAATCTTCAGAGAGAACTAAATCTTCTGGATCACTTCAGCAGGTACAACGATAGTAGCAGACTGATTGAGGAGGCTTCAATGCAATCCGTCACATAATCTTCAATTGCAGCTTCACCTTGCTTCTGGGGTTGAAGGATTGAATGTTGAAAGAATAATCTTCATTTCTTGCTCCTTCGAATGCGAATTTTTCGATGCTCACGGATGAAACCTTGGCTCAGAGATCTTCAACACAAACTCCATGAGTCTTATCTATACCTGAAATCACTTTTCAAGACAAAACAAAACTAAAAGAAAACTTAGCACACAAATTAAAACAGAAATAACACTATTTTTGTTTTTGTTTTTTTTTTTTTTTTTTTTTTTTTTTGATTTTTCTGAACAAAAATAAAACATAAATAACACTATTTTTGGATTTTTAAGTTTTCTGATTTTTTTTATTTTAATTTTTAATTCTCCCATAATATTTAAATTAGAAGAAACTATGACAAATTTAACAAAAATAAAAATGATATCTAACTTTAAGAGAGATTTGGGATCAAAGTTTTTAGACAACCTTTATCTACTTGTCGGTACCTTTCATATTCACATCTTTGTCTGATCGATCGTCGGTATTGTGGTCCACTTAAACACGAAAAATTATGACAGATTTAGGACATACTATTTGTTACAAGACAGGGTGAACTTAAAATCCTAAAATTTATATCTGATCCTAATTCCTTAGATACTATATCTTAAAGTCCGTTCATCTGACGACGACCAGGGATATGGTTGTCCACCTAAATTAAGCAGCGAGATCTATAGACAATCTGTATGAGTTCAATTTTAAGTGTACTGGAACGTGTTTCCCGCTTCCTGATATGCCCCAGCCATCAAGAACTTCCAGAGTACTCCTTACACCGGGTGAGCAAACAACCATTCAGAGAGAGAAGAGATTCAGAATTCTATTGCTAACTACTTCAGAGGGGTTGAGAAGAAGAAGGTTGCATATGCTGTGTACCAGGTCGGATTAGAAGTCGCGCAAAGGAGACAGCATATGGCTAACAGATAAGAAGTATTTCACATATATATAGCCTGCAGAGAAATAGAGTTGCATATGTTGTGTACCAGGTCGGATTGGAAGTCGCGCAAAGGAGACAACATATGACTAACAGATGGAAAGAAAGAAAATGATATTCTACAGACCTAATTTATCGGAATTTACCAGTCGCCCCATCCAACCGGAATTAAGGACAGAATCCGCACATCGAGGAAAAGTTAAACCACGGTTCCAAGTACGGGTTCAATTATTGTGACGAGTAGATTCCCATATATATCTCCGTGCTCAACCTATCCGAGCATCGTATTGTCAGGCTGAACGTATCTAACTAGGTCAAGATTTGTCAAGTCTATAAATTTCCTAAGTTCAACTCTCCCTAGTCAAGTCCATTTAAAATTTTTCGTGCCTACCGACGCATCAAACCAGAGCATAGACCCTTCAACTTTGGGTACGTTGCACAGACTCAGGTTGTTTGTTATCACTTGATAATATCACTTCCCAAAATATCTCCCTCAAACACATTTCATAACCAATATATTTTTTATTTTATGATGTTTTTGGATTTTTTTGAAACTTTTCTAATTTTTGTTTTGTTTTTATTTCTCCCCCTAAATTTGTGCATTGGAGAGAAATGAAAGTAAATGCGCAAATTTAAACTATTCTAAAACAAAAATTAGTCTTTAAAGCGAATCAGCTTAAGAAAAGCACAGGAGTATAGAGAAGAAAACGCAAACCGTAATTCACCGATTGAATCTGCATCCAGAAGGTCTGAGAACAGCACACGTAATCTCAGAACAGATCCGAAAATTCTTCATGTCGTTAAGCACTAACCCCGTTTGATCCCTTCTTTTCTTCCTTTCCCGCAAAAGGACACATACTCTCAAACAAAGGTTTGAATGTTGTACAGTTGAGAGATGTCCCCAATCATATGCCAGGAGTAACCACTACCAACAAACCGAAGTCTGTTGATATGCCTCCATAGCTGCTCCAGCATAGAGCGGGATCAGTTGGTCTTTGGAACCCAGTCCATTTTGAAACTGGGTCGACCTTTGTCATCAACGCAAGGTACTTTCTCCCATGACATGTCCTGTTTATCACAAACATAAGATATAGAAATATTAGAATCGTTAGAAGATTTGGGAGATTGAGCCTTCGGAACCCATTTGTAGTTGGGTTTAACCCATTTCTTTTTCGATCTGATGGGTGGCTCAGTGCTTGCTTTTGATCTTGATGTCGGCCGTTGAGATGACTTTGATCTTGGCTTTACGGGAGCATCTCTTGAACTGGGCTTGTTGGCTGACATTTCCTTCTTGCCCTTGGGATTCGGATGCTTGTCCTTTGGAGTTTGATTCTTGGCCTTGGGAGTTACATTCTTTTCCTTCTTGGCATTCCAGTCATCAATGTCTGAATGTGACCTTGAGGGGTTTCTTTTGGAGTATCTCCCTCTTGGCGCGTTCTGCCAGCCTTGCGCATAGTAAGGAACGTATGTGCGATTTGGACAATTTCGGGCAATGTGACCAGGTGTTCCACAGTGAAAACATGTCTTTTTCTTCACTGTGAAGTTGTTTCTTCCTGCCCCTGGTGGCGTATCCTTGCCTTTTCTCTTGTTGTTCCCACATACACACTTGCCACAAGAACTCTGTTGCGTTGGAATTGGTGGCCTGTATTTACCAACGGCAGGTTGATTAGAAGCAACAAATTTAGAGTTCAAGGGGTCGTTTGTTTGTTCAGAAGAACTCCCCTTGTTCTCATCCTCTGCTACTTTACCTGCACATGTAACAGAAGCATGAGTATTTTCAACATTAATAACTCCTCCTGACATAAATCCAGCTCGTTTGCCATATTGAAGATGTGCCTCCCTGTCAATTTCTTTCTTTGTCATGGGAATGGATGTGTAGTTATGATTGAAAGGAGGAGGAACACTATCATACCGTAGACCCTTACTTTGATTTTCTTTGAATTTTAACTGGGTTTCATATAAGGACTCGACTGTCTGACTTGACGCATTATAATTTTTGAAACTGACATCAGTTTTTCCACACTTGATTTTTAAAGCGTCAAGTTCTTCAGTTACAACAGCAAGTTGTCTCTTAACATAATCATAGTTTTCACACTTGTTGCTATACTCTTCCTGAAGTTTCCTAAAGTCCTTGGTTTTTGCTTCTAACTCAGCCTTCAGGGGTTTCTGTCCTTTCTTGAGTTGATATCCTTCATATCTCAGGTCCTCAACTTCTCTTTTAAATAAATCAGTTTGTTCCCAAAGAAATTTAATCGTAGCTTCACAAGCTGGAGTACATGTAACTTCAGTGACCGGAATATTTTCAGAACTCATTGTTTTTCTACACTTCAAAGCATCAAGTTCTTGAATTACATCAGCAAGACTAAGATGATTGAGATCTTTTGTCTTCTTGATGATAGCCATGTTCATATCCCACAATTTCGGAAGTGAATTCAATAGCTTTTTGTTTATCTCAGATTTGGACAAGAAGATCCCAACTATATTCATCTCAGTAGTAAGTGTAATAAATCGCTGCAACTGAGTTTCGAGGGTTTCTCCAGGGATATAATCGAAAATGTTGAAATTTTGTCTTAACATATCCTGACGACTCTCTTTCATGTTTCCAACTCCCTCGTAGACCTTAAAATCAATTAAAATCACAACTAGAAGCTAAAATAAAACTTAAAAGTCAAACCCTTTGATTATAAACCTCAAAAGTCAAACTTAAAAGTCAAACCGAAAAGCTAAATTAGAAAATTTAAAAGTCAAACGATAAAGTTAAAGTTTAAGTCAAAGGTTAAACTTGGAAGTCAAAGTCAAAATTTAAGGTCAAAAGTTAAAAAAAAATAAAAGTAAAAATTAAAATATAATTTTATTTATTAATTTTAATATAATTTATTTGTATTTATTTATTATTATTATTTATTTTTATTTTTTTTGTTTATATAATTTATTTATTTATTTTTTTTAATTTTGGATGAAAAAGGAATTTAAAATTTAAAAGGAATTGAATTTTGGGTTAAAATTGTCAAAATAGGAAAACTTGCTTTGAGAAACACGGGTTATAGCTTACATTTCGAAGGAAAGGAACAAGCATTCGGCTAATTGAGTTGGATAAGGCGTTGTATTGTTGTGCAGGAGGTCGTGGGTTCTAAACCAAGCACCTCCAAATGCTCTCCTAATTATTTTTACATGTGCGAAGCGAGGCTGGTTGCGAGGACTCCTTCTGGCCGCGAACCGAGGACCGAGGTGCGAGGCCGTAAACCTCCGAGGCCGTGAGCTCCTCGGACCGCAAACACCGGCCGCAATCCTCCGGCGACCGTGAACAGTTTCCGGCCGTAAACTCCGAAACCCTAGCCGCCGGCTGCAAACTCCGACCAAAAACACCGATTTTTCGACTTTGAAGCTCCAAAACTCGATCAAAAACCTTTTTTTATGAAAAACAAGAAAAACACGAAGATCTATCCAAAAACGCAAGAATATTTTGAAAATAAGATCAAATAATGCCCCAAATCTGACAAAATTAACTGATACAACTTGGCTCTGATACCAATTGTAAGTCCCTAATTTGCCCGTGTATCAGTCAGATCCGTTTGATGGTGCGGAATCCCAATCAAACGGATGATGTAAGATCAAAAATAGAAGAGAAGGAGAAGAAGAAGATGATGAATCTCAATGTATTGATAATATGAATTAAATTCCTTACATAAGATTCACACACATATGCTCCTTGTTCTCTCTGGCCGTAAACTCCTTCTAGTTCATCAATCTCTACTCCTCACCCTAACACCTCTATTTATATTTGGAATATGGGCCGTAAACACATGGGCCGTAAATGAGTTTACAGCCATAAGGTGTTTACGGCCGTAAACTCAGCCGTAAACTAGACCAAAAATTCATAAATATTACAGTAAAATACAAGTACCCAGAAAAGTAAAGTATAAACCATATTTTGACCCAACAGATCTAACATAAAGCAACTTGTATCCTCCCCCAAAACATAATAAAAAACGAAAATACGGGGTATAAACTCGCTTTGGTTGATGGATTCGGTTTTTGAAGAAGTTTGAAGGATTTCTCGGCTTTAGCTAGCCTCTTCAAGAGGTTTTCGAAGCTTGATGGTCCTAGGGAGTTAGAACATGAAATATGGTTATGTGAGAGAATATTCCTTTAGTGAATCATGGAAGCAAATCATTTGAGTGTGATTATACTTACCTTTTGGTGATCTTGGAGGAAGAACTCTTGAAACACACACACACACACAAACCACGATTTTTGATGAGAAAATGTAAGGATTATCTTGTGCTCTTGAGTGGAATGTGAGAGGATTCTTAACGAGTTTGAAGTGGGAAAAATAAGAGTGATGGTGGTGCTTTGTTCCTTGGCCGAGAATAAGAAGGGAAGGGGAAGGATTAAGAAGACATTGCCTAGAAACATGAGATCTCATTGTTGTATGGTGTGTATTGTGCATGTATATTCACCATGAAAAGGTGAGATGTCTCCATGATATTATCCCATCTTTTCCTTTTTTTTTGTGTATAGGGTCGAGAATGAGAGGGAAAGAAAGAAAAGAGTGTTTTGGGCTTGAGTTTAAATGCATCCTAAAACACATTGGACCAATAGAAGTTTTTCGGCTCATGAAGGCCCATTAGTGGCTCTTGGCCCAAAAGAGGTAAAATCAAAGGGTTTTCGACCCAATGAGTTTCAAGAAAATTGTTACGGCCCAATAAGGCCCATGAAAACAAAGCAAGACATTTTAGGCCCAATAAGGCCCATAAAAAGTCTTATGGCCCAAAATGTTATAGTTTAATGAAAGTGGGTCCATTTAGGGCCCAAAAGAGGATTCTTAGCCCAAAATAATTGTAACATCCCGTTTAATAAAGTTATAATATTTAGCGGGGTGAGGGTGTCGGGGAGCCAATTGATGTAATTTTGGATTTTTTTTGGGTTAATTTGTAAGTTCATGATTTAATTTGTAAAGATTCCCGAGGGTACGGGCTATTTGGTAAGTTTTGGACCTTATTTGTAATGAATTTATGGAATTAGGGGCTGCATGGTAACTATTGGGATTTAATTTGAAAAGAATTATGGAAGTATGGGTTAAAAAGGTAAATATTGGGTTCAAGTTGAAGAAGATTTGGTGGGGAGGGAATGGTATTGTAAAAATCGCAAATTGTTTGAATTAAGTCACGGGGTATACCTGATGCTCCCTCCCAACGTCTAACCCTAAACATATCAAGAGCATTCAGCCGCCATGGAGACGTCCCAGCCGCCACCCTCCATGCTCGTTCGCCACTCCGATCAGACCAACCATTGTCGCCGTTAATCTGCCGCCGGGACGCCATCGAGGCTGCTGGACGACGCGAAATTGATGGGCGTCGCATGCTCGCCGGAGCTGTGAAGCGTGACCGTGGCTTCCGTTCGTCGGGAAGAATTCATCCCGGTTCCCTGCTGTGATTGCTTTCTTCTTCTCTACCTATTTCGTTACTGTGCCGCCGTCGCCGTCTCTATTCCGAGCAGCAGCCCTAGCGGATCTTCTTCTTTTCCTCCGACTTCCTTGGGCCGCCGCGAAAGTGGTCGTGGGAAGTGATAAAAGTCAGAGTGTAGCAGCAGCAACATGTATAGGATCTGTTCGCCATTCGAGGTGAGTCTTCTCACTATACTTATTTGTGTTGTAATTTGTGTGTGACCGGAGGGTCTTATTCTTGTTGATGAACAGAGGATCTTATTTGAACTATTGACCGGAGGGTCTTAGTATATTATTGTTGGAATAGTGTCTAAGGCTGCACCTATATTAGGCAAGTATTTGACCCGATTGTGCATGGTCCTTTTGGGTTGCCTTCACCATAGCAACTTGATAGGATGATTTATTAAGAGAGAATAAATATTATTAATATATTATGAGAATAATATAAAGAATAATAATATTGTTATTTGATTAATATAAGTCATAAATTAATTGGTATTAATTTGGTGACTTAAAGAGATTAATTAAATAAGAGGGTATAAACTGTCAATTGTTTGATAGTTACACTTTAGACTGTAAATCCTTATTGGATAGGGGTTGGACGAATTCTAGAGCTAAGGATAGCTCAAAATCGTCCAACGCTATCTATGGTAAGGATATGGATTGCTTTAAGAGAAGATTATCCAACTAGGGTTTAAGTTGTAACCCTTAAGGAGTCTACAAGTATAAATAGATCCCATGGCTTAGGGAAATTGGCACCTCATTGAGAATAGAGAACCCCTGGCCAATTTCCTCCTAGCCTCTCTCTCCCAAATCATCTTCTTTGCTATTTGGTGTTTGTAAGCCATTAGAGGAGTGACAATTGTGACTCTAGAGCTCCAAGACAACAAGATCAAACAAGAGATTCAAAGGTATGCTTCTAGATCTGATTTTGTATTGTTTTATACCTAATTAGTTGTTAGAAGTCTTGGATTCAAAGCATGTTTAATTAGAAAGCCTAGATCCAAGCATTAGGGTTTTGCATGCACACATAGGAAAGTTCTTATGGCTAAAACCCATCAGTGATGGTACACTAATAAATCTTGATGAACCTAATAGCTATAAGGAAGCCATGGCAGGCCCAAAGTCTGAAAAATGGAAAGAGGCAATGGATAGCGAGATCCAATCCATGTATGATAACCAAGTTTGGAATTTGGTTGATTATGTGCCCGGACGTAAGACCGTTGGGTGCAAATGGATCTTCAAGAAGAAGACCGACGTGGATGGAAACGTACACACATATAAAGCGCGATTGGTCGCGAAGGGCTTTACTCAAACTCCTGGAGTTGACTATGATGAGACCTTCTCACCAGTTGCGAAGATAAAATCTATTAGAGTGATGCTAGCGATTGCCGCATTTCATGATTATGAGATTTGGCAAATGGATGTCAAGATTGCTTTCCTTAACGGAAAGTTGGCTGAGGATGTTTACATGGCTCAGCCAGAGGGGTTTGTGGATCCGAAGCATCCGAATAGAGTGTGAAAGCTTGAGAAGTCCATTTATGGACTTAAGCAAGCGTCTCGCAGATGGAATCTTTGCTTCGATGAGAAGGTCAAAGAGTTTGGATTTGTACGAAGCGAAGATGAATCTTGTGTATATGTCAAAGCCAGTGGGAGTATAGTAAGCTTCCTCGTTCTATATGTCGATGACATATTACTCATAGGAAACGACATCCCGGCTCTGCAGGAAGTTAAGTCCTGGCTCGGGAAGTGCTTCGCTATGAAGGACCTCGGAGATGCTTCTTACATTTTGGGAATAAGGATAGTAAGAGAAAGAAGTAAGAGACTTATTGGACTTAGTCCGAACAATTACTTAGGGAAGGTACTAAAACGTTTTAGTATGGAAAACTCGAAGAAGGGAGAATTACCGATACAAAGTAATGCCAAGTTGAGTAAGACTCAAAGTCCGAGTACCGAAGCTGAGATAGCTGAAATGAGCCGAGTACCATACGCTTCCGCAGTTGGCTCAATCATGTACGCTATGACTTGTACTCGCCCTGATGTAGCCTTTGCTTTGAGCATGGTTAGTAGATATCAAGGGAACCCTGGTAGAGCCCATTGGGTTGCGGTAAAGAATATCCTTAAGTACCTTCGGAGGACGAATGAATGGTTCTTAGTCCTCGGGGGGAGTGATGACTTGAAGGTGCGAGGGTATAGTGACGCCAGTTTTCAGACCGACAAGGACAACTACCGTTCGCAGTCGGGCTGGGTCTTTACCCTGAATGGAGGAGCATTGACTTGGAAAAGTTCCAAGCAGGAAACCATAGCTGATTCAACGTGTGAATCAGAGTACATTGCAGCGAGCGAAGCGTCGAAGGAGGCAATATGGCTGAAGAACTTCATCGGTGATCTTGGAGTTGTACCCGCCATAAAGGAGCCCACGGAGATTTTCTGTGATAATGAAGGAGCGGTTGCCTTGACCAAGGAACCGAGAGATCATGGTAGATCTAGACATATCGATAGAAAATATCACTTTATTAGACATCATGTAGAAGAAGGACAACTCGTAGTGAAGAGGATGTCATCAGAAGATAACCCAGCAGATCCGCTTATGAAGGGACTGAGTAGGGTTAAGCACTTGCAGCATGCTAGGAGTATTGGGCTGAAGGATGATATTAGCATAGATTAGATAGATAGTATTAGAAACGTGTAATAGATAAATGTAATTAACATTTGATGATTAAATAAAGGAGTTTTATTTATAAGTAATGTTACTATCTTATGTTAATTGTTTAACTATTGTTTCATTTTGCATGTTTTGACTTCCAGAATAATTGAGTTTATTAAGAATAATCGATTTATCCAAATTGTCCACAATCGTTCATATGTTGGAAGTAGATATGAATGAAGATTATCATAAATCGGTGTGTAGATTGTCTAAATGGTATTAGACATAGCAAAAGATTGCTGCGAAGTTCATGAGTGCTTATGAACTGGTTTTGAGCATTGGAATAAACCCGTGCTTGCTGGAATCACCTTATGGAATATGATGTAAAAGGGTGATCGCAAGACGATAATATCATATAGTCTTAAAACCTAGATATATGATTTGTTATTTGTTAATTGGTTGTACATTGATAATGCAAAAACGCATCAGTAACTCGGTGTAATAAAACGCATTGTTGTGTATAGTTGATTAATGAATAAGTAAATGCATATAAGTTGAAGTTTATCTGTAACTTTTATCCTAAGAAGGTAAAAGCGATATCTCGGCCGCTCGATGATTTGATTTGACTTATGTGCTGGGCCTGGTCAGAACTGAATTGATGTGTTCGATTAAGTTCTATGTTGAATAAATCAGAGATCGAGAAACCTAAATGCTTGACTAATCATTCCATAGAATTGGCAGCATGATATCTAACAAAGGACTGTACGATCCCTTATCTAAAGGACAAGATTGATTAGATCAGAGTTTGACAGCGTCTTTGAGAGCTACGATTGCAAATCGAATTGTACTTGTGCATATAGTTACTAGACTTATCCAAGTGGGAGACTGTTGGAATAGTGTCTAAGGCTGCAACTATATTAGGCAAGTATTTGACCTGATTGTGCATGGTCCTTTTGGGTTGCCTTCACCATAGCAAATTGATAGGATGATTTATTAAGAGAGAATAAATATTATTAATATATTATGAGAATAATATAAAGAATAATAATATTGTTATTTGATTAATATAAGTCATAAATTAATTGGTATTAATTTGGTGACTTAAAGAGATTAATTAAATAAGAGGGTATAAACTGTTAATTGTTTGATAGTTACACTTTAGACTGTAAATCCTTATTGGATAGGGGTTGGACGAATTCTAGAGCTAAGGATAGCTCAAAATCATCCAAGGCTATCTATGGTAAGGATATGGATTGCTTTAAGAGAAGATTATCCAACTAGGGTTTAAGTTGTAACCCTTAAGGAGTCTACAAGTATAAATAGATCCCATGGCTTAGGGAAATCGGCACCTCATTGAGAATAGAGAACCCCTGGCCGATTTCCTCCTAGCCTCTCTCTCCCAAATCATCTTCTTTGCTATTTGGTGTTTGTAAGCCATTATAGGAGTGAAAATTGTGACTCTAGAGCTCCAAGACAACAAGATCAAACAAGAGATTCAAAGGTATGCTTCTAGATCTGATTTTGTATTGTTTTATACCTAATTAGTTGTTAGAAGTCTTGGATTCAAAACGTGTTTAATTAGAAAGCCTAGATCCAAGCATTAGGGTTTTACATGCGCACATAGGAAAGTTCTTATGGCTAAAACCCATCAATTATTGACCGGAGGGTCTCTGTACATATAGACCGGAGGGTCTTAGTACACTATCGACCGGAGGGTCTTATTTGTTTATTATGTGTTATGTGTTATCGTGCATACTGTCTTTGTGAGTTATGTTGTTATGATAATATGTGTATATATTGATCTTATGTGTTTATTTGAGTACTGCGATATCCTGCATTATGTCTATGTGAATCATGTTGTGTATTTATTATGAGCTTATAGAGTTAGGACCGGAGGGTCCATAGAGTTAGGACCAGAGGGTCCACAGAGTTAGGGCCGGAGGGTCCACAAAGTTAGGACCAGAGGGTCCATTAGAGTTGTGGGACTGGAGAGTCCCACTGAGACACATTGACTGGAGGGTCTTTCAGAGTTATAGCCTCGAGTGGCTTGTGTGTATTTGTGGTATTTTGGGGAACTCGCTAAGATTTTTGCTTACTATGTTATGTGTTATGTGTTTCAGGTACTTCTCAAGATCACGGGAAGGCGCCGGCTCGATTGTACACACGAGATAAAGAGTTATCTTTTTTTGGATCCTGGATTATTAATCAAACAATTATTGAACTGTGTTTTGTTAAATTGATAATTGGGATTTTTGTGAAATGCATTATGAGAAAACTTGTAATTTAAAAATGAAAATTTTGGTTCGAAAATGTATGGTGTTACAAGTTGGTATCAGAGCCTTGGTTTGAGGGATTCGGGTACACCTTTAGGTATATCTGGACTCAAACTGAGGATTTGAGAAAAAATTTCAAAAGAAATGATTTTTCTAAATCAAGCAAGAGTTTCTAAGAGAAAAACGAGAAGAGCAGTGTGTAGAATCAGCCAGAGCCCGAACGGTGATTTCCCAAAATACCCTTACTTATTGTGTTATGAGCTATTATTGAGATATTATTGATGCATGCCAGAGATAGGCTAGGTATTTCATATTTTAGGACTAGAGTGACCTGATTTGTGATGCCTTAGCCTAGGAGTTGTTGCTATTTGTGATTTGCTTTTGAGTATGTGTGGAGTAAGAGTATCCAACAGGGATCTTTTCGAGAGAGCTTTGAGTAGAGGAGTAATCTAGGAGAGATACGTAGATGAGCATTGGAGGAGCCTGCTGAGAGAGTAGTAGATGCCTACGAGGGGCAAGGTTGATTGAGTTCGGAGATACCCTTTGAGTGTGAATAGAGCAAGTGGAGTTGTAACCTAGAGTGGTTTTACGTGTTAATGGAGATTATGCGATGCCTGAATGCTTCTTGCTTTGTGCTTTGTGGAACTTTTGATGATGGGAGTCAGCTACTGAGTGAATATGACGATATTCAGGAGGTAGATGGATGACATCATAAGGAGTTCTTCAGCAGCTGATGGTAGAGAAGTGTGAAAACCTAGGAAGAGCGTAGAGAGTGGCGTTTGTCAGATGAGTATGCTGATAGAGGAGAGTATTCGCAAGAGAGCGACCAGGTATGACGGGATTAGTGATTGAGGAGGTTGAGCAGCTACTTAGGAAATATGGGATGATCCGTGTGGAAAGTATGGGTAGATGTGGCAGGTAGTATGTGTGACATCCCCATAATTCTCGGCCAGAAAAGACCGATTTAATTTATGCTTTTTAAAATAAAATCAGAGAAATCTTTTTAAAAGATGTTGCGGAATTGGTCCCCAAACAACATATGATAAAAGTTTATCAAAATCCTTCATTAAGAAGGTATATATTTTCCATATATATCAAAACCTCGGGATGTCATGTTCCGATACAGATCAAAAGCATAAACAAGACATTATAAGCCTTTCAACAGTTATTTACAACTACTGGCCTATAATCCAAAAATCTCTTGTCGTCCTTCGACTATGCTCGGGGTCCACTACCTGTAATCATAAAACTGAGTGGGTCAGGCTTGGGAGCCTGGTGAACATATAGGGTTTTCAACCCACAATAATAATATACTTATTAAGTTCACCAATCAACAATAACCCTGATTACCCATTCCCGTTGTCCTCACTTCACGTCCCTAAACACCTATCACAAGGGACCTAGCCTAAGGATTATCATCGGGATGGACACTACTGCTAAGGGGATTCCTCAGAAATAAATGTCCTAAAGGCAACCATGTGGGGGATGGAGTACATCTGGTGAGCACATAGTTCAAATAAACACACAGTTCGAATAAACACCTACAGGTTGCGAGCCTGCTAGTGTTCCACTGGACTATCTAGAAAGTCCGTGGTCGTCATATATACTCCGCTAGATGACTAGATCATCAATATCATCTATAACGAGGCCTCTCATTATTTCATTTTATCACACATCAACTATTATATCTACCCATGTTCTACCCAACACATTTTGTAGATAAAAAACATATACAATTTAAAACTTGTATAAAACATCAATTCAACAGTCACCTCGAATAAACAATTAGCATATTTACACATAACACGTATTTCAAGGTAAATACTTCATATCTATGTGTAAATTGAAAGTAACTACACACTCACTTATTTTGGTGAAAATCGGGCATCAATTCATTTCCTAAAACGATCGTTTCTAATAAAACCGAGAGTTTTATTGAGAAGCCGGGCTCTGCAAAATTCGGGCTTCGAAACCGAAAAGATAAATTTTCTGGGATTCTCGGGCACTTCGTGGGGTATTCCGGGCTTTACAATCGATACTGGGGCTTTGCGGGATGTTAAGATGAAGAAAATATGGGTTTAGGGGTTAAAAGTGGCAATTTCTTAAAAGTATCCGAGAAGGCTCGCAGCCTTCTATTTATAGGGTGAAGCTTCCGATCGGACGGCTGAGAAGCTTCGCAGGCGAAGGCTCGCACATGGCTCTCACATGGCTCGCACATGGCTCGCACCTGCGAGGGCTCGGTGACAGCTTCTAAGTGGACCGGAGTCTACTGGTGCACCTGCGAGGTTCGAAGCTAGGCTATGTGAGGCTCGGAGCTAGGCTATGTGAGGCTCGGAGCTAGGTGCGAGGCTCGGACGGAGAGCTGGCTGCTTCGAATTGGGCCTCCTCCTCAGTCGAATCAGAAGAGGACACATGGCTTCGCATGACTCAGCAACTTCGGTGACTCAGCAGCCTGATGACTCAGCAGCCTGGTGACTCAGCAGGACACGTGTCACATTCTAAGCGAGGGTGACGTGGCAAAGTGTGACTATGCGAAATTTCTCGATTTTCGCGCCAAAATTTCTAATATCCATAACTTTCGCATACGAGCTCCGTTTTTGATGTTCTTTATATGCACGCGTAGCTAAAATTACGATCTACAACTTCTGTTTAGACTTTGATGGCTAAT
Organism: Lactuca serriola; assembly: GCF_051521515.1. NCBI lineage: Eukaryota > Viridiplantae > Streptophyta > Magnoliopsida > Asterales > Asteraceae > Lactuca > Lactuca serriola. The sequence goes on from NC_136410.1 coordinate 109,539,833, forward strand.
TTTAACTTTAAATTTTATATTGTTATTTTTAACAGACCGGGACAGGAAATCCGTTAAAAATTCATAACTTCTTCATCCGACGTCCGTTTTCGTCAGACTTTTTACCGTTGTGCTCCTAATGACGAGACCTTCAATTCTCGTTTAGGTTGTGTTGGCTAAAAATCGCTCGATCTAAAATTCGAGTTTTTAGCTGTCTACTACTATGCTGAAACTTCGAAAAATCATAACTTCCTCATACGAAGTCAGATTTGGGCGTTCTTTTTATCGAAATTCTCGGTTTAACGAATACTACGACTTTCGTTTAGATTACTAAGGCTAAAAAGTAGTTTATCGAAAATTCACTTTTTACGACATTCAGCACCGTGCCGGTTTTGTCGTGAAACTTCGACAGGTCATAACTTCTTCGTTATAACTCGGATTTTGGTATTCTTTATATCCCCGAAATCCTTGCTTCGACTACTAAAACTTTATTTAAAGATATCGGGCTTATCTCACACTTTAATTTTGATGCTTATTTTTATTCTTAATTAATTAAGCCCTAATAATTAGACATAAAACACATAATTCACATAATATTCACATAATTCCTTTTCATTTATTCAAAATGAGTTACAAAGGTTAACCTAGACTATCAACTCAATATAAATGCCTAGGATAGAAACACGAGTGTTACAATTCTCTCCCCCTTAGGATGATTCCATCCCCGGAATCACATATCACGAAACAACTGCGAGTAGCGACTCATCATGTCACTCTTCGTTTCCCAAGTGAGATTTGGTCCATTCGTATGTTTCCAGTGCACAAGCACTAAATCGACCATCTTGCGTCGTAACTTCATAGTCTTACGGTCAACGATTGCCTCAGGTTCCTCGATCAACCTCTTGTTTTCATCCAACCTTAACTCAGAAATCGGAATTATGTCGGGCACATCTCATGTGAACTTTGTCAAATAACACACATGAAAGGTGTTATGAATACCCTCTAGTTCTTCCAGTAACTCTAGCTTGTAAGCTTGATTCCCGATTCTCTGAAGAACTTTAAATGGTCCAATAAACCTTGGACTCAACTTCCCTCTCTTACCAAATCTTATAAGTCTCTTCCACGGCGAGACTTTAAGTAAAACCGAATCTCCAACATCGAAGGATATCGGTTGTCTTTTCTTTTCAGCATAACTCTTTTGTCGATCTTGAGCAACTAGCATCCTTTCCCTTATCACTTTCAACTTTTCAGCAGTCTCATGGACTATTTCAGGTCCCATAAACTGCTTTTCCCCAGCTTCCAGCCAGCATGATGGCGTTCGACACTTTTCCCCATACAAAGCGTGATAAGGTTCCACCTTAATGCTTGAGTGGAAACTATTATTATAGGAGAATTCTACTAAAGGTAAGTGTTCATCCCAGTTACCTTGGAATTCTAGGGTACATGCTCTCAGCATATCCTCCAATGTTTGAATCGTTCACTCGCTCTGACCATCGGTTTGCGGATGGTAAGCTGTACTCAAACACAACTTGGTACCAAATTCCTCTTGTAGACTCCTCCAAAACCTTGAGGTAAAACGGCTATCACAAACAGACACAATCGTTAACGGAACACTGTGAAGCCTCACAATTTCCTTCACATAAGAATTCGCAAGTTTATCCATAGACCATTTCTCTTTGGCCGCTATGAAATGCGCACTCTTAGTGAAATGATCAACGACCACCCAAATCATGTCGTGACCGTTCCTTGTTCTGGGTAGTTTAGTCAAAAAATCCACGGTGATGTCTTCCCATTTACCCATGGGTACGGGTAAAGGTTCTAAACTCCCATACGGTTTCTGATGTTGTGCCTTAACCTTAGCACAAGTTACACACTCGGCCACATACTTAGCAACATCGAGCTTCATCGTCGGCCACCAATAATAGGGTTTTAGATCCCTATACATTTTTGTACTGTCGGGATGAATCGAGTACATGGTCTTGTGAGCTTCTTCCATCAGAAGATCCCTTATTTCTCCTGTCTTAGGTACCCAAATTCTATCTTGAAATACCTTCAACCCTTGGTTGTTTGTACCGAACACTAACGTTTTGCCCAAACGTTCTTCCTTTCGGTCATTTTTCTCTAAAGCTTCCTCTTGATCTTTCTTTATACTTTCCACAATTGTCGAGCCAACTTCAATTCTCAACGCTCTTGGCCTTTTCTTTTCAAGGTTTACCTTCCGACTGAGAGCATCAACAACAACATTTGCTTTACCAGGGTGGTAAAGTATCTTACAGTCGTAGTCCTTGAGTAACTCTAGCCAGAGTCGTTGCCTCATGTTCAATTCCTTCTGATTAAAGAGATATTGGAGACTCTTATGATCAGTGAAAAGTTTACACTTTGTGCCATAAAGACAATGCCTCCATATCTTCAAGGCAAATACTACCACTGCCAACTCCAGATCATGAGTGGGGTAGTTCTTTTCATGTTCCTTCAATTGCCTCGATGCATACGCGATCACTTTATCCCTTTGGGTCAGAACACAACCTAACCTAACTCCAGATGCATCGCTATAAATTGCGAAGTCATCAACTCCTTCAGGCAATGAAAGAATCGATGCTTCACACAATCTCTTCTTCAACTTCTCAAAGGCTTCCTTATGCTTCTTATTCCAAGCATAAGTAGCTCCTTTGTGGGTCAAAGCTGTTAATGGAGTAGCAATCAAAGAAAAGCCTTGGATAAACCTTCGGTAATATCCAGCTAATCCTAAAAAGCTTCGAATCTCCGTAGGACTCTTTGGTTGTTCCCACTTCATTACAGCTTCAATCTTTGCTGGGTCAACCATTATTCCTTCTTGGTTAACCACATGACCTAAAAATTGGACTTCTTGAATCCAAAATTCACATTTGGAGAACTTTGCATACAACTTCTCCTTTTTTAGGACTTCTAGCACTTCACGTAGATGCTTTTCATATTCCTGCTTGCTTTTCGAATAAATCAAGATATCGTCTATGAATACTATCACGAATTTATCTAAGAATGGTTTACAAACCCTATTCATCAAATCCATGAAAGCTGCTGGGGCATTGGTTAGTCCGAACGACATAACCAAAAATTCATAGTGTCCATATCTCGTTCTAAACGCAGTCTTTCGATATCCTGCTCTCTCACCTTTAGTTGATGGTATCCTGATGTAAGATTGATCTTCGAGAAATAGCTCGAACCCTGCAACTGGTCGAACAAGTCATCGATCCTTGGCAACGGGTACTTGTTCTTTATCGTCGCTTTGTTCAACTCTCTATAATCGATGCACATTCTCATGCTCCTGTCTTTCTTCTTTACAAATAACACAGGGGCTCCCCAGGGTGATGAACTAGGTCGAATGAAACCTTTGTCCATTAACTCCTGAAGTTGTGTCATAAGTTCTTTCATTTCGGTTGGCGCTAATCGATAAGGTGCTTTTGCTATCGGCGTCGTTCCTGGTAACAAGGCGATACGAAATTCTACTTGTCGATCAGGGGCAATCCGGGAAGATCTTTGGGAAAGACTTCCGGATAATCACACACCACCAGAATATTCTGCACTTCCTTCTTTTCCATCTTAGCATCGATCACCAACGCTAGATATGATGTACATCCCTTGGCCAAACAATTTATGGCTTTCATTAGGGAAATGATTCTAGAATTTACTCTGCGTTTGTCTCCATACACCATAAACGACTCTTTCCCTGGCGGGTTTACTTTTACTATCTTCTTTCTACATAGTATTTCTGCATCGTTGGCGCTACGCCAATCCATTCCTAAAACTATGTCGAATCCATTTAACTCGATAGGCAATAATTCCTCTTGGAACTTATTCCCATCCAAGTCAATGAGGATGTTTTTCATACGATGGCTAACAGGTACAAACGTGCCACTAGCAATCTCGACTAATAAGGCATTAACTAGCCTATCTATAGGCAAAGCTAGCTTTCTACCAAATTCATGCGATATAAAGGAGTAATTGGCTCCAGAATCAAACAAAATTTGGGCAGGCAATTCATTTACGAGAAAGGTACTTGAAGCGACATCGGCTTCTTCTTTCGCAGCTTCGAGCGTCATCTGGAAGGCTCTCACCTTCGGCTTTGGTGGTATGTTAGGCCTTCCTGCATCTTTCTTCTTTGGGCAATCCTTAGCAATATGCCCTTCTTCACGGCACTCGTAGCACACCCTCTTGTTGGTGGTGCACTCATTGGCATAGTGCCCCGTTTTCCCACACTTGTAGCAGGTTACTTCCTCGCCACATTTTCCCGAGTGCTTCTTCTTGCACTTCTCGCACCATTTAAATTCATTTCCTCCCCTGAACTTCTTTGAACCGAACTTGCTCTTTTTGTTGGGTTTAGAAGACCCTTCAAATTTCCTCTTCTCACCAACCTCGACTTTGCTGGCAAGTCTTCCCTTAATCATGTCCTCCACAGACTTGGCAGCCCAGATAGCTGCCTCCAAAGTAAGTGCCTGACGTACTGGCACCGCGTACTCCCATGGAAGTCCCTTTGCGTAGCCGTCTATTTTTGCTAACTCATCTGGGACAATACGCAAAGCAAACTCCATTTTGTCTGTGAAGTTATTCGTATATTCGTCAGCGGTCATACTCCCCTTCTGCAACGTTAGAAATTGGTTTTCTAACTCAAGTACGTTTTGGGCTGAGCAGTACTTACGCTTGAAGTGCACCAAGAACTCTGCCCAAGTTAATTGCAGTGGCTCATTAGGGCTTAGGGTTTTCCCCAAAGTGCTCCACCAACGAGCAGCACTACCCTTGAACTGACGTACTGCAAACGTAGTTTGTAACTTGCCTTGGCAATCACAAGTCATGAAAGCCAACTCCATTTCCGAGATCCAGTCCATTACTCCGACAGGATCTTCTTTTCCATTGAAGGTCGATGGCTTGCAAGTCATAAAGTCCTTATACTTGCACCCATTTCTCTCCATTCTACCCTCGTGGTTATTCCTCCCAACCACAAGCGGTTCACTATGACCAACCGATCTACTGTTGTTCCCTTCTTCAGATCAATCGTCATTTAGTTCACGTTGTTCAACAGGAACTGAAGGTTCATCCCTGTCGTTCAGTAACGTTTGCCTTAATTCCTCCCTTTGTTCAGCCAACATGGTCTGAATCATGGTTCGTACTCTAGCCATGGTGATGGGTTCGGGTGCAGCTCCTACTATAGGCACCTGTTCCACCACTTGAGGTTGAGGTTGTTGGTTTCTGTTTGCATTTCCAGCTCCACTTCGAGTTCTTGCCATTACAATCTATATACCGAATAAGGCGAATTTAGGTCTTTATCCTTGTTAGACATGTCAATTCCCTTATCACTCCGAAACGTTTACATGTTAGTTCTAATCTCGTATTCATACGCTTAGAATCCTACACACATAAGGTTTCCAGATCCGGTCGGCAACAGACCATAGATCCGAACAAATAATGGCACACATGGCAAACACATAACATTTAGCACATAAGGGCATTTTAGGCATCATCCCTAAAATAAACTAGTGCTCGTGTCTAAAATATGGCAGACACTCATCTCACAATCATCACTTAGCATTCTAAGTTCAAGTCTAAAAATTCTACAATTTCTTAGTTCGCTTAAACTAATGCTCTGATACCAACGGTGACATCCCCATAATTCTCGGCCAGAAAAGACCGATTTAATTTATGCTTTTTAAAATAAAATCAGAGAAATCTTTTTATAAGATGTTGCGGAATTGGTCCCCAAACAAAATATGATAAAAGTTTATCAAAATCCTTCATTAAGAAGGTATATATTTTCCATATATATCAAAACCTCGGGATGTCATGTTCCGATACAGATCAAAAGCATAAACAAGACATTATAAGCCTTTCAACAGTTATTTACAACTACTGGCCTATAATCCAAAAATCTCTTGTCGTCCTCCGACTATGCTCGGGGTCCACTACCTTTAATCATAAAACTGAGTGGGTCAGGCTTGGGAGCCTGGTGAGCATATAGGGTTTTCAACCCACAATAATAATATACTTATTAAGTTCACCAATCAACAATAACCCTGATTACCCATTCCTGTTGTCCTCACTTCACGTCCCTAAACACCTATCACAAGGGACCTAGTCTAAGGATTATCATCGGCATGGACACTACTGCTAAGGGGATTCCTCAGCAATAAATGTCCTAAAGGCAACCATGTGGGGGATGGAGTACATCTGGTGAGCACACAGTTCAAATAAACACACAGTTCGAATAAACGCCTACAGGTTGTGAGCCTGCTAGTGTTCCACTGGACTATCTAGAAAGTCCGTGGTCGTCATCTATACTCCGCTAGATGACTAGATCATCAATATCATCTATAACGAGGCCTCTCATTATTTCATTTTATCACACAGCAACTATTATATCTACCCATGTTCTATCCAACACATTTTGTAGATAAAAAGCATATACAATTTAAAACTTGTATAAAACATCAATTCAACAGTCACCTCGAATAAACAATTAGCATATTTACACATAACACGTATTTCAAGGTAAATACTTCATATCTATGTGTAAATTGAAAGTAACTACACACTCACTTATTTTGGTGAAAATCGGGCAGCAATTCGTTTCCAAAAACGATCGTTTCTAATAAAACCGGGAGTTTTATTGAGAAACCAGGCTCTGCAAAAGTCGAGCTTCGAAACCGAAAAGATAAATTTTTTGGGCTTCTCGGGCACTTCGTGGGGTATTCCGGGCTTTACAATCGATACCGGAGCTTTGCGGGATGTTAAGATGAAGAAAATATGGGTTTAGGGGTTAAAAGTGGCAATTTCTTAAAAATATCCGAGAAGGCTCGTAGCCTTCTATTTATAGGGTGAAGCTTCTGATCCAACGGCTGAGAAGCTTCTGATCCAACGGCTGAGAAGGTTCGCAGGCGAAGGCTCGCACATGGCTCGCACCTGCGAGGGCTCGGCGGCAGCTTCTAAGTGGACCGGAGTCTACTGGTGCACCTGCGAGGTTCGGAGCTAGGCTATGCGAGGCTTAGAGCTAGGCTATGCGAGGCCGAATCAGAAAAGGACACGTGGCTTCGCATGACTCAGCAGCTTCGGTGACTCAGCAGCCTGATGACTCAGCAGCCTGGTGACTCAGCAGGACACGTGTCACATTCTAAGCGAGGGTGACGTGGCAAAGTGTGACTATGCGAAATTTCTCGATTTTCGCGCCAAAACTTCTAATATCCATAACTTTCGCATACGAGCTCCGTTTTTGACGTTCTTTATATGCCCGCGTAGCTAAAATTACGATCTACAACTTCTGTTTAGACTTCGACGGCTAATTTTAACTTTAAATTTTATATTATTATTTTTAACAGACCAGGATAGGAAATCCGTTAAAAATTCATAACTTCTTCATCCGACGTTTGTTTTCGTCAGAATTTTTACCGTTGTGCTCCTAATCACGAGACCTTCAATTCTCATTAAGGTTGTGTCGGCTAAAAATCGCTCGATCTAAAATTCGAGTTTTTAGCTGTCTACTACTACGCTGAAACTTCGAAAAATCATAACTTCCTCATACGAAGTCAGATTTGGGCGTTCTTTTTATCGAAATTCTCGGTTTAACGAATACTACGAATTTCGTTTAGATTACTAAGGCTAAAAAGTAGTTTATCAAAAATTCACTTTTTACGACATTCAGCACCGTGCCGGTTTTGTCGCGAAACTTCGACAGGTCATAACTTCTTCGTTATAACTCGGATTTTGGTATTCTTTATATCCCCGAAATCCTTGTTTCGACCACTACAACTTTATGTAAAAATATCGGGCTTATCTTACACTTTAATTTTGATGCTTATTTTGATTCTTAATTAATTAAGCCCTAATAATTAAGCATAAAACACATAATTCACATAATATTCACATAATTCCTTTTCATTTCTTCAAAATGAGTTACAAAGGTTAACCTAGACTATCAACTCAATATAAATGCCTAGGCTAGAAACATGAGTGTTACAGTATGGGCCCGTACTACTGAAAGCAGAGGACCCACACTCGATACAAGGAGAATTCCAGAGGTTCTAAGTAGCATACTGAGAGGTGATTACATGGTTCATGTACCATGATCCGTAGCAGATTGAGAGGTAAACACGTGATTCGAGTACCATGATTCTTGGCAGTTAGTGCTTCTGGTGTTACCGGTTATTTTGATTGATATCAAATATGATAGACTGTGGGGCTAGAGGGCCATGTTGACGAGCTTCAAGGGAGTGTACTTTGAGGTGGGAAAATGAGATGCTAGTCTGAGTCGCAAAACTTAGGGATGAGTAGAGGTAGTACTTCATGGAGGATTACGGTTTGAGCTACGCAGTAGGCCGCTAGCGGAAATGCCACTTCCTGTGATTGAAGTGTGCTATTTCTGTGAGGAGTAGAAGGGATATTGAGTTATGGTCCAGAGTTGGAGGTAAACCCTGTGGGGTAGAAAGAGTGGTGGCCTTTTCACCAAAGTATTTAGGCAGTATGTTTGCTGTGAGGTATTGTTATACCAGGAAAGAGTTATTAGTAGGACTAAGATGTATGAGAACAAGGAGGTGCCTTATTGGGGGAAAGGTATTTTTATTAGCAGTTCCCGGTGGTAAAAGGAGTATATCGGGGCGGTGGCCCTCGTGGTCTATGTTGTGTATCGGAAATGAGAATGAGGTCTATTGCTTTTATAAATATTTCCCGATTTGGGAAGCGGGGCGAGGAGTCAAAGTTGAAGTGCGCGGTGGTGCATTGTTTTAAGATTTTGACTCAGATCTAATGTGGAACAGTAGGGTATCCGGTGGTGTGTCGGTCAGAGGTTTCAAAGTGATTGGAGGCAGTTACATGGGGAGGATTCCGAGGTTTACATATGGGGTTCGGGGTACTTGGAGTTATTTGGTCATTTCTGAAAGTCATCGAGTGTTATGTGGTACGTCCCCTGAGTTGGGAATGATACATCTGGAGAGCCAGTCTGTAGTGTGGTTAATTGAGTATGACATTAGGCGACGGTTCGAACCCTATGTGGGGGAGAACGTGGTATTTTGTTGGGGAAATCATCACTCTATTCAATTTGGGAATTAGAGGATTGGGTGTCAGGAACTTGCGGTACGGTCATATGAGACTTAGGTTTAGTGGTGGATGAGGCAAGGCGTAGAGCGAGATTATGCATATTGTACGTGCCCAAGAAAGAACGAGTGTATCCACGACAAGTAGTTGTCGGTTAGGGATCTTATTGTGGTCAAGGACTCTTTAGGAATTGCAATGGATGAGTTTGAAGCGGTTGGTTCGTCGAGGTACAGTTTCGATTGTTGATATTTGATAGCTTGATGTATAGATTGTATCTACACTCAAGGAGGAGCAGCATTTGATTTGTCAATTAGTTTCAGAGTTCTTATGAGTAGCTTCACATAGGTTTTGATCAGTAATAGGATGGGGTTCGGATAATCGTCAACATGATCTCAGTCCTTGATGATTTCTCCGTGTTTCAATTTGTGAGCAGAGTATTTCGAGGTTATGAGTGGTGCGAGAAGAAGATTAATGGTCGTAGCAAGACATTGTGAGATTCGATGATGGTGTATCGGGGTATCCGAGTATGTTGACCTAAGTTGTTGGGTTACTTTGAGACTCAAGTTTATGATATGATAAGTGGAGTATCGAATAATTATTGTTCTAGTGGGAACCCATCAGCTGATTGTTCGGATGGTGATTGTCCAAGAATGTGAATTGTATCAAGAGGAAGAGGCATTGTTGCTACAATGGGCGTCAGGAGTAGTGATGCCCAGTCTGGGTGGGTGAGTGCACCTGTCCATGACGGATTACGGGGCATGATTTCAATGAGCGCAATATGGTGATGGCTTAATGATGAGATTATGTGGTGGTAAGAGAGTGGAATGATCCAGGTGGGATTAATCACTTTGTTATATCAGGGAAAAACCATGGGGAGAGCCCATGGCGAGTAAGTGAGTGATGTAAGCCTACGGGGAGTCGTAGCATTCACGAGTGAACGAGTAAGTGATGTAAGCCTGCAGGGAGCCGTAGCATTCACGAGTGAGTGAGTAAGTGATGTAAGCCTGCGGGGAGCCGTAGCATTCACGAGTAAGTGAGTAAGTGATGTAAGCCTGCGAGGAGTTGTAACATTCACGAGTCAATGTGAGAGTATTGTATGACTACGGGAACCCATAGTATTCCCTGGTTAGAGCATGACACAGAGGAGTTATTAGGCTTAAGTAGCCTTGGCGACTGAGTCTTTGGGAACCTAGTGGCCGGATCAGGAACGAGACTGGGGTCTCCATGATGATCGAGATCCATTATATCTTGAATTAGGAAGAGGTTTTCGCAATTCAGAGAGAATTGGAGAGTAATGTATGCGTAGATTCGCAGATCACAGGTCGTGAGTCGAGTATCTGATTAGAGATGAGTGATTCCAACTCTGCTGCTGAACCGGACTCTCGAGTTGAGTCTGGCCCTATCTGTGTAAAGGATAGATGAGTTGAGATTTTAGGTCCCTGATGGATTTCATTTGGAGTGGTTGTGGTTTGTATCTGATGTTCTAGACCTGGTAGGGTCGGTTCTTTTAGTTTGAGAAGGACCTCAGCACTCATGGAGTTAATGAGCGTTAGACGACAAAGGTCGGAAATGATGTGTGACTACAGATTAGTTGCAATATCGCTTGGAGTAAGCGAACCTAGTGATTGCTTGGTTATGTGGTTGGTTGGGATAGCTCTGTTAATTTGGACGGTTAGGCTATGCTCGGGCTTGTGGCCGCCGTTCGAGTTGTCACACGTGCAATGGATGGCGAGGAAAGATTTCGAGGATGAAATCTAATTAAGTGGGGGAGAATTGTAACATCCCGTTTAATAAAGTTATAATATTTAGCGGGGTGAGGGTGTCGGGGAGCCAATTGATGTAATTTTGGATTTTTTTGGGTTAATGTGTAAGTTCATGATTTAATTTGTAAAGATTCCCGAGGGCAGGGGCTATTTGGTATGTTTTGGACCTTATTTGTAATGAATTTATGGAATTAGGGGCTGCATGGTAACTATTGGGATTTAATTTGAAAAGAATTATGGAAGTATGGGTTAAAAAGGTAAATATTGGGTTAAAGTTGAAGAAGATTTGGTGGGGAGAGGCTGGTATTGTAAAAATCTCAAATTGTTTGAGTTAAGTAATGGGGTATACCCGGTGCTCCCTCCCAGCGTCTAACCCTAAAAATATCAAGAGCATTCAGCCACCTTGGAGACGTCCCAGCCGCCACCCTCCATGTTTGTTCGCCACTCTGATCAGACCAACCGTTGCCGCCGTTAATCCGCCGCCGGGACGCCATCGAGGCTGCTGGACGACGCAAAATTGATGGGCGTCGCATGCTTGCCGGAGCTGTGAAGCGTGATCGTGGCTTCCGTTCGTCGGGAAGAACTCATCCCGGTTCCCTGCTGTGATTGCTTTCTTCTTCTCCGCCTATTTCGTCACTGTGCCGCCGTCGCTGTCTCTATTTCGAGCAGCAGCCCTAGCGGGTCTTCTTCTTTTCCTCCGACTTCCTTGGGCCGCCGCGAAAGTGGTCGTGGGAAGTGATAGAAGTCAGAGTGTAGCAGCAGCATCATGTATAAGATCTATTCGCCATTCGAGGTGAGTCTTCTCACTATACTTATTTTTGTTGTAATTTGTGTGTGACCGGAGGGTCTTATTCTTGTTGATGAACAGAGGATCTTATTTGAACTATTGACTGGAGGGTCTTAGTATATTATTGACCAGAGGGCCTCTATACATATAGACCGGAGGGTCTTAGTACACTATCGACCGGAGGGTCTTATTTGTTTATTATGTGCTATGTGTTATCATGCATACTGTCTTTGTGACTTATGTTGTTATGATAATATGTGTATATATTGATCTTATGTGTTTATTTGGGTACTGTGATATCCTGCATTATGTCTATGTGAATCATGTTGTGTATTTATTATGAGCTTATAGAGTTAGGACCGGAGGGTCCACAGAGTTAGGACCAGAGGGTCCACAGAGTTAGGGCCGGAGGGTCCACAAAGTTAGGACCGGAGGGTCCATTAGAGTTGTGGGACTGGAGGGTCCCACTGAGACACATTGACTGGAGGGTCTTTCAGAGTTATAGCCTCGAGTGGCTTGTGTGTATTTGTGGTATTTTGGGGAACTCACTAAGCTTTGTGCTTACCGTGTTATGTGTTATGTGTTTCAGGTACTTCTCAGGATCACGGGAAGGCGCCGGCTTGATTGTACACACGAGATAAAGAGTTATCTTTTTTTGGATCCTGGATTATTAATCAAACAGTTATGGAACTGTGTTTTGTTAAATTGATAATTGGGATTTTTGTGAAATGCATTATGAGAAAACTAGTAATTTAAAAATGAAAAATTTGGTTCGAAAATTTATGGTGTTACAATAATCAAGTTACGGGTTTATTGGCGCATTAGGCCCAATAAATGATTCTTGGCCCAAAAGAGTCTTAATCGGGAAAAACTAGGGTTATAACCCATCATTGAGTGTATGAAATATATTGAATTAGGTTTAGGGCTTCACGGGTGAGTTTTGATTTGAATAGTTGTTTTTGAATTGAATAACATGAATAACTTCAAGATTCATCAAGAGTTAATCATACATAGATAGAATTTCCTAGCCGAAAATGCTAGTTGTGACATCATCCCCCCGTTAGAGGGAATATCTGTTGGGTTTTGAGCATTCTAACACTCCTATGGTGTACATGCAACCCTATAAACCTTGGATCTATGTTTTCTCTGTTATACATGCAAATAAGAACTTTCCAAGGCTTTAATCCTAACTAGCATATTATGATGTTCTTAATCTACAAAGTACTAGTTAGATGACATACCTTTTGATGTAGCTTGATGTCTTCAAGCTTTAAGAGCTTAGCCCCAATAGTGTGGAAGCCTCAAGTGGAATCACAAATCACCAAGACACCTTGGAAGACTTTAGAGAATATGAATACCTGTCTCTCTCTTAGTGAAATCGGCTAGCCCTCATAGTGTATCCACACTAGCGCCAATTTCACCAACCAAGGACATCTTTATATAGTGTGGAGGATTAGGGTTAAACCCTAACACCCATGACCTTTCATTTCCTAGGATCCATGGGTTAAACACTCCATGGACTATCCATGAAAGCTTAGCCCAACCTAAATGAACTTGGCCCATTCCATATATATAAGAGTCCATATTTAATTAGTTCCTTTTGATCACTTAATTAATTATAAATTAATTCTTGATCAATACTAATTAAATAATATGATTCCATATTAATATATTAGAACTTATAATATATTAATATTAATCATAAACATACTATTCTCAAAAGATTATCCATATAAATTGTGTCGGTGAAGTGCAACCCAAATGGACCATGCCGGGTCGGGTCAAGTACATACCAAATATAGTTATGGACTTAGACATTAATCCAACAATCTCCCACTTGGATAAGTCTAAAACTATTATTGCGTATGACTTCAAACCTAACTGGCAATCGTAACTCTTAAAGCTGCTGTCGAACTCTGATCTTGTCAACGAACTTGTCCATTAGATAAGGGATCATATATTCCTCCATTCTAGATATCATATGGACTGAGACATGGATTATAATCATTCTCTCTATCCATTTGTTGTTTCCCGATTTCCGATTTATGACGACTGACTAATTGAACAAATCAAATCAATCCTGGCCCGGCCGAGCACTTCCATTTGTCATCATCAAATCATCGAGGGGCCCACAGATATCGCTTTTACCCCGAAGGTAAAAGGAATGGATAAACTTCGACTCATATGGCTTGTTCTACTACTTGTTGAATCATACACAAAGGCACGTTTTATAGCACCGAGTTACCAAATGCGTTTTCGTGCAATCAATGTACAACCAACTCATAGTAACAACTCATATCTCTAGGTTTGAAGAATATAAGATATTATCGTCTCATGATCACTCGTGATAAAATCCATGAAGTGATTCCAATGAGCACGGGTTGAATCCAATACTCAGAACTTATGAGCACTCATGAGTGTTGTAGCCCTTTGTCCAACACCTTAGACCTCTACAAGCCAACCCATGACAGTCTTAATTCATATCTACTTCCAACATATGACCGACTGTGGATGGTTTGAATAACTTAGTCATTCTAGAAGAATAACCTAGTTTATTCGGGAAGTCAAAACATGCAAAATGAAACACAAGAATAATTGAATCCAATATGGTATCAAAACCTATGAACATAAATACAACACCTTTTATTTATCACCATATGATTACACATTATTCATGTATACTGTTTCAGCTATCAACTTTATTCTTGAATTTAAAACAATAGTAATCCCATGCTCCAAGCATGTACACTATGTTTTCTAAACACTAGTCATGCCATACACCAAGTATGTATACTATGTTTGTCTATGATCTTTACTTTGTGAACTAGATCCATTGAACATAACTTCAATAATTCTCTTTTCACACTCCCAAATCCTTACTGCAAATACAAGAATTCCAAATTCATGTCATTTACTGAAATCTGTTAGATTCTAAACTTATATGCATTGATCCTCCCATAATGATTATGCACAAAGTTAGAAAGACTTGACAACAATCATTACAGAGTATTCCAAAGGAGATCAGCTCCTTGGAAACTTCCTTCTTGCATTAAGTTTCCTAATCTTACACAGATTGAATAATTTCTAACTTTGAAACATTTCCATATTCCATTTTGACTATCACTTCTGAACAGGAGTTGCCTCCTTACAGATTATGTCAATATGGTCCTTTCAAAATTATCACTATACTTCCAACTTTCCTTGAGCACCCAATCTTTGGTAAACCTTAGATTGTCCTCGACAATTGTTTAATCCTTTTAGTCATATCCAGTTCTAAACCTTTTCCCTTCTTAATGCCCCAGGCATTTGGAAAATTTTAGAAATGATGAATATAGCACATGTAATTGATCCTATATCCGAAGCATATGGGAATTGATTCATGATGTCTCACATAAAGACTAAACCAGTCTTTTGCTATAATATGTCCATTTCAATTTGCCAAGTTCTCATAATTCAGATTATGAAAAGGGATGCCGTAATCATAATATAATTTTAGAACGCAAATAATCGAATCATATACAAAATTTCCTTATGTTGAGCCATTCCAACATGAAATTCATATATATATCCTTGACTAAATACGATTAAAACCTCAATCTAAGCTTTTAGATTTGAGATGAAGTATAATTTCCTCTCCCTTAATTATAGCAAAACAACTTTTTCCCAATTGAAACCTTTTGTTTTCTATAATTAACATTGCTAACTTGCAACCTTTATCATAATTATCATGCTCCCACTAACATGATGATTATTCGCATAACACTTATGCTCCCACTAGCTTTGACATGTACTCAAAAATCAACTGACTTTCTTACCAAAGTTCAGATTTCTGATACTAGATTGTTTTGATAAAACTTTATCAAAATCATACACCTTCCCTTAGATAGCACACTTGTGTGTCTAAACAATTATGAAGAGGGATGCCGTAATCATAATGGTTAGACCTTTTTTCCACTTCTCATAAGTCCAAGTTAGTGTGCCGGTAAACCACACACGCTCCACTAACGACTTTGAGAATGCAAATATCACAATTGCTATCTAAGCTAAAATCTACTTAGTGAAAGTGTTTCCTCACCATCATTTTCATGAATCGGAGAGAAACCTTATGACACTTAGATTTGCTGGTGTATGTGTTCTTTATCCATGTGAATTGTCATAACCATAGTCACAAGACAAGGATAATGACAAATCCAAAATAATATGGATTGAACTCAATCTTAATTTCTTGCCACCTGGCAGCTCAAGGGCCTGCCATTGCTTCCAAGTTGTTGTGCAACTAATTGAGAACTCTAAGAACTCATATGCAAAGCCAACTTTAACTGGAATGGGCACAGAATATGTCAACACGATAGGTTATAAACCTCAAGTCGTGTGCTGGTGAAGAACCTCAGGTTCTCTTCTTGATTAGTTCTTGAGACTTTCAAGACCTTTAAGACTCCCACTATCCTCTTGACCTATAAGACCCCCTTGTCAAACATCCAAGAGATAGTGTGGATTCTAACCAAGACAAACACTTCACACAATTGGCCTTAGTTGGTCTTTGTTGTATCCAAAACATCACAACTTACCAATTTCAAATGTACAAGAGTTTTAAACCTTCTTTAAGACATGTCACTCAAGTTACAATCTTAGAGTATAACTCTAAGAATTGTTTTTGGAACGAAGTATGAATCATCTTCTTGATTTAACCACTTCAACAATTCAAGTTCCTCTTCTTAGCTATAAGAAGGCTCTTAGAGAATGAATTGTCTCTAAATCATTAAGATGATCACAAAACTGATACGAAAGTACTCTCTCCCATCTTTTCAGATTTGAGAAACTTTTATCCTTCTACCTAATTTGATTCTTCTTATTCGCTCTGCCATACATTGGAACCTTTTCCAATGTCTCAGAATTACACTTAAGCTTGTAAGTATAACCATATTTACTGAGCTATAGTAAATTATGACGAATAATCTTATCGATCTTTTGTGGTGGACTTAATCAGTGCACAAGACTGTGTGCTCGATCCCTTAGTCCTTCACTTGACTCACACATCCATGTGAACAAGTAATTAGTCTTAATTTTCCAATACTTGAAAGTTCTCATTCATCATGCTATACAACTTGCATGATTCCAAGTTCCGGTCCAATTGAAACTTGGGTGATGAGAATCTTTCCTTATTTGGTAAATTTAGACATTACCACAAATGAAAGAATCAATTTCATACTTCCACTCTTGCTATTAATGGAATCTTATAAGCAACAAAAATTTCCACAGATACCATTGTAAGGATATTTTAAAATAAATAAAATCAAAAATTTTCCTTTTATTTTAAAAACTTTGCGGAAGAACTTGTCCTTACAATCCATATGAAAACTTGTTGTTATCAATTCCTAAGCAATATCTCATAACTCCTAAGAAGTAGCTCAAGAATCCGATCTTCAAACTATGCGATAGAAATCCATCTACGCCATCAGATTCAACATATTCTTTCTTTAAGTTTCTTCACTTTTCTTTGATTCTTAAAACATCACCATGTGACCCAGTCACATCATGTATCAGGAATCTCAGAATAGAAACTTAGCAGAGTTAGATAGTGGAATTTACCTGAAGTAGAGTCAAACTTATTGACTTTAACATCCTTAGGTAAATTTGGCAGCTTCGCAACCAATGCCCCTTCCTTTGGCAATATAAACATATGGACCCTTTCATAATGGTACAAGGGACTATCACAGACTTAGCTTTTCTCTTTACCATTTGGTCAACCGAGTTGACTATGGCCGATCCCTTTACCATTGGGAAGAGAATGCTTTTCTGGATTTCCTGTGTCACTATTGTCAATGTCCATCAAGTTTTAAGGAAGTTGATCTTAACAAATAGATAAGATCATTAAGGGTCTTGTCATAGTCTGTTTCATAGGTGTCCCAAAGGAACTCACTATGTGACTTAGAAAGTGATTGAACCACCAACTTTCTCAAGACTTTGACACCCAACTCTCCCGGCTTGTCAATATGTGACTACATCTCCAAGATGTGATCACACCTAGACCTTGCCTTGCCAATAGGGCTTGAGTGACCTTGAACTTGTGGGTTAGGGAGAATAATTGGAGGAGGTGAAAGAAGTATGATTTCCATGGGACATCATCTTCATTTAGGAAAGCTTGTTTCAAGAGATTTAGGAAGATCATAAATGTCTAAACCAGACATCTTTTGGGAGATATTCAAGATAGTTGATCTTAAGTCCTTAATATAACACCCAATATGAAATATTAAGGCTAGGACCCAACAAACTATTTTATAACTTAGAAGAGGGATGCCGTAATCCAAGCTATAAAATATTTGAAGGTAGGTGAATGACGATTCACCAATTTTCACCAAGATAAACGAAATGTATTATTAGGTTTTAATTGGTTTTGAAACTCCTAGATCTATTGAGATTCATTGAACTGTTCAATGGCATGTTTCAATCTCGAGTGTGCCCTTCAGGTTTTGTGACTGGGATGCCGAGGATCACAAAACAAGGTGTGAAGTAACCATGCAAATTACTTGGTACCCTTAAGTGTTTACCCCTCAATCGATGTGCCGGTTAACCACACACGCTCCACCGATACTATGATAAACATTAAGTTACCCTTTGCCTACCTTGTTAAATACGAGTTAGTGTGCCGGTTAACCACACACGCTCCACTAACCGACTTAAACAAAGTGCAAAGTGTAATTTCATGGATTAGCACCTTATTCACATTTTCCTAAGTAACTAAGATTGGGTATTTATAAGTGTTTAGTTACTTAGTATTTATCATTAATACTTTTAATGAAGGGAGAATTATAGTCCTGTCAAACCCGTTCGGCTAACGACCCTCCACCAGTCAAGCAAGCGGTGGGTGAGAGTGGACACCCATTAAGTTGCCATTTTATAGGCAACAACCTTATACCCACCTTATAGACCGGCTTCGTGAATGAGGCGTACTAGCGGTAAGACTGACTTTACTCTTATACATATATATATTATTAACTTATAATATTATAAAGTATAAGGGTTGAATTTTAACTTTTAAAATTCTAAGGGCTAACTTGGAATTAAAGTATTCATAAGAGAAAACTTTACAAATTCCAAAACTCGAGGGCAAGTTTTGAAACTATTCAAAACTAATTAATTCCATAACTTATGTGTTTAAAGTAGTTTTAATCCAAAAACTCTTCAAGTTCCATAACTTGAGGACAAGTTATGGAAGACTTTAAACTAATAAAAGAATTAACTTTTCTTTATTTTATAACTTATGGCATTAATTAAGGTTACACCTTATTTTATTTTATTTTATTTTATTAAATGAAGAGACTCTTGGTCCTCCATAACTTGAGGACAAGTTATGGAGTCATAAAACCATTTAATTAGAGCTAGACTCTTCATTTTTGTAACCTTTGCCAATTTTTATGAGTTTTATGATTCTTAAATGTGACTTTTCATATAACTTGAGGACAAGTTACAAAAACACATTTTAGAATCAATTCTTAGATTAATTTGGATTAAAACCAACTATCACATAATTTTATTCATTAATCTAAATTCACTCATAAAACAAGGTAACACAAAAAACTTTTGGTGATCCATAACTTATTCTTAAGTTATGGAATCCTTTAAAACATTAACACCAAATTTTGTAACTCCATAAAAACTTTGAATCAATTTTTTTTTAAAACCTTTTCATATCCATAACTTATGGAGGTTTCAAAAAATAAAACTCTTTAGATCAAACTTTTAAAACTAATAAAATAATCATATCATTTTATCTTTTATTAAATTTGACCTAATTCAACTCATAAAGCAAATTATTCAAATTTTACAAATAATTAGTTTTTCACAAGAACAAGTAATTATCTTAAAATTTGACAAACTTCATGTTTTTTTTTTTTTTTTTTTTTTTTTTTCAACTTTGAAAATAAAATATTTGCATCAATATAACAGAAAACAACCTGTCTCTGATACCACTGTTGGGTTTTGAGCATTCTAACACTCCTATGGTGTACATGCAACCCTATAAACCTTGGATCTATGTTTTCTCTGTTATACATGCAAATAAGAACTTTCCAAGGCTTTAATCCTAACTAGCATATTATGATGTTCTTAATCTACAAAGTACTAGTTAGATGACATACCTTTTGATGTAGCTTGATGTCTTCAAGCTTTAAGAGCTTAGCCCCAATAGTGTGGAAGCCTCAAGTGGAATCACAAATCACCAAGACACCTTGGAAGACTTTAGAGAATATGAATACTTGTCTCTCTCTTAGTGAAATCGGCTAGCCCTCATAGTGTATCCACACTAGCGCTAATTTCACCAACCAAGGACATCTTTATATAGTGTGGAGGATTAGGGTTAAACCCTAATACCCATGACCTTTCATTTCCTAGGATCCATGGGTTAAACACTCCATGGACTATCCATGAAAGCTTAGCCCAACCTAAATGAACTTGGCCCATTCCATATATATAAGAGTCCATATTTAATTAGTTCCTTTTGATCACTTAATTAATTATAAATTAATTCTTGATCAATACTAATTAAATAATATGATTCCATATTAATATATTAGAACTTATAATATATTAATATTAATCATAAACATACTATTCTCAAAAGATTATCCATATAAATTGTGTCGGTGAAGTGCAACCCAAATGGACCATGCCGGGTCGGGTCAAGTACATACCAAATATAGTTATGGACTTAGACATTAATCCAACAATATCTTCCCGCAATTCTTTTGAAAGTTATTTTTAGGAACTAGAGAAAAGGTGAGGGTATTTTTGCTTCATTTAGTCTTCGTGTTCCCATGTGAATTCCGGTATGCGCTTAGCGTTTCATCAAACCTTTGACCATCGGAATGCGGCTTTGTTTTGTACGCTTCACTTCTCTATCCCTTATCTCAACCGGCTCTTCAACGAACATGAGATTCTCGTTTTCTTCGATCTCATCCAGGGGAACAACGAGGGTTTCATTCGATAAGCAATTTTTCAAGTTCGACACGTGGAACATGAGGTGTACGTTGTTGAGCTCCGCAGGTAGCTGCAACTTATATGCCACCTTAATGCTCGTATGATAACTGTTGTTGTATAAAAATTCGATTAAGGGCAAGTGGGTATCCCATGCCTTGCCAAAATCAATCGCGCAGGCTTGAAGCATGTCTTCGTGTGTTTGAATGGTCTGCTCACTTTGACCGCTATTCTGGAGGTGGTAGGCAGTGCTCATGTCTAGCTGTGTTCCCATAGCTTCATGAAGCAACTTCCAAAATCGTGAAGTAAATCTACTATCTCGATATGAGAGAATAGATATCGGTACCCCATGGAGTCTCACGATCTCTTTTATATAGATTCGTGTTAACCTCTCCATTTTGTATGTCTCCTTGATTGGTAGAAAATGGGTAGATTTTGTTAACCTATCAACAATCACCCAGATAGCATCCAATTTGTCTTCCGTCTTAGGTAACTTGGTTATGAAATCCATTGTAATCCTTTCCAATTTCCACCTGGGAATTTCAGGTTGTTGTAGTAATCATGAGGGTTTTTGGTATTCCACTTTAACCTTGGCACAAGTGAGACACTTGCCCACAACAATTTCTGCCTTCATGTTCGGCCACTAATAATATTGTTTGATGTCCAGGTACATTTTATTGGAACCTGGATGGACGGAATATCGTGTCTTATGGGCTTCATTCATGACTATGTCTCTGAATTCTCCAAATCTTGGGATCCATATCCGACTTATGGGATAACGAGCTTCATCTTTTTGACTTCAAGATTTTTATCCATTCCACACAGTGCTTCATTCATGGCATTCTCTGGCTTCGATGCCTCCAAAGTCTGTCGTAGGTGTTGACTATGTTCATTCTTGTTCCGAGAGCAAACGAGTACGCTATCGATGAAAACAATTACAAAGTTGACTAGGAATGGGCGGAAAACTCGGTTCATGAGGTCCATGAATACTACCGGGGCATTCGTTAGACCAAAAGGCATAACAACGAATTTGAAATGACCATATCGAGTTCAGAAAGCAGTTTCTGGAATATCTTCTTCCCGGACTCGAAGCTGATGATAACTGGATCCTAGATCTAAGACCCACCTCAACCCAACCCCCATACTAATCAAACAATCATGTGCACATGAATATCATACGCTAGCATGTATATAACAGTAACCATCCTATAACTAGGATACCGACCTAACCGGTCACTAACATAAGATCATCCTATATACTAGGATACCGACCTAAACCAGGTCACTAACATAATACCATCCTAACTACCAGGATGCAGATCTAGCAGATCTATAACATATCAAGCAAATACCTAGATACAAATCCGGTAAAGGGCCGGCCTTAGTGCCTTAGACCCTGTTGATATAGTGAGGGTAACTCACCTTGCAAGTAGTGTTGAAAGTACTGAAAACCTCTGATCGCTGTCTCACCGGAAATCCCGAACTATCACATAATAATTACCAAGTCAATACACAAGATGCCAGTCTTGACTAAGGGTCCCCACAATCCATCATGACCTTTCTCTTTATTGGGTCAAGGCCCAATGCCAAATCCTTAATTGTGAAAGTCCTCATGCACAACCTATTATTGGCTCGATTTACCAAATTAGGCCCAACTCCCGATTTGGGCCTTATTCTAAGATTCATATTCAAAACTTGTCCAAAACTTCCTTATTCAGAAAGCCCATCAAGGCCCAAGTTCAGCTAGTCCAAAGGTGGCCCAATCCCAAAGCCCATTTCCACACAAGCCCAACAAAGGATGTACGCGGGACGTACTCCTCTAGTACGCTGGGCGTACTCTTCCTGACGTTGACCACCATTGGGGTGGTTGACCCAGTACGTTGGGCATACAAAATTTATGCGGGGCGTACGTGGGGTTTTGCCAAACCCCTAATAAGTGCTTAATGGCTTAAGGAATTAAGCTCCAAACTTCAGATCCAGTGACCAAATGTGCCTAGGACCCATAAAGTCATGAACTTTATCACTTTGAACGTCCATAAAGCTCTTAGTACTTGGTCTTAATCCATTAAGACCTTCCTACTCCATGCATGGGATGTCACACCCCAAAACCAAGAACGGCGGAAACGTTCTGGGGCGGAGGACGTCATGTAAAGTATCACAACACAGTAAATGTAAATAAGCAAACAACATCATCCATTGCATTAAATATATAATTTTAATACAAGCGTGTTCTGTACAGTTTTAGACACCAAAAATATAAGGTAAATCAAAATAATAATATGATGAGTCTTGGATGTGCTCCATCTTCTCAAAAGCTGGCCTCGGTACCTGTCTACTGATGACCTGAGAATACAAGTTATTTTGAAAGAGTTTATCAGCATTAAGCTGGTGAGTTCATAAGTATTTTAGTGTCGGTGTTTGTTATAAAAAACGTTTGAACATGTCTCAAGTATAAGTTCGTGAAATGTATGTAAGTGTTTGTATAAGTTTGAATCTCTCAGAAAAACCTATATTTTCTAATAAAGTAGCCTTCTACCAAGGCTTAACTGTTTTGTATGTTCGTTTGTTGTAAAAGTGTGTAATTTCCCAAGTGCAACTATCTTTTAACAAAATATAGTTTGTACATTAAAGTTCAAGTGAGGTTATCACTAAAAATATGTAATGGGTAAATCATTGTAGTACTGTAGCTTAGTTTTATAGTAACTACTGCTGTACTAACTACCTTAAACCGGATTTATATTAAGGTAAAATGTGATAATTGCACCATGTTATCGACTGGTAACAACGACATACGAATGGTCGTAATAATGGAATGACGTTTGGCACCCGCAGACCTGCAGGTCCGGCTGTAGCTAGCAGCAAGGTGTAGGATAGTCAATCCAGTATAGATCTATATGCAAACTCACACTCTCCCTCCAAGAGAATTCTGGCTATAACTCGGGCCATGACATTTAAGGCATGCTCCGATACAGTGGATCACAATTGTTAACGTATTAATGTAAGGGTAATGTTTCTCGTTCTAGTATAGTTGTATATGTTCTCTTCCTAGTATAGTTGTATATGTTCTCATAGTATAGTTGTATATGGACTCATGAATGAACTGAATCATTGATCTAGCAGTTGTAATAGTATGATCCCGTCTTACCCCGATGGTAACTTACTAATGGTGTGTCTAGTACGTATGAATATGGAAGTACTTTTATGTCTATATATGTATATTTGATATATAATTAATATTGAAACGACCTTCGGATGGTCACCCGAAATCCCACCAGACCACATCCAAATCGAGCAAAAGGAAATAGGGCGGATGGCCTTCCTAAGCCCTTTAAACATTATTTATACATCTATACATATATGGGCATGCAATTTATAATATAAAAGCATAAATAAGTTTTTATAATCCATTTGAAACATAAGTATTATTTTAAGAAAAGATCGACTTGATGTCAATCTATAAAACAATTTGAAGGCATAGGTTTGACAAAACAGTTTAAGTATAAGGAACATTTGTTTGAATCACAGTTGTAAATAAGTTTGAAAGTAAAAGGGTTTGTAAAAACATTTTGAAGTAAAACAGTTTGATAGACAGTTTGAACAGTGATAAAATCACTGGTTTCCCTAGTTATTAATCACATGTGATTAATGCAATCACATGTGATTGAAGCAATAACTATAAGTATTTAACTTGTATTCCCCCCATAAGTATTTAAAACATTTAAAATCATTTCAAAGGTTGATTAAAGGGGTATGAACTCACTTGAAAGTTTGAAGATAGCGAGATGGAAAACCGGGCAGAGTTTCGTCTTGGGAAACGGATTTTTCTCGGGATTCTCAGGAATCCCGGGAGTAAAATCGACCCTCGGGACTTGAGCAAAAACACCAGAGCTTCGGGTTTGAACGGGCACGGAAATCGAGGCAAGATCGTGAGAGAAAGGAGAGAAATGGGCAATTTTTCCGGAAACCCTCGCATTCTATTTATAGGGGGTCTGAGAAGCCTCGGTACGCGGGGCGTACGCTTGTACGCAGCGCGTACGCGTACGTCATGCATGAGCGAGTCCTCGACTGCCTCGGCTTCGGATGGGACGGGTCGGACGGGGCGGGTCGGATGGGGCGGGTCGGTAGCTTCGAATAGGGGCGATGTGGACGATCCGAGGCCCTTGATTCGAGTACGCGGGGCGTACGAGGGTACGCAGGGCGTACTCCGGTCCTATCTGCTGACTCCCCTTCGGATATTACCAAGAATTTATATTAAAATTTATATTTATTTTAAATAAACTTCTAAAATTCATATCTCCTTCATACGAACTCCGTTTTCGACGTTCTTTATATCCACGCGAAGGTGAGACTAAGATCTACAACTTTTGTTTAGATTCCGTTGGCAAATTATGAAATTATTTTTATTATTTATTTATTAAAATGACGTGATTAAGGAATTTCTTCAAAAATTCATAACTTCTTTATCCGACGTCCGTTTTGGACGTTCTTTTTATGTACGCTCATGGTTTGAGGTTATCTATAACTTTCATTTAGATACTTAAGGCTAAAAACTATTGTATTGAAACTTCGCGTTTTTCGTTTTATCGTTGTTGCCGGTTTTGTCGAGAATCTTCGGTTGGTCATAACTTCTTCGTTATAACTCGGATTTTAGGGTTCTTTATATGTACGAAAACCTTGATACGATTCCTACTACTTTATTTAACCCAAATAAGATTTTAGGAAAGTTATATTTTGACCTAGATTTGATTGGTTTTACATTACATTGTCTCGAAATATCGGGTTGTCACATCATCCCCCCGTTAGAAGGAATTTCGTCCCGAAATTAGATTTTAAGCAAGTAAGAAATTACAAATAACTAAGCAAAAAGGTGAGGGTATTTCAGTTTCATCTGATCCTCACGTTCCCAAGTGAATTCCGGTCCTCGCTTGGCATTCCATCGAACCTTCACGATAGGGATACGGCTTTGCTTTGTCTGCTTGATCTCTACAGGTTCTTCCACGAAGTTGAGGCTCTCGTTGATCTCGATCTCGTCGAGTGGGATTACAAGAGTCTCGTCGGATAGACACTTTTTCAAGTTAGATACGTGGAATGTAGAATGTACGTTACGAAGGGCGTCTGGTAGGTTGAGTTTGTAAGCTACGGGGCCGACTCTTGCAAGAATCTCGAAAGGCCCTATGTACCTCGGATTAAGCTTCCCACACTTGCCGAAGCGTATCAAACCCTTCCAGGGTGAGACTTTGAGAAGGACTCGGTCTCCCACCTGAAATTCCAAAGGTTTTCTTCGTTTATCAGCGTAGCTCTTCTGTCGGTCTCTAGAGGCTTTCAATCGTTCATGGATCTGAACGATTTTCTCTGTCGTTTCCCAAATGATCTCCGGACCGGTGAGAGTACTGTCGGAAGCTTGCCCCCTGGCTAATTGGGTATCACCCACCTCAGCCCAGCATAGAGGGGATCTACACTTTCGGCCGTAGAGAGCTTCAAATGGAGCAGCCTTGATGCTCGTGTGATAACTGTTATTATAGGAAAACTCGACAAGGGGTAAATGAGTATCCCATGCCTTCCCAAAGTCGATCATGCAGGCTCGCAACATATCTTCCAGTGTTTGGATGGTCCTCTCACTCTGTCTGTCGGTTTGAGGATGGTAGGCTGTGCTCATGTCCAGCCTTGTTCCTAGGGAATGTTGTAATGATTGCCAAAATCTTGAGGTGAACCTACTATCTCTATCGGAGATAATGGACATAGGTACACCATGTAGCCGTACGATTTCCCTAATGTATGTTCTCGTAAGTTTCTCCATCTTGTCGGTTTCTTTGATAGGCAGGAAGTGTGTAGACTTGGTCAATCTATCAACGATGACCCATATGGTGTCAAGTCCACCCGTTGTCTTGGGAAACTTGGTTATGAAATCCATAGTGATCCCCTCCCACTTCCATTCCGGGATCTCTGGTTGTTGCAATAAACCAGAGGGCTTCTGGTACTCGACCTTAACCTTTGTGCAAGTAAGGCATTTACTTACGAAGGTAGCAATCTCTGCTTTCATATTAGGCCACCAGTATAGCTTTTTAAGATCCAGATACATCTTATCTGAACCTGGGTGGATGGAATACCGAGTGTTGTGCGCCTCGGTCATGACCAAGTCTCGGAAACCACCGTGTTTCGGTGTCCAGATCCGGTTCATGAAATATAAGGCTCCGTCACCCTTGGCTTCTAAATTCTTGTCCATTCCTCTAAGGGATTCATTCGTCACATTTTCAGGTTTCATGGCTTCAAGTTGAGCCTCCTGAATTTGCTTAGACAAGCATGAATGGATGGTTATTGACAATGACTTGACTTTGCGACCAGAATATTCCTTCCGACTTAGGGCGTCTGCTACTACGTTGGCTTTACCCGGATGATAACGAATATCGCATTCATAATCACTGAGTAGCTCGACCCACCGTCGTTGTCTCATGTTGAGCTCCTTTTGATTGAAAATGTGTTGTAAACTCTTGTGGTCGGTAAAGATAGTGCTCTTCGTTCCATACAAGTAATGTCTCAAGATCTTCAGAGCAAACACTACTGCTCCTAGTTCAAGATCGTGGGTCGTGTAGTTAACCTCGTGTGTCTTCAACTGCCTCGAGGCGTAGGCGATGACCTTACCTCGCTGCATCAGAAGACATCCGAGCCCTTGATTTGATGCATTGCAATAGACTACGAAGTCTTCTATTCCTTCAGGAAGGGATAGTATTGGCGCAGTGCACAAGGCTCTCTTGAGCGTTTGGAACGCTCTCTCTTGTTTCTCCTCCCAGTCAAAGGCCACGCCTTTCTAGGTTAGGGTTGTAAGAGGTTTCGCTATTCGAGAGAAGTTCTGAATGAATCTGCGGTAGTAGCCAGCTAGACCTAGAAATTGACGAATTTCTGTAGGCGTCTTAGGTGCTGACCAGTTCTCAATGGCTTTAATTTTGGATGGGTCCACGTGGATTCCCTCTTCGCTTACCACGTGTCCTAAGAATTCGACTCTCTGGATCCAAAATTCACATTTCGAGAACTTCTCATAAAGCTTCTCTTTTCGTAATGTCTCTAGAACTTGTCGCAGGTGATCGCCATGCTCTTTCTTACTTCGGGAGTAGATCAGGATATCGTCAATGAAAACGATGACAAACTGATCCAAGTAAGGTCAGCATACTCTATTCATCAGATCCATGAAGACTGCGGGCGCATTGGTCAATCCGAATGGCATCACCACGAACTCGTAATGTCCGTAACGAGTTCGGAAGGCTGTCTTCGGCACATCCTCCTCTACTACTCGTAACTGGTGATATCCGGATCTCAGGTCAATCTTAGAAAAATAGCTCGCCCCTTGCAGTTGGTCGAATAGATCATCTATGCGAGGCAGAGGGTAACGATTCGTGACCGTCAGTTTGTTGAGTTCTCTGTAGTCAATAGACATACGGAATGATCCGTCTTTCTTCTTAACGAACAAGACCGGTGCTCCCCAAGGTGAGAAACTTGGTCTTATAAAGCCCTTGCTGAGCAGTTCGTTAAGTTGACCAGAGAGTTCCTGCATCTCAGCTGGTGCTAAACGGTAGGGCGACTTGGCTATTGGGGTAGCTCCTGGGACTAAGTCGATTCTGAACTCGACCTGTCGTTGCGGAGGTAACCCGGGTAGTTCTTCTAGGAAAATGTCGGGGAAGTCGCTCACTACTGGGATGTTCTTTAGTTCTTTCGTTTCGAGGCTCGTGTCGACGACGTGAGCAAGGAATGCATGGTATTCCTTACGCAAATACTTCTGTGCTTGAATACTTGATATAATACGAAGACTTGCACCGGGTTTGTCGCCGTAGACTATAAGGGTTTCGTTAGACGGAAGGTTTAGACGGACTGCTTTCTCGTAGCACATGATGTCGGCGCGATAAAGGCTTAACCAATCTATGCCAATGATAACGTCGAAACTTTTTATTGAGACTGGCATGAGGTCGATTGGGAATGAATGGTTATCTAGAGTTAGGGTACAACCTAAGTATATGCTACTCGTAATTTCAGTTTTTCCATTAGCCATTTCTACTGTGAATAGTTCCTTGAGTGCGTGCGGTGGTTGATTAAGCATGCGAGCAAATTTATGGTTTACGAAGCTTCGCTCCGCTCCACTATCGAACAGAATGCATGCATAGGAGTTATCGAGGAGGAACGTACCAGTCACCACTGTCGGGTCAGCAACTGCTTCCCCGTGGCCTATAGCTAGTACCCTTCCTGCTCCATCAGCATTCTTTGCTTTGGGGCAGTCCCTCTTATAGTGGCCTGCTTTGCCACATCCATAGCAGGTCGGGCTCGCGCCAAAGCCAGGGACTTGGTTGATAGGTTGTGCCGGGAACTTATAGAAACGGACGGTGTGTCCTTTCCTGTTGCAGTTAGAGCACTGCATTTCACGGCAGGGGCCGTTGTGGTGGTAGTTGCATTTGTTGCACTTGGGTGAACTTCCAGCATACCGACCCACCGGAGCAGTAGTAGCAACAGCAGGGGTTATTGCGACATGTATTGCCACAATTTGCTGCTTTTTGGCAGTCTGTTGCTTCTTCTTTTCATCCCAGAATTTCCGCTTAGTATCAGCGGGTTTGGAGGGTTCCGGGATGGCTAGGGTGGTTATGATTGCAGGGGTTTTGACTCCATGGTCAATGAGTCGTTGTGCCAATCGTTTGGCACTGTCGAAGGTAGCAGGGTTTGATGCTAGAACATTCCCCTGATACGGAGGCACTAGCCCCCATATGTACCTCTCGATCTTCTTCCCCTCGGTGGGAACCATATTGGGGCAGAGGGCCACTAGCTCGCTGAATCGGGCATTATAAGCGACCATATTGGTGCCCTTCATCGCCAGGTTCCAAAGTTCCTGCTCCAGTTTCAGGATCTCGCCCCTCGGGCAGTATTCCTCAGCCATGAGGTCTTTCATTGTTTCCCAGCCTATGTCGTTGGCTACGACGAGAGTTAGTGCCTTGACATGGCCGTTCCACCATGTCAGGGCCTTTCCTTCAAAGGTGCATGCGGCGTACTTGACTTTACTCGCCGCAGGGCATGAACAGATTTCGAAGACTGATTCAGTCTTCTCGAGCCATTGCGAGAGGGCAATGACTCCGCCGGTGCCGTAAAAAGGCTTTGGTTTGCAATTTGTGAAATCCTTGTATGAGCACTCTCTCGAGCGTACAGGGGTTTCAACCGGGGTTGATTCCACAGGGGTTCCACCTCTGCTGGCATTAGAAGAGTGATACTGAGCCATGACAGTTGCCACTGCTGCAGCTACGACAGCATTCAGGGCTACAGTATCGATGACCGGAGGCGGAGGAGGTCGTGGTGCAGGATTATTCCTGGGAGATTTGCGAGGAGGCATCTTTCAGCTATAAGTTTATAAAGATAAGAAAAATGGTAAGAATCAATTTGCAAGCAACGTGAGAGTGACACATGGACTAACTAACCATAGCCCAACAGTTGAATGAGTGTTTGAAATCACAATAAGAAATATTAGTAGGAAAGCACAAGTGTATAGATTTTTCCCACAGATTAGATAGATTTCAATAATATTGGTATTACTGATGTAATAAGTTCAGGGAAAATCGACCTAACAGGAGGTCTTACATCATACCACATAGAAAAGTTTGACAGTTCTTAGATTCCTAATTAGAGTACTGAAAGTTAGGAATATTTTACAGACAAGTGCTACTTAGAGCACAAATGTTAAAGGCTATTCTTTAATCAAAAGACAGAGATGTACTAGACATCATCTAACGGCGATGGGAATTCCTCGAGCGAGCCCTGAGGTCGGACACTTGACGAAACACCTCTTGAAGGTGTCGATCCTGAGCCCTCTGACGAGCTCGAAGTTCCAAGATTTCAGCTGGTGAGGCAGCCAGCTGCTGCTGCAGGGTTTTATTGGTTCTCCGGGTCCGTTCCATGTCTTCTTCAATACGGCGGATGCGGGCTATGTTGACACCCGAGTTGGCATCAATCTCCATGACCCGGTCGATGGCTGCTCGACCTTGCTCGACATTATGAGCTATTCTGCGGATAATGACAGGCAGAGCTCAGTCAGCAGAGCCACCATCGCTGACGTTGTAAAAGCTTCGGTCCCCAAAGTATGGTAAGGGTTGACCCTGTTCATCACTCCAGCGATTCAAGTTGTTTGCCCACAAGGGAGTAGGACCTGGAAAAGTTGGTCGAGGGTTGTTGTTCGGGGCTTGACCTACGAGCGGTAGGTTGTTGACTTCAGGCTTGGAGTCGGATCTATCAGAAAAGCCTTCTGCGAGGTGATCATCCAAAGGGATTGGATGCTCATCTTCGGGCTCTTCATCGATCCACCCGGCATTGCCTTCATTTGGAAAGTACGGGTCGCCGTGATGGAATCCAGCCATTTAAATCTACGCGAGAAGAGAGGTATAAGAATATAGTATACGTGTAACTAGTAGTACAAAATACACCTATAGTATTTTAAGTTTAATTTCTACTGATCTTCTTGTGGTATTGTTGGTAAGTTTTTAGACTTGTTAACCTATCACAACCTATCTAGGGCATATGCTAATCACTCCTAGGACCAGCATAGTTGATCAGGCTATGCCATTCCCAGGACTGACCATACATCCCCGAGCTCACTTGTGATATTTAACAACCGTAATACTTTTGTTCTTGTCATTGTGACACTGATTTTAGTATGAATGCAGACTAGTATACTTAATTAAATATTTTAATATTTAAAGTATAGACTCTTGGTCAGAGTGCTTTAATCCCTTTTGGGTTTATAGTTTAGTATATCTTTTATGGGTTGATATACTTGATTCACTATAAACAATGCTCTGATACCAATCTGTCACACCCCAAAACCAAGAACGGCGGAAACGTTCTGGGGTGGAGGACGTCATGTAAAGTATCACAACACAGTAAATGTAAATAAGCCAACAACATCATCCATTGCATTAAATATATAATTTTAATACAAGCGTGTTCTGTACAGTTTTAGACACCAAAAATACAAGGTAAATCAAAATAATAATATGATGAGCCTTGGATGTGCTCCATCTTCTCAAAAGCTGGCCCCGGTACCTGTCTACTGATGACCTGAGAATACAAGTTATTTTGAAAGAGTTTATCAGCATTAAGCTGGTGAGTTCATAAGTATTTTAGTGTCGGTGTTTGTTATCAAAAACGTTTGAACATGTCTCAAGTATAAGTTCGTGAAATGTATGTAAGTGTTTGTATAAGTTTGAATCTCTCAGAAAAACCTATATTTTCTAATAAAGTAGCCTTCTACCAAGGCTTAACTGTTTTGTATGTTCGTTTGTTGTAAAAGTGTGTAATTTCCCAAGTGCAACTATCTTTTAACAAAATATAGTTTGTACATTAAAGTTCAAGTGAGGTTATCACTAAAAATATGTAATGGGTAAATCATTGTAGTACTGTAGCTTAGTTTTATAGTAACTACTGCTGTACTAACTACCTTAAACCGGATTTATATTAAGGTAAAATGTGATAATTGCACCATGCTATCGACTGGTAACAACGACATACGAATGGTCGTAATAATGGAATGACGTTTGGCACCCGCAGACCTGCAGGTCCGGCTATAGCTAGCAGCAAGGTGTAGGATAGTCAATCCAGTATAGATCTATACGCAAACTCACGCTCTCCCTCCAAGAGAATTCTGGCTACAACTCGGGCCATGACATTTAAGGCATGCTCCGATACAGTGGATCACAATTGTTAACGTATTAATGTAAGGGTAATGTTTCTCGTTCTAGTATAGTTGTATATGCTCTCTTCCTAGTATAGTTGTATATGTTCTCATAGTATAGTTGTATATGGACTCATGAATGAACTGACTCATTGATCTAGCAGTTGTAATAGTATCATCCCGTGTTACCCCGATGGTAACTTACTAATGGTGTGTCTAGTATGTATGAATATGGAAGTACTTTTATGTCTATATATGTATATTTGATATATAATTAATATTGAAACGACCTTCGGATGGTCACCCGAAATCCCACCAGACCACATCCAAATCGAGAAAAAGGAAATAGGGCGGATGGCCTTCCTAAGCCCTTTAAACATTATTTATACATCTATACATATGTGGGCATGCAATTTATAATATAAAAGCATAAATAAGTTTTTATAAGACATTTGAAACATAAGTATTATTTTAAGAAAAGATCGAATTGATGTCAATCTATAAAACAATTTGAAGGCATAGGTTTGATAAAGCAGTTTAAGTATAAGGAAC
This sequence comes from Lactuca serriola, assembly GCF_051521515.1. Lineage (NCBI taxonomy): Eukaryota > Viridiplantae > Streptophyta > Magnoliopsida > Asterales > Asteraceae > Lactuca > Lactuca serriola. Next base: position 109,572,630 of record NC_136410.1, read on the forward strand.
ATTTGTTTGAATCATAGTTGTAAATAAGTTTGAAAGTAAAAGGGTTTGTAAATTTTTTTTGAAGTAAAACAGTTTGATAGACAGTTTGAACAGTGATAAAATCACTGGTTTCCCTAGTTATTAATCACATGTGATTAATGCAATCACATGTGATTGAAGCAATAACTATAAGTATTTAACTTGTATTCCCCCCCATAAGTATTTAAAACATTTAAAATCATTTCCAAGGTTGATTAAAGGGGTATGAACTCACTTGAAAGTTTGAAGATAGCGAGATGGAAAACTGGGCAGAGTTTCGTCTTGGGAAACGGATTTTTCTCGGGATTCTCGGGAATCTTGGGAGTAAAATCGACCCTCGGGACTTGAGCAAAAAGACCAGAGCTTCGGGTTTGAACGGGCATGGAAATCGAGGCAAGATCGTGAGAGAAAGGAGAGAAATGGGCAATTTTTCCGGAAACCCTCGCATTCTTTTTATAGGGGGTCTGAGAAGCCTCGGTATGCGGGGCGTACGCTTGTACGCAGCGCGTACGCGTACGTCATGCATGAGCGAGTCCTCGACTGCCTCGGCTTCGGATGGGACGGGTCGGACGGGGCGGGTCGGATGGGGCTGGTCGGTAGCTTCGCATAGGGGCGACGTGGACGATCCGAGGCCCTTGATTCAAGTATGCGGGGCGTACGAGGGTACGCAGGGCGTACTCCGGTCCTATCTACTGACTCCCCTTCGGATATTACCAAGAATTTATATTTATTTTAAATAAACTTCTAAAATTCATATCTCCTTCCTATGAACTCCGTTTTCGACGTTCTTTATATCCACGCGAAGGTGAGACTAAGATCTACAACTTTCGTTTAGATTCCGTTGGCAAATTATGAAATTATTTTTATTATTTATTTATTAAAATGACGTGATTAAGGAATTTCTTCAAAAATTCGTAACTTCTTTATCCGACGTCCATTTTGGACGTTCTTTTTATGTACGCTCATGGTTTGAGGTTATCTATAACTTTCATTTAGATACTTAAGGCTAAAAACTATTGTATTGAAACTTCGCGTTTTTCGTTTAATCGTTGTTGCCGGTTTAGCCGAGAATCTTCCGTTGGTCATAACTTCTTCGTTATAACTCGGATTTTAGGGTTCTTTATATGTACGAAAACCTTGATACGATTCCTACTACTTTATTTAATCCAAATAAGATTTTAGGAAAGTTATATTTTGACCTAGATTTGATTGGTTTTACATTACATTGTCTCGAAATATCGGGTTGTCACATGGGACATCTTAAGCCATTGGGACCTCATTTTTATCACTGAAAACCTCTTCAAGAGTCTAGAAGGACAATTTATTTCTTCCAAATCACATCATGCACCATCTTGGGACTTTTGGGACAAGAAATGGTTCCTTTAAGCTAAAATGGCAAGATCTATAACATGTAACCATAAAATTTGAAGCTTTTTACCTTCTGGAGCTTCTAGGGCTCTAATCAACTTCAGATCTACAAGCTTGATCTTCTTCTCTAACTCTTTGATGCAACACCTTCTTCTCAAAACACTCAAAATACACTCTATAAGCTCACACACTCAAGGAAATCACTAGGGTTTGGGGATAACGACTCTAAAAAGTGGAGGTTGAGGTAAGGGAGGGTTATGAGCTCATAAGGTTGCTCATATAGAACCCAAACCCTAAATATTAGGGTTTCCACCTGAAATGAGTACGCCGACCATACACAAGTGTACGCCCAGTGTACTAGGGCACGCCTAGTACGCTCAGTGTACTCCTCCTGGTCCTAAAATTGCAACTTAGCCCTTAGGCTTTTCATGGCTTTACCCTTCCATCCCTAAGGACTATAAATGACAAATCTTGGGATGTTACACAATAACCTGAAGTTGACCGCCTTGAATTGGGACAACCCCCCCCCCCCCCCCCCAGTCAGCATTGGAGTAGGTTGTAAGCGAAGTGTCGGGGGTGCTGTGAAGTCGTAAGCCGAAGTCAATAGTCCCTTGTATATATCAGAGTATCCTCTTTATGAAAGCCAAGTGTGGTTCTGGAGGAGCATGCATAAATAAGCAAACCTGTTGTACGACATAGGAGATGTCAGGACATGTGAAAGTTAAGTACTATAGAGTTCCAACCAAGCTCCTATAAATACTACTGGTGGTTGTCGAGGCCAACACAAATAATAACCCTAAATATTACACACTAAAATAGTGTATAGTGGTAAAGGGATCGAATCCACGGAGATTGGTTCAGTTTATAACTCTATGAAAAAAATCTCTTTGTAAAAGTACTTGTAAAATGACAATAAAAATAAAATGGGGGTCTTGGTGTTTTGAAATACTTGAAACAAACTAGAATTAACTATGATTTAAATAGACAAATGCAACAAAAACAAGAGTTTGATGTAAAATCAATAAGGGAGAGATGGTTGACTTAAAGTTTCCTCACTTTGACTTTTGATGAACATATCATTAGAATCCAATGGTGCAATACTTTGATTTAAATCCTTAATTTGGCTATAGTAATCCAAGGAGCTTGAGATTACCTAGACTTTTCTTAATTGTTGAAATGGCTAGAGAAGCTCATAACAATTTCCTTAGTCAAAGTCACTAATTCCAAATAGCATGTAATTAGTGAAAGTCAACTAGCATTAAGAACCAAAAAGTCACCAAATCCAAGAGGGGTCAAATGCTTTCACCACCATGTTGGAGGAAATGTTTTTATGATTGTGTGAAGCAAAAACAACACAAAAATCATTTGTTGCTTGCTAATTTGAGGATCCTTTACTTAATCAAGAAATTAGCCAACTAATCACCACAAACACATTTAAACTCATGAACTAAAACATACAAGTAGTGATAAGATGTTAAAACACAAAACATTCCCATAAAGATTTAAGAACATGTTCATGGATTCTTCAACATTCAACAAAAGTTCAAAGGATTAACTAAAAGTCAACCAAGATTAGTTTAGCCAAGCATGGCTAAACCCAAAGAAACAAAGTTAGAGAAAATTATACCAAACATTAAGCAAGAATCAAGAGGTAAAAATATGATGTTCTTCAAGTGTTCTTGGCCTTCAAAAGTCTTCAAAACTCCAGAGAGAATCTCCAAAAATCGGATGTCTAAGAGTCTCCAAAAGATGGGCACCAACCTTCCTCAAATAGCTCAAAAGAAGAATTTCCGAAACTGCCCCTGCAGGAGGTTGCGCGACCCGCGTGCTGTTGCGCGGGTGGGTTGCGCGGGTGGTCCCTGAATGTAGCATCTTTGAGGTTTTGGGCCTCCATAGCTTAGCCCACTTGGCCCAGTGCGAGCCCAATCAGCTCCTAGCCCATTTTTCTTCAAGTTTTCTTCAATTTAAGCCCAATTTGGCTTCTCCAAATGATTCATAGCTCGTAAACTCGCCCGATTAATAATCTATGCATGCTTGAATACACTCCCGCATCTTGCAAATTTAAATGTTTATTTCTCTCCAAGCCTTCAAATAATCATCAAGCACGCTCCATGCATCATCTCCACAATCACCAAGCCTAACATCCTTTTTGTCTACCAAATCTCATCGCTTCCCATACGTCCCGAATACTCCCGCTCCGCTAGACCCAAAAACCTGCAATTATGCTCACAAGATTCGAAAGTACCCGAAGTAGTCATGAAATAACAAAAGGGAAAATATGCATGGAAATTATCTAAATTAAGAATGAAATATGCTAAAATAAACTATAAAAAGAAGTAAACAAAACTAACTATCAAATCACCCCAAGCTTAAACTTTACTTGTCCTCAAGTAAGACAAGACTAAAATGAACTTGGGATGAACTATCCTAGAGAAAATAAAAAGAATGGATAGAGCCGCAGAACCTGATCACCGTTAGTCAACATGGTCAAAATTGATCTTGCTATTACCTCACGAATTTTTCATCCGATGACAATGGTACCATAAACCATAGCCAGGACAACTCCTTTAGGTGAGTAAGGAGGGATGAGCAGTCGCAGCCTCAATGGAACATGCATACAATGAAGAATATCTGTAGTAGGGAGAAAGCAGTTGGATGGGCTCGGGTGGAGCTCTTCTTTAAATGTACACTCTGATCTCACGTCTGCCGGTTTCTCTCATGTGTAACTAGGTTTAATCGCTCGGGCACCGTTTTAGGAATCAGCTCACTTGGTGTTGGCCCAAACCTCCCGTAGTATCTGACTCGACAGTCTCCCTAACATCACCAATTTGCGAAAAACAACTCGATCTATATACAATAAAACATACCTAAATAAATGAATATCAAACGTTGGATGACCAAAATATTGGAAAATTTGTTCAATAATTGAACCGGTCGCCCATCTAAGATAATCGTCGCTTGGATTTTTATTTTATTTTTTTGTATTTTTTTTGTATTATTTTTTTGTTTTTGTTTTTTTTTTCTTTTTGGAGGTATCAATATGATAACACATACTTGAAGGTAATATACTAACAATCGGAATTTTTAACAAGAAAACCCTTTGACTCAAATTTTGGTTCCTAAAGTGTGTAAGTGGAACCGAAAGGGTAGTAATATAATCCGAATGGTCTCAACAAGAAAATGACCATGTGTGGAGCATAAAGATATAATGTAAGCTCCTTTTCAAACTTGTGATTTTTTTTCAAAAATAATGAAAATGTCCACATGCGGACTAAAAGACTTCTCTAAACTCCTAAGAAAATCGCAAAAAGATATGGTGATGTAAAGAGACCGGATATGAATTCTACTCGGGGACAAGCACTAGTGTTTCATCCTAACGGTTCAAACATGATCAAGTGTGATCCTCTCGGCGGTAGTGACCGCAAGGCTAAGACATCCATTGCTATAGTATATCCTATAGTCATTAGTATTGTATGCATAATTCTTCATGAAAACTACCTGTCCATGATCACTTACCCCTTTAAGCTACCAGCATCTGATCCCAAGTATGAAATCCCAAACTGCAGCTAATGGTCCCGGTTCGATGGGTGAGATAACAACAAGATCCTGGACCAATAATGATACAATAACTGTGAACCTATTCCATGGCATCCAGGGGTGAGAATAAACAGACAACAAAAATGCATGAATGTTAATGCCTAAGCTAAATGTTATGCAAAAATATAAAAGGTGAAAAAGAAGAAATAAAATTTTTTTGGGTTTTAAAAAAAATGAATGAAAATTAGCTTAAATCTAAAATGTTATGCAACCTAATTAAAAATGCATGGAAAAAAATATAAAAGGAAAATGAAATGCCCCACCCCAAGCTTAAGAACAAGCATTGTCCTCAATGCTTAAGGTAAGGGCAAAAATGACCTAAATCGGAGGATTGGATGACGGGAGATGTTTGTGGCGGTGGTTTCGTGAAATTACGACCAGTAGAACTCCGACAATCTTGAATTTTCCGGTGAGGTGGGTGCTGGAAGGTTATATGAGAGGAATTGAGTGGGAGGTCAAGATGATTAAATGAGGGAGAAGGGAAGCTGAACATTTTAATCTATGGGTCAAAAAGGGTCAATTTCGGTCAATGTTGGTCAAGAAAAGTCAAAAGGTCAACTCATTAAAACCTTTGGTCAACACTTGGTCAAATAATAGCCAAAAATAGCCCAAATTGCCCAGCACAGTGCGCGGGTCGCGCAGTGTAGCACGCGGGTCGCGCAGACCTTGCAGTTAAGTCTTGGGCCAATGTCGCTTCATCACACCTGGCCGCGCAACCCACCCGCGCAACAGCACGCGGGTCGCGCAACCTCCTGATCCTGATCTTCATTTTTGCTTCATTTTTCTTCGTTTTTCACCCGTTCTTGCTTTGGAAGGACCCAAACACCTAGAAACTCTTGATTTCTTCAAAAACAACTCTTTTGAATCCCAAAAGCATCTTCAAAACTCATTTATTGAAATTAAAAACACGAAAACACAATGCGTTCCAAAAATGCCATTCTTTAACGTCTTTGGCGAGACGCCTCCAAACTTCACTTTAACACTTTGGGGCGTCCAAATGGACGACATCTTGGACATTTGAATCAAAACCTTCATTGAATGGCTTCAATCGATGTCCATTAACCTTGCAAATTTGCCCCATGTCTACATTTTTTAATTTCCACACCTCCATTGAGACTCTTTTCTTGTATTTGACTTTCTTTTTACGGGAGAACCATATCGGACTTAGTCCTTTGATAATAGCAATCATCCAACCATATTCTTTCTTGTACATGTTCAGTAAGGTGACCAACTCTTCCCTCTTTGACATGGTGGTTGAGTAGGTGACCGGTTGGGCGTCTTCTTTCTCGGGATAGGTAACCTTTGAAGAGTCCGATAAATTTATCGCTTCCAGCTCTTGTGGTTGGTCTACCAATGGAGTTAGTTTCTCAATGGTAGTGGGTGGCTCAACCTCTCTTTCATTAACCCATATCACTTCCTCTATAGTTTCATTGTCAGCTTTTTCAATTTCTTCTTCTTCTTTAACAACCTCTTCCACTTCTACTTCTTCTTCCTCTTCTTCATATAACACTCTTGGGCCATCAAAAGTTTTCTCATCTTTCAAAGGAATGCAACATGTGTTATGACATGGGCTCTCTTCATATGGTAATTTATGTTGAGATTCCACCATACTCAATGATTGAGAAATTTGTGTTATTTGTTGCTCTAAGCTTTTGAGACTAGCTTGAGTTGTTTCCTGGAAAATTTGGGTAGAAGTGGCAATGCTTTTCACAATGTCCTCTAAGGACATGCTTGGCGCTTCAGTTTGTTGAGGAGGATAAGGATAGGGTTCTTGGAACAGTGGAGTTGGTTGGTATTGGTTATTTCCCCATGTTTGGTATGGGTTTTGGTAATGGTTATTTCCCCAAACTTGGTTGTTGTCCCACCATTGATCATGTTGAGGCTGATCATAACTCCATTGGTTTGACCGGTAGTAGCTTCCTTTCTCTTGCACTTCTTCCCATTCTCCTTGTAAATATGGACACATGTCGGAATGATGTCCATTTTGGGCGCAAAAATCACAAAGAAGAGGTGTGGGCTGCACACTTTGGTTACTTTCAATCATCATAACTAACTGAGCTAGCTCAGAAAGTTGGTCTTCGGTGCAAGGGGTGGGGCATTTCCAAATCATACTTTTTTTTTTTAATTTCGGGGTTTTAAATTAGAGTACCTGCACAATGAGATGTAGGCATAGAGAAACAAACTGATTAAATCAAAACCAATCCCCGACAACGGCGCCAAAAATTTGGTGGTTGTCGAGGCCAACACAAATAATAACCCTAAATATTACACACTAAAATAGTGTATAGTGGTAAAGGGATCGAATCCACGGAGATTGGTTCAGTTTATAACTCTATGAAAAAAATCTCTTTGTAAAAGTACTTGTAAAATGACAATAAAAATAAAATGGGGGTCTTGGTGTTTTGAAATACTTGAAACAAACTAGAATTAACTATGATTTAAATAGACAAATGCAACAAAAACAAGAGTTTGATGTAAAATCAATAAGGGAGAGATGGTTGACTTAAAGTTTCCTCACTTTGACTTTTGATGAACATATCATTAGAATCCAATGGTGCAATACTTTGATTTAAATCCTTAATTTGGCTATAGTAATCCAAGGAGCTTGAGATTACCTAGACTTTTCTTAATTGTTGAAATGGCTAGAGAAGCTCATAACAATTTCCTTAGTCAAAGTCACTAATTCCAAATAGCATGTAATTAGTGAAAGTCAACTAGCATTAAGAACCAAAAAGTCACCAAATCCAAGAGGGGTCAAATGCTTTCACCACCATGTTGGAGGAAATGTTTTTATGATTGTGTGAAGAAAAAACAACACAAAAATCATTTGTTGCTTGCTAATTTGAGGATCCTTTACTTAATCAAGAAATTAGCCAACTAATCACCACAAACACATTTAAACTCATGAACTAAAACATACAAGTAGTGATAAGATGTTAAAACACAAAACATTCCCATAAAGATTTAAGAACATGTTCATGGATTCTTCAACATTCAACAAAAGTTCAAAGGATTAACTAAAAGTCAACCAAGATTAGTTTAGCCAAGCATGGCTAAACCCAAAGAAACAAAGTTAGAGAAAATTATACCAAACATTAAGCAAGAATCAAGAGGTAAAAATATGATGTTCTTCAAGTGTTCTTGGCCTTCAAAAGTCTTCAAAACTCCAGAGAGAATCTCCAAAAATCGGATGTCTAAGAGTCTCCAAAAGATGGGCACCAACCTTCCTCAAATAGCTCAAAAGAAGAATTTCCGAAACTGCCCCTGCAGGAGGTTGCGCGACCCGCGTGCTGTTGCGCGGGTGGGTTGCGCGGGTGGTCCCTGAATGTAGCATCTTTGAGGTTTTGGGCCTCCATAGCTTAGCCCACTTGGCCCAGTGCGAGCCCAATCAGCTCCTAGCCCATTTTTCTTCAAGTTTTCTTCAATTTAAGCCCAATTTGGCTTCTCCAAATGATTCATAGCTCGTAAACTCGCCCGATTAATAATCTATGCATGCTTGAATACACTCCCGCATCTTGCAAATTTAAATGTTTATTTCTCTCCAAGCCTTCAAATAATCATCAAGCACGCTCCATGCATCATCTCCACAATCACCAAGCCTAACATCCTTTTTGTCTACCAAATCTCATCGCTTCCCATACGTCCCGAATACTCCCGCTCCGCTAGACCCAAAAACCTGCAATTATGCTCACAAGATTCGAAAGTACCCGAAGTAGTCATGAAATAACAAAAGGGAAAATATGCATGGAAATTATCTAAATTAAGAATGAAATATGCTAAAATAAACTATAAAAAGAAGTAAACAAAACTAACTATCAACTACTGTCTGAAAGGAGTGTGCCGTTAGTTGTACTAAGCTTAGAGGACGTATCCACTGGGGTAGTGCATAGTTTACACGACGTCATGTTAGCTCGATGCAAAGTGTCTTTAGTATACTGTGACTGAGACAAAAACATACCGGTTGAGTCTCTAGTGTTAGTAATGCCAAGGAAATGGTGAAGGGAGCCCATATCTGTTATGGCAAACTCTCGAGATAAGGTTTGTATGATGTTGTGAAGAAAATCTGTAGATTATGCGGTGAGCATGATATCGTCAACATATAAAAGTAAATAAGCAAGTTTATCCCCATGGTGATAAACAAATAGGGAGCTATCACAAATGCTCCTTTAAAACAATGTGATGTAATAAACATCGAAAAACGAGTGAACCATGCTTGAGGTGCCTGCTTAAGGACATACAAAGATTTTCGCAATCGATATACATGTTGTGGTTTAGTGTTGTCTACGAAACCCGGTGGATGATGCATGTAAACCGTTTCTTCCAAATGTCCATGGAGAAATGCGTTTTTAACGTCTAACTGATTAATAGGCTAATTTGTTGTAAGAGCTAAAGATAAAAAAGTGCGGATGGTTTCCAGTTTAACAACCGGGCTAAAAGTATCAATGCAATCAATTCCCACTGTTTGAGACTTCCCATTTACAACCAAACAGGCTTTATACCTGTCAAGACTACCATCAGACTTAAACTTGTGGCGAAATAGCCACATGCACCGAATAACTGGATGAGATGTCGGTGTAGGTACCAACTCCCAAGTGCTATTATCCATTAATGCTTTATATTCATTAATCATGGCACGTTGCTAATTAGGGTCGGCTAAAGCTTTGATGTAAGAGGTGGGCAATGGAGACATATGAGAGGAGTGAAATGCATATCGAGGATTAGGCTTAGAGACCCCGACCTTACCCTTGGTGGTCATCGGGTGTGTGTTACAAGGGGTAGTGGAAGCGGATGGAATAGTAGAAGATGTAGAAATTGATGGCTGGTCACCAGGAGTTGGATAAAGGACAGTGGGTACGGTGGATTGGGTAGCCAGGGGTGTTGGTGTCGGAGGTTGGTAGGCGGAGGAAGGAAATTTTAAATTGTGAAAAGTGTTGGAATCATTAGATAGGAAATTATAGTTTTGGGTCAATATTGGTTCATGTAACAACCCAAAAATACGACCCAAAAATTTCATTTTTTTTAATATAACCAAAACCATAATCTGAGTGTCATATCATAAAAACCATAAGTGATGTATCCCAAACATAATAAAAACAACACTGTGCGGAAACTGTATCATATCCATGTCATATAAAAATCAAAAACTGAATCAACTCCCAGGCTAAAAGCTGAAGCTGTGGTGTGTGCGATGCCATCATCCCGAGCTCTTCCCTCTACTAGCGGAAGTACCTGAAACCAAAACTAAAACTGTAAGCACGAAGCTTAGTGAGCTCCCCCAAACTACCACATACCATACAATACACATAAGCACATACTGGGCCTTGCCCACTGCATCAGACCGAAGTCTGGAACTAGCTGCATCGGACCGAAGTCCGGAACTGACTGGGACCTTGTCCCCTGCATCGGACCAGAGTCCGGAACTGACTGCATCGGACCGAAGTCCGGAACTAACTGCATCGGACCGAAGTCCGGAACTGACTGATCATGGCATAGCATAAAACATAACAACTATTATAAACACATAATACTGCATACTGCATCGGAACAGAGTCCGGAACACATAACACAAACATGCTTGAATCACAAAGACATCAAGCACTATAGCTACTGCATCAGACCCAAAGTCCGGGACTACTGATAATTAAACGGGCGGGCATTGTGGTCGTAGACCCGTTCCTACTAAAGGGAAACTCACCTCGTGAACTGGCTGCTGAGTGAATAACTCTGAGGGCTAACTGCTGCTGCTCCGGTATCTCCCCGGCTGCAAGTCCATAAATACACTCAATCAAATACTAAACATTGCACTGGGTAAAAATGACTCTTTTACCCTTGGTCAAAGACAACTGTTGGTCAAGGTCAACTCTCAGTCAAAGTCAACCCACAGTTGACCTGACTCGCCGAGTTGGGCCGCCAACTCGCCGAGTCCTTATGCTCACTCCTCGACTCTACTCGCTGCTACTCGTCGAGTATGGCATCGACTCGACGAGTACTCTCCCGATCCAAGAATTCAGACAATCTTCATCCGACTCGCCGAGTCCTATGAACAGCTCGACGAGTTGTTCTTGAGCTTAAGAAGATTGCCTTGGACTCGCCGAGTTGTATGAACAACTCGCCGAGTCCCTCCATTACTGAGTCTACCCTCAAACTCGCTGAGTCCACTCCACTACTCACTGGTCCCACTCGACACCGCTCAAAAGGAAGAAATCGGGGACTCGTGACTAGACTCGCCGAGTCGTTCCTCCGACTCGCCGAGTCACCACCATGCAACTATTCTACACTCGATTCTGCTCGAATCCAATACATACAAATGATAGATCTGAGTCCAATAAGCTGATTTACCACGTAAAGTTTCCAACTTTACGTGTACAAACGCATGAACAAGGGAATAAAGGCTAAAAGATGCTTAAAAGGGGTAGATCTAGGGTTAATATGCAAAATAGCTCCATAAAGGCAATAGATCTGGGCTCTACAACTTCTTAATGAACATATCTAAGGTTATCTCGGCATAAGAGAGCTTCCATATCAACATAAAGCTTTGAGAAAGGCATTAACAAGATCTAGAAAGGGTTTTAAGGCATAAAAGAGAGGGAAAACTGAAGAATACCTCAAAGAGCTCTTGCTTTCCCTTGAATCTCTGTTCTGAAATCCTTCTCCTTGCTCCTTTCTTCTTCTCCTTCTTCAAGCCTTCACAATAGCACACAAAATCACTTAGAATCACTCAAGAACGAATTAGGGTTTTCTCACAGCTTTTGAGGGTGAAGGAGGCGAGATTGGGGGCTATAAGGTGGCTTAAATAGTGGGCAACCCGGGGATTTAGGGTTTCTCCCAGACGGACAGACTCGCCGAGTCCGGAATATGGACTCGCCGAGTCGCCAGCTAACACGTGCTCGAAATCCCGACCCTACTCGGCGAGTCAGGCTATGAACTCGCCGAGTCCCTCTTGCAAAACTTCAAAATAAATACCAAGGAATTATCATACCGGAGACGGGTCGTTACAATTCTCCCCCACTTATCTCAGACTTCGTCCTCGAAGTCTGCTACGGCTGAATCTGCAAATATCTCTGGGTAGTGCTCCCTCATCTCCTCCTCAGCCTCCCACGTCCATTCAGACCCCTTCCGGTGCTGCCACTACACCTTCACTAACTGAATTTCCTTGTTCCTCAAGGTCTTGGTCTTCCGGTCCAGAATTGTGACCGGTCTCTCAATATAATTCAGGCTGCTATCAACCTGAATATCCTCTAGGGGAACGACTGCTGACTCATCCACCAAACACTTCCTCAACTGAGACACATGGAAAGTGTTGTGGATCTGACTAAGCTCCTCAGGAAGATCTAACCGATAAGCAACCCGACCCACCCGGGCCAAAACCCTGAAAGGACCAATAAATCCGGGGCCCAACTTGCCCCTCTTCCGGAATCTGATGACACCCTTCCAAGGTGAGACCTTCAGAAGGACCATATCTCCCACCTGGAACTCCAAGTCCGAACGCCTCCTGTCGGCGTAACTCTTCTGCCGACTCTGCGCAGTCTGCAGTCTACTACGGACCTGCTGGATCAACTCGGCCGTCTTGAGCACCACTTTTGTGCTCCCAATGACTCGCTAACCGACCTCGCCCCAACAAATCGGGGTCCTACACTTCCTCCCACACAGCATCTCAAAGGGAGGTCGATCAATGCTCGCATGATAACTGTTGTTATATGAGAATTCCGCTAACGGAAGATACGTATCCCAACTGCCACCGAAATCTAGGACACACGCCCTCAGCATGTCCTCGAGAGTCTGAATCGTCCTCTCGCTCTGCTCGTCTGTCTGAGGGTGGAAAGCGATGCTGAAAAGGAGACGAGTACCCATCTCATCGTGGAACCGCTTCCAGAACCTGGATGTGAAACGGACATCTCGGTCTGACACCACCGATACCGGCACTCCATGACGTGCCACAATCTCTCGCACATAGATATCGGCTAACTTCTCCGCCGATATACTCTCCTGGATCGGGATAAAATGGGCACTCTTCGTCAACCGATCCACTACTACCCATATCGAATCCACTCCACGTGCGGTCCGGGGAAGCTTGGTGACAAAATCCATGGTAATGTCCTCCCATTTCCACACGGGAATATCTAACGGCTGCATCCTGCCGTGAGGTCTCTGGTGCTCCGCCTTGACCTTCCGGCAGGTCAGGCATCTCTCGACGTACCAGGCGACGTCCCGCTTCGTGCAGGGCCACCAATAATCAGGTCGAAGATCTCGATACATCTTCGTCGCCCCTGGGTGGATAGAAAACCGAGACTTATGAGCCTCATCCATCAACACTTGCCGTACTCCACCCCTGTACGGTACCCACACTCTCCCGTGAAGCATCAGCAAACCACGACTATCATAATCAAACGAGGCTACTCGGCCCACGATCCTCTCACACTTCTGTCTCTCCTCCTTGAGGCCCTCCACCTGAGCCTCCTTGATCCGCTCCAACAACGGAGTGATCACTGTCATCCTCAAACATAGATCCCTGATAGGGGCCGCCGACACTTTGCGGCTCAGGGCATCGGCCACCACATTGGCCTTCCCTGGATAGTATAGGATCTCACAGTCGTAATCCTTTAGCACATCCAACCACCTCCTCTGCCTCATATTCAGACTCGGCTGATCCATAAGGTACCTCAAACTCTTGTGATCCGTGTAAATAGTACAACGGACCCCATAAAGGTAATGCCTCCAAATCTTGAGGGCAAACACAACTGCCCCCAGCTCCAAATCATGGGTAGGATAATTAGCCTCGTGAGGCTTCAACTGTCTCGAGGCATAAGCTATCACATGGCCTCGCTGCATCAAAACTGCTCCCATACCTGTGATCGAGGCATCACAATAGACTATGAAGTCCTCTACTCCCTCTGGCAAGGTAAGGATCGGAGCCTCGCACAATCTCTGCCTGAGGGTCTCAAACGCTAACTGCTGCTCAGGACCCCAACGAAATACCACTGACTTCCTGGTCAGTCGGGTGAGCGGCACTGCTATCTTGGAGAAATCCTGAATAAATCTCCGATAATACCCTGCCAACCCTAGGAAGCTACGAATCTCAGATGGAGACTTCGGGACCTCCCACTGCATCACGGCCTCTATCTTGGCCGGATCTACCAAAATACCCTTCTGGTTGACGAGGTGACCAAGGAACTGCACCTCGCGCAACCAGAACTCACATTTGGAGAACTTTGCGAAAAGTCTCTCCCTCCTCAAAGCCTCCAGCACCTCCCGCAGGTGCTCCTCGTGCTGCTCCTGCGTCTTGGAATATACCAAGATATCATCTATGAACACTATCACTGACCGATCCAGCATCGGCCTACACACGCGGTTCATGAGATCCATGAACGGGGCTGGAGCATTGGTGAGCCCAAATGGCATCACCACAAACTCATAATGACCATACCTGGTCCTGAAAGCAGTCTTCTGTACATCCTCATCTCTAACCCGCATCTGATGATAACCGGAGCGTAGATAGATCTTGGAGAACCAAGACGCTCCCTGAAGCTGATCAAACAAATCATCTATCCTCGGAAGTCGGTAACGGTTCTTCACCGTTACCTTATTCAACTCCCGATAATCTATACACATACGATGCGACCCATCCTTCTTCCTCACAAACAGGATCGGCGCTCCCCAAGGCGAACTGCTCAGCCGAATGAAACCCTTGTCTAACAGCTCCTGCAGCTGTGTAGACAACTCCTGCATCTCAGGGGGAGCTAGTCGATACGGTGCTTTGGCTATCGGAGCCGCACCAGGAATTAGGTCGATCCTGAACTCGACCTGTCTCTCAGGAGGTATCCCCGGCAAATCCTCGGGAAACACGTCCGGGTAGTCTCGAACAATGGGAACATCATCAACTGTCGTCTTGCCCTTCTCCCGAGCATCCAAAACGTAAGCTACAAAACCGGCGCAACCCTACTGAACATAGCGCCTCGCCCTTGCGGCGGAACAAAAGGTCGGTCCCCGCTGTGGCCTCTCGCCTTGAATCACTAACTCTCCCCCACTGGGAGTGCGGACCCTCACTAGCTGAAGGTCACAATCAATCACCGCCCCATTGGGGCTTAGCCAATCCATGCCCACAATAACCTTATTCCCTCGCAGGGGAATACGTACCAGGTCCACTGAAAACTGCTCATCAAACAACTGAAGGGAACACCCTCTATGCACTCTGCCGACCCTCACGGTCCTATCCGCTGCTATATCAACCTCTAATGGACAATCCAACTCCCCTGGTGCTCTACTAAATCTCTTGCTAAGCGCAAGCGATACAAATGATCAGGTAGCCCCCGAATCGAATAATACCATAGCAGAAATGCCGTTCATAGAGAACGACCCTGAATAAAACATACAATCATAAGCAATACTCAAACGATAATAATAATAAAGAGATGAAGGAAGATACAT
This sequence comes from Lactuca serriola, assembly GCF_051521515.1. Lineage (NCBI taxonomy): Eukaryota > Viridiplantae > Streptophyta > Magnoliopsida > Asterales > Asteraceae > Lactuca > Lactuca serriola. The sequence goes on from NC_136410.1 coordinate 109,588,038, forward strand.
ACTCGTCACCACATCAGGAGTCGCTCGTGCCTCCTCTGCTGTCATCTGAAACGCCCTGCTCTTCGCCACTGGCGTCTCGGCTCGGCCCTGCCGGCCATCTGTAATCCTCAAGGTAGCAGGGGCAGGTGCAACCACCTTCCCTGCTGCAGCTAAACTCGGACACTGGGACTTTTTATGTCCCCTCTGATTGCACTGAAAGCAAATCAGATCTGATGTTGCGACGGCAGTAGCAGGGGCCGTGCAATCCCTACTCAAATGCCCAATCCGACCGCACTTGTAGCAGCCGGAACTCCCTGCCTTGCACGCTCCCTCGTGCAATCTCCCACACTTGCCACATCGACTGTGGCTCTACTGACTCCTAGATCTGTGATCCGAAACCTTGGGCTTTTTGCCCGAACCGCCTGTACCTGAAACCGCCTCCGGTTTCCTCTTCTTTTCCATCTCGAGATCAATCTCCCTCTCCCGAGCCCTAGCAATCATATCTTCTAGCGTTTTACAGCTGGACCGGCTCACAAACTGGCGAATATCGCTCCGCAACATCTCATGATATCGGGCCTTCTTCATTTCCTCATCAGCTACGTACTGAGGAACGAGAAGAGCCCTCTCCCTGAACTTGGCGGTGATCTCCGCCACTGTCTCTATAGTCTGGGTGAGGTCCTGAAACTCCCTAGCTAACTGCTGCACCTCAATGACCGGTGCAAACTCTGCCCTGAACCTGGTAGAGAAATCAGTCCAGGTCATGGCGTCCAATGCTGCATCATCCCCAATGGCATGTCCGACCTCCTCCCACCAATCCCGTGCCCTGTCCTTCAGAAGACAGGATGCCAATCTGACCTTGTCCCCCTCGGGACACCTGCTAGTGCGGAAAGCGTTGGCCACATCCGCCAACCATCTGGTACTCGCTATGGGGTCCCGCGCCCCATGATAGTCCGGAGCTCCACATGCCCTGAACTCCCTGAAAGTAAGGGTGCGCGACCCCATCATGGCCGCCACCTCGGCACGGAAGGTGCCCAATCTCTCATCCATCAGCTCTAGAATCCCCTCCTTGATCGAACCGAAGATCACAGGAGTCTGCTCTAAAATGATACGAGTAATCTCTGAAGAAAGAAACTCTCTGGTCTGCTCATCCATGTGCTCGCTCCCCGAGCCTGATCCTGATCCCTCCCCGGCACCTCCACTGTCGGCTGCTGTCCTCGGATGCAAAACCACCATACTGAAACACATCATAGCAATATCAGAAAACTGAAATATCTCAAGGGATCATTGATACTACTACTAGCTTCCTGGCCTTATCTCGGCCTTCCTTGATTCGAGTACGGATCCTCTGCTTTCAGTAGTACGGGCCCATACTACCTTCCACATCTATCCGTACTTTCCTCAAGAACCGCCTTGACTCCACCAAGTCACTTCTACAAGTGCTAATCTCTGCTACTCTCATCCTAGGCTTGCCCTAGGGAAACCTTAGACTCAACTCAATTAGTCCTCAGCTGCTGAAGGTCTCCCTATAATGCTAGTTAGCCACCACCTGAACACCATCACATGTGACGAGGATCAGATAATCCTTCAAGTAAAAGACCCGTCCCTATAACGGTTGGACTCAAACAAGAGCTGCGCCATAGGGCCAGTTCCAGCACTCTGGGATTATTCAACCCTGATCACATGTGATGTGACGTGTTCACCTAATGGCTAACTCCCATCATTCAGAGTCCCACAAAGCACAAAGCAAGCAGCATTCGGATAAGGGAAACATACTCAAGCAAAACTATCCTCATAACGAGAAACTGTACTAGCATACAGTGCTAAGCTTATACTATCAGGCATAACCTAAACAGGCTATCCTACTGCTGTCTGCTCAATACTAGCATGCAATACTCATAAAGCTGTAACACATAAAGCAGGCACATAAGGCATCCTCCTAGATCCTTAGTCCTATACTATCATGCTGTTCTACTGAAGCTGGAACAATTAATCATAATAATAAAACTTGTATTGGTAATTTGGGAGTACTTACTTGAGCTCGGCTGATCGCATGCACCACACCCTTATCTTGTTTTAAAAAAAAATTTCTTTCTTTCTAAGTGCTTTCAAAATTCTTTTAGAAAACATTTTCCTTCTTAGAAAAATCATTTTATTTCCCTTAGTTTGAGTTCAGATACACCCGGAAGTGCATCCGAATCCCTCAAACTAGGGCTCTGATACCAACTTGTAACAACCCAAAAATACGACCCAAAAATTTCATTTTTTTTAATATAACCAAAACCATAATCTGAGTGTCATATCATAAAAACCATAAGTGATGTATCCCAAACATAATAAAAACAACACTGTGCGGAAACTGTATCATATCCATGTCATATAAAAATCAAAAACCGAATCAACTCCCAGGCTAAAAGCTGAAGCTGTGGTGTGTGCGATGCCATCATCCCGAGCTCTTCCCTCTGCTAGCGGAAGTACCTGAAACCAAAACTAAAACTGTAAGCACGAAGCTTAGTGAGCTCCCACAAACTACCACATAGCATACAATACACATAAGCACATACTTGGCCCTGCCCACTGCATCAGACCGAAGTCTGGAACTAGCTGCATCGGACCGAAGTCCGGAACTGACTGGGACCTTGTTCCCTGCATCGGACCAGAGTCCGGAACTGACTGCATCGGACCGAAGTCCGGAACTAACTGCATCGGACCGAAGTCCGGAACTAACTGCATCGGACCGAAGTCCGGAACTGACTGATCATGGCATAGCATAAAACATAACAACTATTATAAACACATAATACTGCATACTGCATCGGAACAGAGTCCGGAACACATAACACAAACATGCTTGAATCACAAAGACATCAAAGCACTATAGCTACTGCATCAGACCCAAAGTCCGGGACTACTGATAATTAAACGGGCGGGCATTGTGGTCGTAGACCCGTTCCTACTGAAGGGAAACTCACCTCGTGAACTGGCTGCTGAGTGAATAACTCTGAGGGCTAACTGCTGCTGCTCCGGTATCTCCCCGGCTGCAAGTCCATAAATACACTCAATCAAATACTAAACATTGCACTGGGTAAAAATGACTCTTTTACCCTTGGTCAAAGACAACTGTTGGTCAAGGTCAACTCTCAGTCAAAGTCAACCCACAGTTGACCTGACTCGCCGAGTTGGGCCGCTAACTCGCCGAGTCCTTATGCTCACTCCTCGACTCTACTCGCTGCTACTTGTCGAGTATGGCATCGACTCGACGAGTACTCTCCCGATCCAAGAATTCAGACAATCTTCATCCGACTCGCCGAGTCCTATGAACAACTCGACGAGTTGTTCTTGAGCTTAAGAAGATTGCCTTGGACTCGCCGAGTTATATGAACAACTCGCCGAGTCCCTCCATTACTGAGTCTACCCTCAAACTCGCTGAGTCCACTCCACTACTCACTGGTCCCACTCGATACCGCTCAAAAGGAAGAAATTGGGGACTCGCGACTAGATTCGCCGAGTCGTTCCTCCGACTCGCCGAGTCACCGCCATGCAACTATTCTACACTCGATTCTGCTCGAATCCAATACATACAAATGATAGATCTGAGTCCAATAAGCTGATTTACCACGTAAAGTTTCCAACTTTACGTGTACAAACGCATGAACAAGGGAATAAAGGCTAAAAGATGCTTAAAAGGGGTAGATCTAGGGTTAATATGCAAAATAGCTCCATAAAGGCAATAGATCTGGGCTCTACAACTCCTAAATGAACAGATCTAAGGTTATCTCGGCATAAGAGAGCTTCCATATCAACATAAAGCTTTGAGAAAGGCATTAACAAGATCTAGAAAGGGTTTTAAGGCATAAAAGAGAGGGAAAACTGAAGAATACCTCAAAGAGCTCTTGCTTTCCCTTGAATCTCTGTTCTGAAATCCTTCTCCTTGCTCCTTTCTTCTTCTCCTTCTTCAAGCCTTCACAATAGCACACAAAATCACTTAGAATCACTCAAGAACGAATTAGGGTTTTCTCACAGCTTTTGAGGGTGAAGGATGCGAGATTGGGGGCTATAAGGTGGCTTAAATAGTGGGCAACCTGGGGATTTAGGGTTTCTCCCAGACGGACAGACTCGCCGAGTCCGGAATATGGACTCGCCGAGTCGCCAGCTAACACGTGCTCGAAATCCCGACCTTACTCGGCGAGTCAGGCTATGAACTCGCCGAGTCCCTCTTGCAAAACTTCAAAATAAATACCAAGGAATTATCATATCGGAGACGGGTCGTTACAGTTCAGCAAATGGGAAGGATGACTCGACAAATTGAACATGATGAGATATATAAATTTTTTCGGAAGTAGGGTCAAGACACTGGTAACCTGGAAACTATAACATCCCAACTACCAGGTATCATTATCATTCCTTCAAAATTTCAAGTTTTAAGGTTTACTCGACGATTTGACGTTATGACTCGTCGAGTAGAAGCGAGACAGGACACGTCATTTAATGAGGGACTCAACGAGTCGGCAAGGAGGACTCGACGAGTAGGAGCTGGCAGAGGAAACCCTAAATTTCAGGGTTTTTGCACCCTATATATTGGACCATTAGCGCCTCCCAGTGTCCTCTATCACCCCATGAGATCCAGCAACCCTAATTTTCGTGAGTGTGAGCTTGGAGAGTGTTTTTGGAGCTTGGGAAGTGATTTTTGTGAAGGAAACTTGTAGATCAAGAGGCTAGCATCAAAGATTTCATGTGGATCCAGAGTCTACTTCAGCTTGGGCATGTTTTGGAGGTAACAAGTTGTTACCTTGACCTATTTTCTTCTAGAATCTTTCATATGTGAAGATTAGGGCTTCTTTAGCTATTCATGAAGGGATTATGGTATGGGAGCTAGATCTGATGTTGAAACTTCAGATCTAAACCTCTTTTAAGCCCTAAGTTCATAAAGTTCCTAATAGGGTCATGAAGGAACCCTTGTTTATGAGTAAACTCCCATTCCAAGCTTAGATGTGCAATTTGAGACATGCACATACGTAAAGGTAGCAACTTTACGTTGCTAATACACTCTAGGGACCTAGATCTACTGATTGGATCAAAGGTGTCACACCCTCAAACCAAAATGGCGGAAACATTCGGGGGCGGATGACGTCATGTAAGTATCACAACACATGAATTATAGTAACCAAAACACAGCTAACCATTGCATTAATAAGTATAAGTTTTACATAAGGGTTTTAAACATTACATATTCTAACATCAAGGAAATACAAAAGACAACAGGAGTCGCAGTCTGGTGCTAAGAAGGCTTCACGAAACTTCGGGTGTACCTGTCTACTAGAGTCCTGAGAATACAAGTAGGTTTTGAAAGAGTATCAACATAAAGCTGGTGAGTTCATAAGCATTTTGTTTTAGGAAAACAGTTCTCGGTTCTTTTGAAAAATGCTATATCTTTTCCGGAAATGTCATACTGTCCGGTGAAATAAATTTATATAACCTTAGGAAAAATGACTCTTTGATATCAGTTGAAAGTGTTCCTCAGGAAAATCCCATATTTTCTTATAAAAAACATGTTTAAATTCATTTCTTCTTTGACTTCTTAGTTCATACTAGTTATGAATAAACTCAGAAATCATGAATTTAATAATGAAAGTTCGTTAGTTGAATGATAAACCATCTGTTTATGAAATACAAATGATTACCCTGGGAAAGTCCTACATTTCCCTTAAGTGAGAACTATTGAATTACTCGATTTAGATTGGAAAGTATAAGTGTCTGCCATACTTATATAGGTTAAACATAGTTTCTTATTGGTAATCCTGGTTATCACTAGAAGTAGGTTAAGGCTGCGAAAATCCCTTATTTTCCTTGGAATACGAGAGGTTTTAGCTTTATTACATAAATAAAACTAATAAATACATGGTGAACTAAATCCTAAAGGTATTACTAATACTGTCTAGTAATCAAATCGGTTATTACTTTGAGGTTAGTTCACTTGATTCATTATTACAAAAGTAAATCTCTGTTATCTAGGTTGCGAGTTTTATAACCATACATTAACTTGATATGAGATGTAACGGGGCAATTATCCTTTATGACTTTGTCACCCCAGGCATGGCTGCCTAACTGTAGCTAGCAGTTCAGGTGCGGGATAGTTCGTCCCATATAGATCTATACACAAAAGTCATGCTCTCCCTACAAGAGATTCTGGTTACAAGTGCTAGTCCTACACTCTCGAATTCGGTGGGAGTGTTACCAAGGACGTGTCTCCAAAATTTAGACTAACAAATTTACAAGTAATAATACTAAAAATCCTATTTTTTATTTGCATAAATCCCTTATAAAATAATATATTTTACCACATGATTCATAGGTTAGTCACCCTAGTCTTGAACACTTTTCCTACGAGTTGATTTCTTAATCGTTTGGTAAAAATTGTTTTCCATATTAAAAGCATACTAAAAATATAATTATGTTAGACAAAATAATATATTTTGAGCACAAGTTTCCTTGTACTTTTACTTGTATCCCCCCTGAAAACATGAAAACTCGGAAAAAGTAGGGGTATGAACTCACAGTTTGACGTAGGATTCGAGTGTAAAGTCGGTGTGGATGCTGAGTGCCAAAAGAAGACTCGATCACAACGGATCCTGATAAGCATATATTGGTACATATATGTATATAATTAGTCTTTAAACAATTTTTAATGAAAGGAAAACACCCTAGGGCCTAGAAAGCACTTACATTTAAGTGCTAGAAGCACCAAAAGTCGTCTGAAATGGGTGTGTGGGCGTACAGCGGCGTGTGCAGCCACCTGATGTGCGGCTAGGTGTGTGCGGCCGTGCACTCCTAGTAAAAATGGTTCAAAACATATTTTCAAGGTCATATCTTGTATCCCCTAAGTCTCTTTGCTCATGTGCTAGAATACAAGTCGAGTTTGAGGCCTTAAAGCACTAAGATAAGGTGTGTACGGCCACTTGAATGTGTGCGGCCGCACACTCCTTGAAGATCGAGTTCTGGACATTTTCTAAGGCTCAAATATAGTTAATAACATGTAGGAGTAGGTTACTTACTATGTAGAAGCGTATAGGGGTGTTTGGAGCCCAAGAACCTTGTAGGTGTTCTTGGTGAAACTGAAGAACACTTGAAGATCTACTAAAATGGAATGATTTCATGGATGAAATTAGTGATTTACGTTATATGGGGTAAGGAATCAGCAAATCAAAGGATAAAAACACTTACCACTTGAAGATCTAGTTGAAAAATCGGGAGCTACTTGAGAGAAAATGAGTTCTTGACTAGGAGGGTGAAAAGGATTGAATGAAGACCTAGACTCCATCTTATAGTCGTGAGTGTGCTGCCAGAAGAGGGGTGCGGACGCACACCCAAGTGTATGGCCGTACACTCCTTAGGTGGGAGTGTTTGGCCACTTTTTTTTGGGTGAACTTGCGGTACTCAAATCTAAGTTTCTAACTCGAAGATTCTAGATTTAGAACACTCAATTGAATCAAAACAATGCTAGAAAGTGGTAGAAACGAGTCTGACTTGACTGATTTGTATAATAGTACCAGGTAGAAATTTCGGGTTGTCACATCATCCCCCCGTTAGAGGGTATTTCGTCCTGAAATTCAAGAATAAAGATACGAGTCATGGATTTGGAAAAAGACGAGGGTACTTCTGTTTCATTGAATACCCACACTCTTCAGTGAATTTAGGTCCCTGCTTGGTATTCCAGCGGACTTTCACTATCGGGATGCGACTCTGCTTCATTCGTTTGACTTCCCGGTCCATGATTTCAACAGGTTCTTCCACGAAGTGTAGACTCTCGTCTAGTTAGATCCCGTCGAGAGGAATGACGAGTGTCTTATCGGACATACATTTCTTTAGGTTCGAGACGTGAAGGGGATAATGTATGTTTCTAAGTTCTTGAGGTAGATAGAGTTTGTAAGCTACATGACCTAATCCTAGCGAGGATCTCGAATGGTTCAATGTACCTTGAATTTATACGATCTTTTCAGTCGACTCTCAGATGATCTCAGGACCTATGAGTGTGTTGTCAGGGACTTGACCCTTGACTAGCTATGTGTCCCCCACTTCAGGCCATCACAGAGGGGATCTGTACTTATGACCATAGAGGGCTTCAAACGGTGCAGCCTTGATGCTGGTATGGTAGTTGTTGTCGTACAAAATTTTGACTCAGGGTAGATGAATATCCTACGACGTGCCCTAGTTGATACGTAGACTCTCAATGTATCTTCAAATGTTTGGACTATTTTCTCACTCTATTCATATGTCTGTAGATGAGAAGCCATGTTAATATCCAGCTTAGTTCTAAGAGCCTTCTGTAGTGACCGCCAGAATCTTGAGGTAACCTGCTATCTCGATCGGAGATAATGGATATAGGTACCCTAGGAAAGCAGACTTCACCTCGAAGGTGTATTCGGGTGAGTCTCTCCATTTTGAATTTGGACTCTCGCTGGATGTTTCAGCGGATCTTCACTGTTGTGACCATTGTTTAGATTTTTACTTTTCGCATAAATACTTTCGGGTTTTAAAGGGAAATGAATTTTAGGAGTTCGCATCTAGTTTTCCGTTATGGGTGATGAGAATTTTGGGATTCGAGTGATTTAAGGTGAAGGGTCTCCTTAGGGACGTGCGGGTTTGGTATGACGTAGACTTAGTCGAACTATGCGGAATAACGTCGTAGAATCGCGCGTTAAGTTAGTTCGGAGGAAGTGTTTTGGTTTGAAGTTAGCAGTTACTACTATTACGAGGGTTCTGATACTTTGAAGTTATGGACCTTTTATGAAATGATTCTTACTAAGTCTCTCTATAACCGCTTGGTGTATACAAGTCACGTATAGTTAAAATTGGTAAGACCTTTGACTGCATGACCCTGTCCTAAGTCCTCAACAAAGCAAGGAACGGGAAACAAGGCAGGATTATTTTACGAAGCCATCATAATTTACCCACTAGGGCTTCAAGTTTTAAATGAATTTTGTGATTTAATTTGAGCGAAAGAGTTATCACAACTATAAAAAATTATTGGGGGTTTTGAAAACGTACCAAAATATAGCAAGGTTCTTTGATGCTTCCCCATTCTCTGGGGGTCAAACTCCTCCTGCCTCCCCGTCGTTCTTTTCTGTTGGACAGTCTCTCTTGAAATGTCCTACTCCACCACATAGGTGACACGTAGGATTAGTCCCAACATTGGGGTCCTACAGATGCGGATGGTGTGTCCCTTCTTGTTGCATCTAGTGCAATGCAGCACTCGGCAGACTCCATAGTGATGGTAGTTGCATTCGCTGCAGTACAGGAAGTTTCCCAAGTAGGGTGTGGTTGGTGTACGAATAGCGGAGTTGACGGGGGTATTAGCTATCCTAGTTCGTTTCCTTTCAGTAGGTCCTTGGGTTGAACAACTCCCTTTTTTGTTCTCGAACTTTCGCTTTAGGGTATTAGGTTTGAGATCAGGTGTGCCTTTTCTAGTAGGCACTTGTTGTTGAAACTGGTTATCACCAGGATTAGGATTTCCGTTAACTTTTCCACTAGTATTTGCACAACCAGGGTTAAGGATAGCCGTGGCAGCTGCTACGGCTGCTATGACGATAGCTTGGAACGTAGCTGAATCCATCTGAAGGTTTGGTGTTTTAGGAGCGGGTTGATTACGTTTCTTCATAGGCATGATCTGCTACATGTCAAGAAAAGGAGTTTGTAAGTAACAATGGTTGCCTCTGGCTATATTTTCAATGTTTATATATATGCATGAAAATTTCCCATTTTGTTATCTGGTTCTCATTAATTCGGCCCACATCCCTATGACGTGGTCCTGGCAAGAATAGAAGTAAGTTTCTAGAATAGACCGAGTGTCATCTGAACTATGTTACTTTTGATTGGCGAATATCGATTTCCAACTTTTGAAGAGATTTGAAAACAATTTATAATAAAGTTCGCATACAATAAAATTATAAATTCTTTGATGCTCATCTCATCGAGCTGGTTGGATAACTCTTGCACTTTGGTCGACGTTTAGACGATATGGTGTTTTAGCTATAAGAGTAGCTCCGGGGATTAAGTCGATACGAAACTCGACTTGGCGCTCAGAAGAAATTCAGGGAAGATTTTCGGGGGAAGATATCAGGAAAGTTGCAGACTTTGGGGATGCTCTCATGGTCTTTAACTTTTTGCATTTTATCAACATCATGAGTTAGGAATGTAGAGCATTCCTTCTGTAAGTACTTCCAGGCTTTGATGCATGAAATGGTACGAAGGTTCGAACTGAGTTTATCATGGAAAATAACGAGGGCTTCGCCAAAAAATTGTTTTCTCGAAACAGAGGTTATTAACGTGATTGAAACTCAACCCATCCATGTCGATTATAACATCAAAGCTCTCTTTAGGGATAGCGGCATGAGTTTGATGGGAAAAGAGTAATCGCCCAGGGTAAGAGTACAGTCTATGAACACGTTTCTTAGATGAAGTGGTGATACGTCTTTGATAAAGTTACTTAGTTCACAGGTTACTGATCTGAGATATATGTTTGACAACGATGATCTTTATCTGAATTAAGACTGTTGTCTTTATAGTTGGTATTATGATTACACAGAGTTAGGAGAATTTGACCTAGGAATAGGTCTACATCATACCAACAGAGGGAAAATTGACAACATAAAGAACTAGTAAAAAACAGTACTTGCAATACAGAGATGTTTACGGGAAAAAGAGCTACTTAGAGCATAGGTAGGAAGACTATTCTTAACTAAAAGAAAGGATGAGTAGAGTAGTCCTATTAGCGACGGGCACTCCTCGAACGGATCCTTAAGTTAGCTAGCTGGCGCTCCATGTCAAGAAGGTGTCGTTCAAATACTCTTTGGCGTACTCGGAGTTCTATGACTTTAGCTCGAGTTACAGCAAGCTCTCGCTGTAGGGGCTTGTTGTCTCTCGTAGACCTCTCACAAGCATCTTCAAGACGGATGGTGCGGACTGTATGCATTCTTGTATTGGCATCCACTTCCATGATTCTGTTGAGGTCCGTCCTACCCTGTATTTCGTTCCGAGAAACCCTGCGGACTAGGATTGGTAGGACCCTGTCCGCTAAGCCTCCTATGCTTAGATCATAAAAACTTCTGTCTCCATTGAAGTTCATAGGTTGATTTTGCTCTTGACTCCATGTTTCCAAGCTTTCCACCCATGGAGGCGCCGGGCCTTAAAAAACCGGACGAGGATTTGGATTTGGAACAGGGGCCACCGGAGGTAGATTAGTGACTTCGGGCTTGGATTCGAAACTCTCCGAATAGTTCTCGGCTGAGTGATCATCTAAGGGGATTGCAGGTTCTTCTTCTGGTTCATCCTCAAGCCATCCTCCATTTCCTAGGTTAGGAAAGTACGGGTCGCCAGGGAGGTGGAATCCTGCCATGATATCTACACGAGAATGGGGGTAAAGAGATAGTTAACAAACGTTTAGTCTAGTACTACTTCTACAGTATTGTAACCATATGCTCGGCACTCCGTTGTTATCTTACAGTAGCTAAAATACTCCTATAGTATTTTAAACCTTTATGTTTGGTTCTAGAAAATTTTCGGGTACCTAGGTAAGTTTTAGACTTGTTGAAACACTGCAATCAATCCCAAGCACATGTTGGTCATGTCACAAATAAATATAGTTGATCAGGCTATATTGATCGTAGACATGATTACATAACTACCCAGTTTTAACTGCAGTGTCCAACATCCAAATACTTTTATTATGTACTTCTTACAATTCTTGTTCTAGTATATCCATATTTTGAATATATATTTATACTTTTATAACATAATGATATATATTTCTAAAGTATAATTTTGGGACAGAGTGTTTTTATCCCAATGTGTTTATAGTTGTATATCTTTTATAACTGATATACTGAGTTCACTATAAACAAGGCTCTGATACCAATTTGTCACACCGCCAAATTGAAACGGTGGAAACGTTCGGGGGCGGATGACGTCATGTAAGTATCAAAACACATGCATTATAGTAACCAAAGTACAACCAACCATTGCATTAATAAGTATAAGTTTTACATAAGGGTTTTAAACATTACATATTCTAACATCAAGGAAATACAAAAGACAACAGGAGTCGCAGTCCGGTGATAAGCAGTCTTCTCGAAACTTTGGGTGTACCTGTCTACTAGAGTCCTGAGAATACAAGTAGGTTTTGAAATAGTATCAGCATAAAGCTGGTGAGGTCATAAGCATTTTGTTTTAGGATAAATAGTTCTCGGTTCTTTTGAAAAATGCTATATCTTTTTCGGAAATCTCATACTGTCTGGTGAAATAAATTTATATAACCTCAAGAAAAACGACTCTTTGATATTAGTTGAAAGTGTTCCTCAAGAAAATCCCATATTTTCTTATAAAAAAAGCATGTTTAAATCCATTTCTATTATGACTTCTTAGTTCATACTAGTTATGAATAAACTCAGAGATCATGAATTTAATAATGAAAGTTCGTTAGTTGAATGATAAACCATCTGTTTATAAAATACTGATGATTACCCTGGGAAAATCCTACATTTCCCTTAAGTGAGAACTATTGAATTACTCAATTTAGATCGGAAAGTATAAATGTCTGCAATACTTATATAGGTTAAACATAGTTTCTTATTGGTAATCCTGGTTATCACTAGAAGTAGGTTAAGGCTGCGAAAATCCCTTATTTTCCCTGGAATACGAGAGGTTTTAGCTTTATTACATAAATAAAACTAATAAATACATGGTGAACTAAATCCTGAAGGTATTACTAATACCCTCTAGTAATCAAATTGGTTATTTCTTTGAGGTTAGTTCACTTGATTCATTATTACAAAAGTAAATATCTGTTATTTAGGTTACAAGTTTTATAACCATACATTAACTTGATATGACACGTAACGGGGCCGTTATCCTTTATAACTTTATCACCCCAGGCATGGCTGCCTAACTGTAGCTAGCAGTTTAGGTGTGGGATAGTCAGTCCCGTACAGATCTATACACAACAGTCACGCTCTCCCTACAAGAGATTCTGGTTACAAGTGCTAGTCCTACACTCTCGAATTCGGTGGGAGTGTTACCAAGGACGTGTCTCCAACATTTAGACTAAAAAATTTACAAGTAATAATACTGAAAATCATAATTTTGATTTGCATGAATCCCTTATAAAATAATATATTTTACCACATGATTCACAAGTTAGTCACCCTAGTCTTGAACACTGTTCCTACGAGTTGATTTCTTAATTGTTTGGTAAAAACTGTTTTCCATATTAAAAGTATACTGAAAATATAATTATCTTAGACAAAATAATATATTTTAAGCACAAGTTTCCTTGTACTTTTACTTGTATCCCCCATGAAAACATGAAAACTCGGAAAAAGTAGGGGTATGAACTCACAGTTTAACGTAGGATTCGAGTGTAAAGTCGGTGTGGATGCTGAGTGCCAAAAGAAGACTCGATCACAACGGATCCTAATAAGCATATATTGGTACATATATGTATATAATTAGTCTTTAAACAATTTATAATGAAAGGAAAACACCCTAGGGCCAAGAGAACACTTAGATTTAAGTGTTAGAAGCACCAAAAGTCGTCTGAAATGGGTGTATCGCTGTACATGGGCGTGTGTGGCCACCTGGTGTGCTGCCCATTGGGTGTGCGGGAAGGTGTGTGCGGCCATGGAGTGTGCGGCCACACACTCCTAGTAAAAATGGTTCAAAACGTATTTGCAAGGTCATATCTTGTATCCCCTAAGTGTCTTTGCTCATGTGCTAGCATACAAGTCGAGTTTGAGGCCTTAAAGCACTAAGATAAGGGGTGTACGACCACTTGAATGTGTGCGGCCGCATACTCCTTGAAGATCGAGTTCTGGACATTTTCTAAGGCTCAAATATAGTTAATAACATGTAGGAGTAGGGTACTTATGATGTAGAAGCGTATAGGGGTTTTTGGAGCCCAAGAACCTTGTAGGTGTTCTTGGTGAAACTGAAGAACACTTGAAGATCTACTAAAATGGAATGATTTAATGGATGGAATCAATGATTTACGTTATATGGGGGTAAGGATCAACAAATCAAAGGATAAAAACACTTACCACTTGAAGATCTAGTTGAAAAATCGGGAGCTACTTGAGAGAAAACGAGTTCTTGACTAGGAGGATGAAAAGGATTGAATGAAGACCTAGACTCCATCTTATAGTCATGAGTGTGCTGCCAGAAGAGTGGTGTGCGGCCGGACACCCAAGTGTACGGTTGTACACTCCTTAGGTGGGAGTGTTTGGCCACGTTTTGTGTCGGGTGAACTTGCGGTACTCAAGTCCAAGCTTCTAACTCGAAGATGCTAGGTTTAGAACACTCAATTGAGTAAAAACAATGCTGGAAAGTGGTAGAAACTAGTTTGACTTAACTGATTTGTATAATAGTACCAGGTAGAAATTTCGGGTTGTCACAAAAAGGATAGCTCAAAAATCGCTTAAACATGAGAATATGTGTTTGGACTTGGCGAGTCTGGGAGATGACTCGGCGAGTCGGTTAGGGTTTTGTCCAAATCGGTCCCGCATGGACTCGGCGAGGTCTGGGAGATAACCCCACGAGTCAGTTTGAGTTCTAAGCACTGGATCGCATATCGACTCGACGAGTCTGCTCTTATACTCGACGAGTCGAGTCGAGAATTTCTGGAATCAGTGGAGACTTGAGGAAGAGAAAGTTATTTTTAGCAAATAGGTCAACATGGACTATTGACCATTGACCAATGACTTGACTTTGGCTATGGGGTATCTTTTACCTCCCAACGGAATTTTGGTAATTTGAGTGATTATTGAGTGGATCACTTATGGGTACAAGCAAGGTGGTTGGAGCTATATCTGGAGGTATGGACAGTTTCATTCCGAGCTACTAGCAAGGCCGACCCTTTCAGTTGTTATCTTGGTTATAGTACGCTACATGTGGGTATGATCAGTTAGATCGGTATCAGGATAGACATTATGTTGTTATGCTCTTATGATCCGTTAGGATTGGTATGTTAGTGACCTGGTTAGGTCGGTGCTCTGGTTAGGAGAGATTGCTATGATCGATGATCTGTGATATAGTTATATATGATATTTTTTATGCCAATATATGTTAGTTATGTGCACATGATTATTTGCTTGATGATTGGGTTGAGGCGGTCCCGCTTTGTGGTGAAGGCCAACATACCCTATGAGCGGTCCGGAGAGACTGTGGGCCAAGATGGCGGTCCAGTCATGTCGAAGGCTCGAGATAGAACCAGATGGACTGTAGGCCCTGCAGGGCGGTCCAGTCAGGCCGAAGGCCCAGTATGAATGTTGTTGATTATTTGTTATTGATATGGTATTATCGGTGTGGTTTTGGTATTTTGGGGGTAGCTCACTAAGCCCTTGGGGGTAGCAAGGCAAAGGCGTGACCGTCCCACTCCACATCCTTATGATTTTGTTATTGGTAGTGTCGGACCTTAGTGGTGCCCCAGGGGTCCCGGGCCACTGCTCCGACGCCGACACGTAGTGTAAAAAAAATTTAAAGCTTTTTTTATTGTTTTTTCTATTGGGTGCACCGGCTTAAAACACGAATGACACTAATAATATAGATTTATTTGGAATTTTTTTTAGTGCAACCCCTACAAAAATGTTCTGCGTCCGCCACTGGTTATTGGGACACTCTAGTGAATATTATTTTGAAAATATTTTGTAAAACACTATTTGGTTTTATGGTTGAAAAAGTTTAAATTTGGCTTAAAATTTTTGGATGTTACAAGTTGGTATCAGAGCCTTAGTTTGGGTGAATTAGAGGAACACTCGTGTGAATCTAGTCTCAAATCAAGGAAATTTTCGAGATAAATTCTAAAATGGTTTTCAAAATAAAGGATGGAGGATGCGGAGTGTACGATCAGCCGAAGCCTGTAAGTAAACCCCAAAATATCATGCAGTTATTTGATATTATGATATGTTAGAACAACATGCTAGTGCTAGGCTAGGGATCTTCAGAAATTGCAGGATAGACTTGCCTGGTTATATGATGCCTACTAGCCTAGGGTTTCTTTTATTTGGAATTGACATCATTATTGTAGTTGTTTAGTGTATGCATCACGGCTGTGCATAATCAAGATCTTATAGCCTGAGAATGTTTGATTCGACCTTAGGGTAGGATTGGATATTCAAAAGTCTATCGGGTTCAGCGTTATGTGTGGCTAGCATACATTAATGTTGTAGGGTTGGTGGAAGTTTCATGGATGAATGGGTCGTGAGAAGCCGTGAGGCCAGTTGTGAGATAGTTTTGCATTCCTCGAGGAGTGAGGGTCGAGCGCTTATTATGTTGATGTATGTTGTTAGGGCATTTTGATGATACTTGAGACAAATATGGGTAGGGGTGGAAGGTAGTATGGGCCCGTACTACTGAAAGCACAGGACCCATACGCATATCAAGGAAGTCACAACCCCTAGTGTTCGTGAAAATTGATATACCGATATTATGTTGT
Source organism: Lactuca serriola (assembly GCF_051521515.1). NCBI lineage: Eukaryota > Viridiplantae > Streptophyta > Magnoliopsida > Asterales > Asteraceae > Lactuca > Lactuca serriola. The sequence continues at coordinate 109,604,494 of NC_136410.1, forward strand.
TTATCTGACGTCTTGGGTATATTTTCAGTATGGTGATGACGAGACGCTTTACGACTGGATCAAGATCAAGATCAGGGGGCGGAGGCCTGGATGTGCCTATAGCACCTGAGCCCGTGGTGCAGATAGGGATAAAGGAGTTGGATGCCAGGATTCGAGAGATCCTGCATGATGAGATTGCTGTTGCGTTTCGAGCGCAACTACCAGAGATGTTTGGGTCGATCAAGACCACCATGGTCGAGTACTTTGATGAGTGTTATGTGGCCTTAGCAGAGACGGCTGTCGCTACAACCACATCGGCTGTAACAGCGGCAGGGGGTGGAGGAGGAGCCAGTCGGGCTTTCCAGTACCGAGACTTCGCTAACACGAAGTCCCCGACATTTGATGGTACTCAGGATGCAATCAGGGCTATGAGGTGGTTATCTAACGTGGAGCGTTGTTTCTTAACGAGCTCGTGTCCTACTGACCAGAAGGTCAGGTGCGCCCTGAACCTGCTGAGGCTCAGGGCCAATGACTGGTGGAGACTGATGACTGGGTCGTACACCGATGATCAGAGGGTTGCTGCTACATGGGAGCAGTTCAGGGAGATGTTCCGCACTAGCTATGTTCCACGCGTGGAGCGAGAGCGGCTTGCTCAGGAGTTTTTGACATTGAGGCAGGATGGAGAGTCGATGATGGAGATCACTCGCATGTTCACAGAGAGGGCTATGTTTTGCCCGGAGTTTGCTTCAGAGCAGTCTCAGATGACTCGTTATCTGAGTATGCTCAAGACTGATATTTGATAGTTTTTTGCCATGAAACGTTGTGATACTCTCCTAGATCTTCATGAAGCCGCGAGGCGGCGTGAGTTGGTGATAGAGCTACAGTTGAATGAGCAGCGATAGGTTCCGACACAGTCTCAGCCGGCACCTAAGCGGTCTAAGACCGCTGATACTAGGACCGGAGGTCAGCAGAGACACACTTGTGGAAAGTGTGGCAGGGGTCATTCTAGGGTTTGTCGAGCAGGTGGTGGGTGCCACAAATGTGGAAAGGAGGGGCACTATGCTAGGGACTGTCGCCAGTCCGCCCCTCCGGAAGATATGAGGATATGTTATCACTATCATCAGCTTGGTCACGTGAAGTTATATCTATGTGATTCTTATCTGTTGTACCTATGTTTAGGTACGTTTTTAGTAAACTCTTTTCCTGCATTGGTTTTATTCGACTCGGGGACGAGTTGATCGTTTGTATCTCAGACTTTCAGTAGGGGATTCAGTGTACCGGTAAATGAGCTCGAGTGTCCGTTGCAAGTTTTTATCGCCATCGAACACAGGGTTTCTGCTTCTTCGATCTACCAGGGATGTGAGTTGGAGATTTTCGGGGTATCCTTCCCAATAGATTTGATTCCTATTCCCATTGGGGAAGTATGTGTGATTGTGGGATGGATTGGCTCAGTCGATTTGGTGCGATAATTGATTGTGAGGGACAACGAATAGTAGTTCGAACCCCAAGTGGGGGAGAACTGGTGGTATATGATGAGGGGCACTAGAGTAGGATTAGGGTTTTGTTCGACAACCAGGGCTCAACAGTATATTCAGCATGGGTGTGTCGGTTATTTAGCGTATGTGAGGGATATGCGGGTCAGGGACCAGACTTCAGTTTTAGAGGTCCTGGTGGTTAGAGGGTTTACTGATGTGTTTCCGGAGGAGTTAACGAGAGTGCCTCCGGAGAGGCAGGTTGAGTTTAGGATTAACCTAGAGCCGGGTACGGCTCCTATCGCTAAGGCGTCGTATCGTTTTGCACCGCCAGAGATGCATGAGTTGTCATCTCAGTTGTAGGAACTGCTAGGTAAGTAGTTCATTCGTCTGAGTAGTTCTCCGTGGGGAGCACCGATCCTCTTCGTCAGGAAGAAGGACGGCTCGCACCGGATGGGCATTGATTATAGAGAGTTGAACTAGTTAACGGTGAAAAACCGTTACCCACTCCCGAGGATAGATGATCTTTTCGATCAGTTGCAGGGTGCATCTTGGTTTTCCAAGATCGATTTGAGATTTGGATATCACCAAGTCAGGGTGAGAGAGGAAGATGTGGAGAAGACCACGTTTCGAACTCGTTATGGTCATTACGAGTTTGTGGTGATGCCGTTTAGGCTCACCAACACGCTGACAGTGTTTATGGATCTGATTAATCGGGTTTGCAGACCGATGCTGGATCGATCAGTCATTGTGTTCATAGATGATATCTTGGTGTATTCCAAGACCCGAGAGCAGCATGAGGAGCACCTCAGGGAGCTATTGGGAGTTTTGAGGCGGGAACGACTTTATGCCAAGTTCTCGAAATGTGAGTTTTGGTTGCGAGAGGTCCAGTTCCTTGGGCACCTCATTAACCAGGAGGGGATTATGGTCGACCCGGCCAAAGATGAGGTGGTTATGAATTGGGAGATTCCGAAATCTCCTTCAGATATCAGGAGCTTCTTGGGATTAGCAGGGTACTACCGGAGATTTATTCGAGATTTCTCCAAGATTGCAGTACCCCTCACTCGTCTAACGAGGAAGGGGTGGACTTCCGGTGGGGCCCTGAGCAGCATAGGGTGTTTGAGACCTTCTGACAGTGTTTATGCGAGGCGCCAGTGTTGACACTCCCCGAGGGATTTGAGGATTTTGTAGGATTATGTGATGCATCCATCACAGGTTTGGGGGCAGTCCTCATGCAGAGAGGACGAGTGATAGCCTATGCATCACGGAAGCTGAAGCCGCATGAGACGAGATACCCTACGCACAATTCGAATTTCGGAGCGGTGGTATTCGCTCTCAAGATTTGGAGGCATTACCTATATGGGGTCCGTTGTACCATATACACGGATCACAAGAGCTTGAGGAACATCATGGATCAGCCGAACCCGAATATGAGGCAGCGTAGGTGGCTGGATGTAGCCAAGGACTACGACTGCGAGATCCTTTACCACCCCGGTAAAGCGAACGTGGTTGTGGATGCCTTGAGCCGGAAGTCAGCTGGGTCTTCTACCCCAGCAAGGTGCATGAGGATAGTGGTGGATTCCCCGCTTGTGAGCTTGATTAGAGATGCCTAGGTTAAGGGCATGCGGCCAGAGAACTGGAAGTTGGAAAGGGGCAAGGGCGAGAGCGCTCGGGTTGTTCGGGATAGTCGTGGATTATTGGCCCAATACGGTCGGGTTTGGGTTCCGATGTCGGTGGGGTCAGGCAGACAGTGATGGATGAGGCTCATAAGTCTCATTTTTCTATACACCCGAGGGCTACCAAGATTTACCACGATCTAAGTTTGAGTTACTGGTGGCCATGTATGAAGCGAGAAATCGCTTGGTATGTCGAGAGGTGCTTGACCTATAGAATGGTCAAGGCCTAGCATTAGAGGCCGCATGGTAAGCTGCAGCCTCTAGAGATTCCCATGAGGAAATTGGAGCAGATCATGATGGACTTCATTATGAAGCTGCCAAGGATGGCAAAGGGGTTCGATGCTATATGGGTCATCGTGGATCGGTTGACCAAGAGTGCCCATTTCTTGGCTATTCGGGAGAGTTCGTCGGCCGAGAAATTGGCCGACATGTACGTCCGCGAGATTGTCCCTCGCCATGGAGTTCCGGTCTCCATCGTTTCTGATCGGGATGTCAAGTTTGCCTCCCGTTTCTGGCAGAAGTTCCATGAGGAACTAGGTACGCAACTGCACTTTAGTACAACGTTTCATCCTCAGACTGATGGGCAGAGTGAGCGGACTATTCAGACCCTCAA